>NW_027488573.1:974143-1298858 GCF_050948215.1 Halictus rubicundus
GAATAGAGGATAGGATAGGATACAGGATAGGATAGGATAGAGGATAGGATAGGATAGGATAGAGGATAGGATAGGATAGGATAGAGGATAGGATAGAGGATAGGATATGATAGAGGATAGGAGAGGATAGGATAGAGGATAGGATAGGATAGGATAGAGGATAGGATAGAGGATAGGATAGAGGATAGGATAGAGGATAGGATAGGATAGAGGATAGGATAGGATAGACGAGAGGATAGGATAGAGGATAGGATAGGATAGACGATAGGATAGAGGATAGGATAGGATAGAGGATAGGATAGAGGATAGGATAGAGGATAGGATAGGATAGAGGATAGGATAGGATAGAGGATGGGATAGGATAGAGGATAGGATAGGATAGAGGATGGGATAGGATAGAGGATAGGATATGATAGAGTAAACGATATTCTAGAGGATAGGATAGGATAGAGGATCGGATAGAGGATAGGATAGGATAGAGGATAGGATAGAGGATAGGATAGGATAGAGGATCGGATAGAGGATAGGATAGGATAGAGGATAGGATAGGATAGAGGATAGTATAGGATAGAGGATAGGATAGAATAGAGGATAGGATAGGATACAGGATAGGATAGGATAGAGGATAGGATAGGATAGAGGATAGGATTGGATAGAGGATCGGATAGAGGATAGGATAGGATAGAGGATAGGATAGGATAGAGGATAGGATAGGATAGAGGATGGGATAGGATAGAGGATAGGATATGATAGAGGATAGGATAGGATAGGATAGAGGATAGGATAGGATAGGATAGAGGATAGGATAGAGGATAGGATAGAGGATAGGATAGGATAGAGGATAGGATAGGATAGAGGAGAGGATAGGATAGAGGATAGGATAGGATAGACGATAGGATAGAGGATAGGATAGGATAGAGGATAGGATAGAGGATAGGATAGAGGATAGGATAGGATAGAGGATGGGATAGGATAGAGGATAGGATAGGATAGAGGATGGGATAGGATAGAGGATAGGATATGATAGAGGATAGGATAGGATAGGATAGAGGATAGGATAGGATAGGATAGAGGATAGGATAGAGGATAGGATAGAGGATAGGATAGGATAGAGGATAGGATAGGATAGAGGATAGGATATGATAGAGGATAGGATATGATAGAGGATAGGATAGGATAGGATAGAGGATAGGATAGGATAGGATAGAGGATAGGATAGAGGATAGGATAGGATAGAGGATAGGATAGGATAGAGGATAGGATATGATAGAGGATAGGATAGGATAGAGGATCGGATAGAGGATAGGATAGGATAGAGGATAGGATAGGATAGAGGATAGAGTAGGATAGAGGATAGGATAGTATAAAGGATAGGATTGGATAGAGGATCGGATAGAGGATAGAATAGGATAGAGGATAGGATAGGATAGAGGATAGTATAGGATAGAGGATACTATAGAGTAGAGGATAGGATAGGATAAAGGAGAGGATGGGATAGAGGATAGGATAGGATAGAGGATCGGATAGAGGATAGGATAGGATAGAGGATAGGATAGGATAGAGGATAGTATAGGATAGAGGATAGGATAGAATAGAGGATAGGATAGGATACAGGATAGGATAGGATAGAGGATAGGATAGGATAGGATAGAGGATAGGATAGGATAGGATAGAGGATAGGATAGAGGATAGGATATGATAGAGGATAGGAGAGGATAGGATAGAGGATAGGATAGGATAGGATAGAGGATAGGATAGAGGATAGGATAGAGGATAGGATAGAGGATAGGATAGGATAGAGGATAGGATAGGATAGACGAGAGGATAGGATAGAGGATAGGATAGGATAGACGATAGGATAGAGGATAGGATAGGATAGAGGATAGGATAGAGGATAGGATAGAGGATAGGATAGGATAGAGGATAGGATAGGATAGAGGATGGGATAGGATAGAGGATAGGATAGGATAGAGGATGGGATAGGATAGAGGATAGGATATGATAGAGTAAACGATATTCTAGAGGATAGGATAGGATAGAGGATCGGATAGAGGATAGGATAGGATAGAGGATAGGATAGAGGATAGGATAGGATAGAGGATCGGATAGAGGATAGGATAGGATAGAGGATAGGATAGGATAGAGGATAGTATAGGATAGAGGATAGGATAGAATAGAGGATAGGATAGGATACAGGATAGGATAGGATAGAGGATAGGATAGGATAGAGGATAGGATTGGATAGAGGATCGGATAGAGGATAGGATAGGATAGAGGATAGGATAGGATAGAGGATAGGATAGGATAGAGGATGGGATAGGATAGAGGATAGGATATGATAGAGGATAGGATAGGATAGGATAGAGGATAGGATAGGATAGGATAGAGGATAGGATAGAGGATAGGATAGAGGATAGGATAGGATAGAGGATAGGATAGGATAGAGGAGAGGATAGGATAGAGGATAGGATAGGATAGACGATAGGATAGAGGATAGGATAGGATAGAGGATAGGATAGAGGATAGGATAGAGGATAGGATAGGATAGAGGATGGGATAGGATAGAGGATAGGATAGGATAGAGGATGGGATAGGATAGAGGATAGGATATGATAGAGGATAGGATAGGATAGGATAGAGGATAGGATAGGATAGGATAGAGGATAGGATAGAGGATAGGATAGAGGATAGGATAGGATAGAGGATAGGATAGGATAGAGGATAGGATATGATAGAGGATAGGATATGATAGAGGATAGGATAGGATAGGATAGAGGATAGGATAGGATAGGATAGAGGATAGGATAGAGGATAGGATAGGATAGAGGATAGGATAGGATAGAGGATAGGATATGATAGAGGATAGGATAGGATAGAGGATCGGATAGAGGATAGGATAGGATAGAGGATAGGATAGGATAGAGGATAGAGTAGGATAGAGGATAGGATAGTATAAAGGATAGGATTGGATAGAGGATCGGATAGAGGATAGAATAGGATAGAGGATAGGATAGGATAGAGGATAGTATAGGATAGAGGATACTATAGAGTAGAGGATAGGATAGGATAAAGGAGAGGATGGGATAGAGGATAGGATAGGATAGAGGATGGTATAGAGGATAGGATAGAGGATAGGATAGGATAGAGGATAGGATAGGATAGAGGATAGTATAGGATAGAGAATAGGATAGAATAGAGGAAAGGATAGGATAAAGGATAGGACAGGATAGAGGATAGGATAGGATAGGATAGAGGATAGGATAGAGGATAGGATAGGATAGAGGATAGGATAGAGGATAGGATAGGATAGAGGAGAGGATAGGATAGAGGATAGGATAGGACAGAGGATAGGATAGGATAGAGGATAGGATAGGATAGGATAGAGGATAGGATAGGATAGAGGATAGAATAGGATACGATAGAGGATAGGATAGGATAGAGGATAGGATAGGATAGAGGATAGGATAGGATAGAGGATAGGATAGAGGATAGGATAGAGGATAGGATAAGATAGAGGATAGGATAGAGGATAGAGGATAGATAGGATAGAGGATAGGATAGGATAGAGGATAGTATAGGATAGAGGATAGGATAGAATAGAGGATAGGATAGGATAACGGATAGGATAGGATAGAGGATAGGATAGGATAGGATAGGATAGAGGATAGGATAGAGGATCGGATAGAGGATAGGATAGGATAGAGGAAAGGATAGGATAGAGGATAGGATAGGTAATTGGATAGGATAGAGGATAGGATAAGGTAGAGGATAGTATAGGATAGAGGATAGGATAGGATAGAGGATAGGATAGGATAGAGGATAGGATAGGATAAAGGATAGGATAGGATAGAGGATAGGATAGGATAGAGGGTCGGACAGAGGATAGGATAGGATAGAGGATAGGATAGGATAGAGGATAGAGTAGGATAGAGGATAGGATAGGATAAAGGATAGGATTGGATAGAGGATCGGATAGAGGATAGGATAGGATAGAGGATAGTAGAGGATAGAGGATAGGATAGAATAGAGGATAGGATAGGATACAGGATAGGATAGGATAGAGGATAGGATAGGATAGGATAGAGGATAGGAAAGGATAGGATAGAGGATAGGATAGAGGATAGGATAGGATAGAGGATAGGATAGGATAGAGTTGAGGATAGGATAGAGGATAGGATAGGATAGATGATATTATAGGATAGAGGATAGGATATGATAGAGTAAACGATATTATAGAGGATAGGATAGGATACAGGATCGGATAGAGGATAGGATAGGATAGAGGATGGTATAGAGGATAGGATAGAGGATAGGATAGGATAGAGGATAGCACAGGAACGAGGATAGGATAGGATACGATAGAGGATAGGATAGATGATAGGATAGGATAGAGGATCTGATAGAGGATACGATCGGATAGAGGATAGGATAGGATAGAGGATCGGATAGGTAATTGGATAGGATAGGGGAGAGGATAAGGTAGAGGCTAGTATAGGATAGAGGATCTGATAGAGGATAGGATAGGATGGAGGATAGGATAGGATCGAGGATAGGATAGGTAATTGGATAGGATAGAGGATACGATAAGGTAGAGGATAGTATAGGATAGAGGATAGGATAGAGAATCGGATAGGATAGGATAGAGGATAGGATAGAGGATAGGGTAGAGGATCGGATAGAGGATAGGATAGGATAGAGGAAAGGATAGGATAGAGGATAGGATAGGTAATTGGATAGGATAGAGGATAGGATAAGTTAGAGGATAGTATAGGATAGAGGATAGGATAGGATAGAAGATAGGATAGGATAGAGGATAGGATAGGATAGAGGATAGGATAGGAAAGAGGATAGGATAGAGGATAGGATAGGATAGAGGATAGGATAGGTAATTGGATAGGATAGAGGATAGAGTAGGATAGAGGATAGGATAGAGGAGAGGATAGGATAGAGGATAGGATAGGATAGAGGATAGGATAGGATAGAGGATAGGATAGGTAATTGGATAGGATAGAGGATAGGATAAGGTAGAGGATAGTATAGGATAGAGGATAGGATAGGATACGATAGGATAGAGGATAGGATAGGATAAAGGATAGGATAGGATAGAGGATAGGATAGGATAGAGGATAGGATAGGTTAGAGGATAGGATAGGATAGAGGATAGGATAGAGGATAGGATAGGTAATTGGATAGGATAGAGTATAGGATAAGGTAGAGGATAGGATAGGATAGAGGATAGTATAGGATAGAGGATAGGATGGGATAGAGGATAGGATAGGATAAAGGATAGGATAGGACAGATGATAGGATAGGATAGAGAATAGGATAGGATACAGGATAGGATAGGATAGAGGATAGGATAGAGGATAGGATAGGATAGAGGATAGGAAAGGATAAAGGATAGGATGGGGTAGAGGATAGGATAGGATAGAGGATAGGATAGGATAGAGGATAGGATGGGATAGAGGATAGGATAGGAAAGAGGATAGGATAGAGGATAGGATAGGATAGAGGATAGGATAGGATAGAGGATAGGATAGGTAATTGGATAGGATAGAGGATAGAGTAGGATAGAGGATAGGATAGAGGAGAGGATAGGATAGAGGATAGGATAGGATAGAGGATAGGATAGGATAGAGGATAGGATAGGTAATTGGATAGGATAGAGGATAGGATAAGGTAGAGGATAGTATAGGATAGAGGATAGGATAGGATAGAGGATAGGATAGGATAAAGGATAGGATAGGATAGAGGATAGGATAGGATAGAGGATAGGATAGGTTAGAGGATAGGATAGGATAGAGGATAGGATAGAGGATAGGATAGGTAATTGGATAGGATAGAGTATAGGATAAGGTAGAGGATAGGATAGGATAGAGGATATAATAGGGTAGAGGATAGGATAGGATAGAGGATAGGATAGGAAAGAGGATAGGATAGGATAGAGGGTAGGATAGGATAGAGTATAGGATAGAGGATAGGATAGGATAGAGGATAGGATAGGTAATTGGATAGGATAGAGGATAGGATAAGGTAGAGGATAGTATAGGATAGAGGATAGGATAGGATAGAGGATAGGATAGGATAAAGGATAGGATAGGATAGAGGATAGGATAGGATAGAGGGTCGGACAGAGGATAGGATAGGATAGAGGATAGGATAGGATAGAGGATAGAGTAGGATAGAGGATAGGATAGGATAAAGGATAGGATTGGATAGAGGATCGGATAGAGGATAGGATAGGATAGAGGATAGTAGAGGATAGAGGATAGGATAGAATAGAGGATAGGATAGGATACAGGATAGGATAGGATAGAGGATAGGATAGGATAGGATAGAGGATAGGAAAGGATAGGATAGAGGATAGGATAGAGGATAGGATAGGATAGAGGATAGGATAGGATAGAGGATAGGATAGGATAGAGGATAGGATAGGATAGAGTTGAGGATAGGATAGAGGATAGGATAGGATAGATGATATTATAGGATAGAGGATAGGATATGATAGAGTAAACGATATTATAGAGGATAGGATAGGATACAGGATCGGATAGAGGATAGGATAGGATAGAGGATGGTATAGAGGATAGGATAGAGGATAGGATAGGATAGAGGATAGCACAGGAACGAGGATAGGATAGGATACGATAGAGGATAGGATAGATGATAGGATAGGATAGAGGATCTGATAGAGGATACGATCGGATAGAGGATAGGATAGGATAGAGGATCGGATAGGTAATTGGATAGGATAGGGGAGAGGATAAGGTAGAGGCTAGTATAGGATAGAGGATCTGATAGAGGATAGGATAGGATGGAGGATAGGATAGGATCGAGGATAGGATAGGTAATTGGATAGGATAGAGGATAGGATAAGGTAGAGGATAGTACAGGATAGAGGATAGGATAGAGAATCGGATAGGATAGGATAGAGGATAGGATAGAGGATAGGGTAGAGGATCGGATAGAGGATAGGATAGGATAGAGGAAAGGATAGGATAGAGGATAGGATAGGTAATTGGATAGGATAGAGGATAGGATAAGTTAGAGGATAGTATAGGATAGAGGATAGGATAGGATAGAGGATAGGATAGGATAAAGGATAGGATAGTATAGAGGATTGGATAGGATAGAGGATAGAATAGGATAGGAAAGGATAGAGGATAGGATGGGGTAGAGGATAGGATAGAATAGAGGATAGGATAGGATACAGGATAGGATAGGATAGAGGATAGGATAGGATAGGATAGAGGATAGGAAAGGATAGGATAGAGGATAGGATAGAGGATAGGATAGGATAGAGGATAGGATAGGATAGAGTTGAGGATAGGATAGAGGATAGGATAGGATAGATGATATTATAGGATAGAGGATAGGATAGGATAGAGGATGGGATAGGATAGAGGATAGGATATGATAGAGTAAACGATATTCTAGAGGATAGGATAGGATAGAGGATCGGATAGAGGATAGGATAGGATAGAGGATGGTATAGAGGATAGGATAGAGGATAGGATAGGATAGAGGATGGTATAGAGGATAGGATAGAGGATAGGATAGGATAGAGGATAGGATAGGATAGAGGATAGGATAGAGGATAGGATAGAGGATAGGATAGGACAGAGGATAGGATAGGATAGAGGATGGGATAGGATAGAGGATAGGATAGGATAGAGGATGGGATAGGATAGAGGATAGGATATGATAGAGTAAACGATATTCTAGAGGATAGGATAGGATAGAGGATCGGATAGAGGATAGGATAGGATAGAGGATGGTATAGAGGATAGGATAGAGGATAGGATAGGATAGAGGATAGGATAGGATAGAGGATAGGATAGGATAGAGGATAGTATAGGATAGAGAATAGGATAGAATAGAGGAAAGGATAGGATAAAGGATAGGATAGGATAGAGGATAGGATAGGATAGGATAGAGGATAGGATAGAGGATAGGATAGGATAGAGGATCGGATAGAGGATAGGATAGGATAGAGGATAGGATAGGATAGAGGATAGTATAGGATAGAGGATAGGATAGAATAGAGGATAGGATAGGATACAGGATAGGATAGGATAGAGGATAGGATAGGATAGGATAGAGGATAGGATAGGATAGGATAGAGGATAGGATAGAGGATAGGATAGGATAGAGGATAGGATTGGATAGAGGATCGGATAGAGGATAGGATAGGATAGAGGATAGGATAGGATAGAGGATAGGATAGGATAGAGGATGGGATAGGATAGAGGATAGGATATGATAGAGGATAGGATAGGATAGGATAGAGGATAGGATAGGATAGGATAGAGGATAGGATAGAGGATAGGATAGAGGATAGGATAGGATAGAGGATAGGATAGGATAGAGGAGAGGATAGGATAGAGGATAGGATAGGATAGACGATAGGATAGAGGATAGGATAGGATAGAGGATAGGATAGAGGATAGGATAGAGGATAGGATAGGATAGAGGATAGGATAGGATAGAGGATGGGATAGGATAGAGGATAGGATAGGATAGAGGATGGGATAGGATAGAGGATAGGATATGATAGAGGATAGGATAGGATAGGATAGAGGATAGGATAGGATAGGATAGAGGATAGGATAGAGGATAGGATAGAGGATAGGATAGGATAGAGGATAGGATAGGATAGAGGATAGGATATGATAGAGGATAGGATATGATAGAGGATAGGATAGGATAGGATAGAGGATAGGATAGGATAGGATAGAGGATAGGATAGAGGATAGGATAGGATAGAGGATAGGATAGGATAGAGGATAGGATATGATAGAGGATAGGATAGGATAGAGGATCGGATAGAGGATAGGATAGGATAGAGGATAGGATAGGATAGAGGATAGAGTAGGATAGAGGATAGGATAGTATAAAGGATAGGATTGGATAGAGGATCGGATAGAGGATAGAATAGGATAGAGGATAGGATAGGATAGAGGATAGTATAGGATAGAGGATAGGATAGAGTAGAGGATAGGATAGGATAAAGGAGAGGATCGGATAGAGGATAGGATAGGATAGAGGATGGTATAGAGGATAGGATAGAGGATAGGATAGGATAGAGGATAGGATAGGATAGAGGATAGTATAGGATAGAGAATAGGATAGAATAGAGGAAAGGATAGGATAAAGGATAGGACAGGATAGAGGATAGGATAGGATAGGATAGAGGATAGGATAGAGGATAGGATAGGATAGAGGATAGGATAGAGGATAGGATAGGATAGAGGAGAGGATAGGATAGAGGATAGGATAGGACAGAGGATAGGATAGGATAGAGGATAGGATAGGATAGGATAGAGGATAGGATAGGATAGAGGATAGAATAGGATACGATAGAGGATAGGATAGGATAGAGGATAGGATAGGATAGAGGATAGGATAGGATAGAGGATAGGATAGGATAGAGGATAGGATAGAGGATAGGATAGAGGATAGGATAAGATAGAGGATAGGATAGGATAGAGGATAGATAGGATAGAGGATAGGATAGGATAGAGGATAGTATAGGATAGAGGATAGGATAGAATAGAGGATAGGATAGGATAACGGATAGGATAGGATAGAGGATAGGATAGGATAGGATAGAGGATAGGATAGGATAGAGGATAGGATAGAGGATCGGATAGAGGATAGGATAGGATAGAGGAAAGGATAGGATAGAGGATAGGATAGGTAATTGGATAGGATAGAGGATAGGATAAGGTAGAGGATAGTATAGGATAGAGGATAGGATAGGATAGAGGATAGGATAGGATAAAGGATAGGATAGGATAGAGGATAGGATAGGATAGAGGGTCGGACAGAGGATAGGATAGGATAGAGGATAGGATAGGATAGAGGATAGAGTAGGATAGAGGATAGGATAGGATAAAGGATAGGATTGGATAGAGGATCGGATAGAGGATAGGATAGGATAGAGGATAGTAGAGGATAGAGGATAGGATAGAATAGAGGATAGGATAGGATACAGGATAGGATAGGATAGAGGATAGGATAGGATAGGATAGAGGATAGGAAAGGATAGGATAGAGGATAGGATAGAGGATAGGATAGGATAGAGGATAGGATAGGATAGAGTTGAGGATAGGATAGAGGATAGGATAGGATAGATGATATTATAGGATAGAGGATAGGATATGATAGAGTAAACGATATTATAGAGGATAGGATAGGATACAGGATCGGATAGAGGATAGGATAGGATAGAGGATGGTATAGAGGATAGGATAGAGGATAGGATAGGATAGAGGATAGCACAGGAACGAGGATAGGATAGGATACGATAGAGGATAGGATAGATGATAGGATAGGATAGAGGATCTGATAGAGGATACGATCGGATAGAGGATAGGATAGGATAGAGGATCGGATAGGTAATTGGATAGGATAGGGGAGAGGATAAGGTAGAGGCTAGTATAGGATAGAGGATCTGATAGAGGATAGGATAGGATGGAGGATAGGATAGGATCGAGGATAGGATAGGTAATTGGATAGGATAGAGGATAGGATAAGGTAGAGGATAGTATAGGATAGAGGATAGGATAGAGAATCGGATAGGATAGGATAGAGGATAGGATAGAGGATAGGGTAGAGGATCGGATAGAGGATAGGATAGGATAGAGGAAAGGATAGGATAGAGGATAGGATAGGTAATTGGATAGGATAGAGGATAGGATAAGTTAGAGGATAGTATAGGATAGAGGATAGGATAGGATAGAGGATAGGATAGGATAAAGGATAGGATAGTATAGAGGATTGGATAGGATAGAGGATAGAATAGGATAGGAAAGGATAGAGGATAGGATGGGGTAGAGGATAGGATAGGATAGAAGATAGGATAGGATAGAGGATAGGATAGGATAGAGGATAGGATAGGAAAGAGGATAGGATAGAGGATAGGATAGGATAGAGGATAGGATAGGATAGGATAGAGGATAGGATAGGATAGAGGATAGGATAGGTAATTGGATAGGATAGAGGATAGAGTAGGATAGAGGATAGGATAGAGGAGAGGATAGGATAGAGGATAGGATAGGATAGAGGATAGGATAGGATAGAGGATAGGATAGGTAATTGGATAGGATAGAGGATAGGATAAGGTAGAGGATAGTATAGGATAGAGGATAGGATAGGATAGGATAGGATAGAGGATAGGATAGGATAAAGGATAGGATAGGATAGAGGATAGGATAGGATAGAGGATAGGATAGGTTAGAGGATAGGATAGGATAGAGGATAGGATAGGTAATTGGATAGGATAGAGTATAGGATAAGGTAGAGGATAGGATAGGATAGAGGATAGTATAGGATAGAGGATAGGATGGGATAGAGGATAGGATAGGATAAAGGATAGGATAGGACAGATGATAGGATAGGATAGAGAATAGGATAGGATACAGGATAGGATAGGATAGAGGATAGGATAGAGGATAGGATAGGATAGAGGATAGGAAAGGATAGAGGATAGGATGGGGTAGAGGATAGGATAGGATAGAGGATAGGATAGGATAGAGGATAGGATGGGATAGAGGATAGGATAGGAAAGAGGATAGGATAGAGGATAGGATAGGATAGAGGATAGGATAGGATAGAGGATAGGATAGGATAGAGGATAGGATAGGTAATTGGATAGGATAGAGGATAGAGTAGGATAGAGGATAGGATAGAGGAGAGGATAGGATAGAGGATAGGATAGGATAGAGGATAGGATAGGATAGAGGATAGGATAGGTAATTGGATAGGATAGAGGATAGGATAAGGTAGAGGATAGTATAGGATAGAGGATAGGATAGGATAGAGGATAGGATAGGATAAAGGATAGGATAGGATAGAGGATAGGATAGGATAGAGGATAGGATAGGTTAGAGGATAGGATAGGATAGAGGATAGGATAGAGGATAGGATAGGTAATTGGATAGGATAGAGTATAGGATAAGGTAGAGGATAGGATAGGATAGAGGATATAATAGGGTAGAGGATAGGATAGGATAGAGGATAGGATAGGAAAGAGGATAGGATAGGATAGAGGGTAGGATAGGATAGAGTATAGGATAGAGGATAGGATAGGATAGAGGATAGGATAGGTAATTGGATAGGATAGAGGATAGGATAAGGTAGAGGATAGTATAGGATAGAGGATAGGATAGGATAGAGGATAGGATAGGATAAAGGATAGGATAGGATAGAGGATAGGATAGGATAGAGGGTCGGACAGAGGATAGGATAGGATAGAGGATAGGATAGGATAGAGGATAGAGTAGGATAGAGGATAGGATAGGATAAAGGATAGGATTGGATAGAGGATCGGATAGAGGATAGGATAGGATAGAGGATAGTAGAGGATAGAGGATAGGATAGAATAGAGGATAGGATAGGATACAGGATAGGATAGGATAGAGGATAGGATAGGATAGGATAGAGGATAGGAAAGGATAGGATAGAGGATAGGATAGAGGATAGGATAGGATAGAGGATAGGATAGGATAGAGTTGAGGATAGGATAGAGGATAGGATAGGATAGATGATATTATAGGATAGAGGATAGGATATGATAGAGTAAACGATATTATAGAGGATAGGATAGGATACAGGATCGGATAGAGGATAGGATAGGATAGAGGATGGTATAGAGGATAGGATAGAGGATAGGATAGGATAGAGGATAGCACAGGAACGAGGATAGGATAGGATACGATAGAGGATAGGATAGATGATAGGATAGGATAGAGGATCTGATAGAGGATACGATCGGATAGAGGATAGGATAGGATAGAGGATCGGATAGGTAATTGGATAGGATAGGGGAGAGGATAAGGTAGAGGCTAGTATAGGATAGAGGATCTGATAGAGGATAGGATAGGATGGAGGATAGGATAGGATCGAGGATAGGATAGGTAATTGGATAGGATAGAGGATAGGATAAGGTAGAGGATAGTATAGGATAGAGGATAGGATAGAGAATCGGATAGGATAGGATAGAGGATAGGATAGAGGATAGGGTAGAGGATCGGATAGAGGATAGGATAGGATAGAGGAAAGGATAGGATAGAGGATAGGATAGGTAATTGGATAGGATAGAGGATAGGATAAGTTAGAGGATAGTATAGGATAGAGGATAGGATAGGATAGAGGATAGGATAGGATAAAGGATAGGATAGTATAGAGGATTGGATAGGATAGAGGATAGAATAGGATAGGAAAGGATAGAGGATAGGATGGGGTAGAGGATAGGATAGGATAGAAGATAGGATAGGATAGAGGATAGGATAGGATAGAGGATAGGATAGGAAAGAGGATAGGATAGAGGATAGGATAGGATAGAGGATAGGATAGGATAGGATAGAGGATAGGATAGGATAGAGGATAGGATAGGTAATTGGATAGGATAGAGGATAGAGTAGGATAGAGGATAGGATAGAGGAGAGGATAGGATAGAGGATAGGATAGGATAGAGGATAGGATAGGATAGAGGATAGGATAGGTAATTGGATAGGATAGAGGATAGGATAAGGTAGAGGATAGTATAGGATAGAGGATAGGATAGGATAGGATAGGATAGAGGATAGGATAGGATAAAGGATAGGATAGGATAGAGGATAGGATAGGATAGAGGATAGGATAGGTTAGAGGATAGGATAGGATAGAGGATAGGATAGGTAATTGGATAGGATAGAGTATAGGATAAGGTAGAGGATAGGATAGGATAGAGGATAGTATAGGATAGAGGATAGGATGGGATAGAGGATAGGATAGGATAAAGGATAGGATAGGACAGATGATAGGATAGGATAGAGAATAGGATAGGATACAGGATAGGATAGGATAGAGGATAGGATAGAGGATAGGATAGGATAGAGGATAGGAAAGGATAGAGGATAGGATGGGGTAGAGGATAGGATAGGATAGAGGATAGGATAGGATAGAGGATAGGATGGGATAGAGGATAGGATAGGAAAGAGGATAGGATAGAGGATAGGATAGGATAGAGGATAGGATAGGATAGAGGATAGGATAGGATAGAGGATAGGATAGGTAATTGGATAGGATAGAGGATAGAGTAGGATAGAGGATAGGATAGAGGAGAGGATAGGATAGAGGATAGGATAGGATAGAGGATAGGATAGGATAGAGGATAGGATAGGTAATTGGATAGGATAGAGGATAGGATAAGGTAGAGGATAGTATAGGATAGAGGATAGGATAGGATAGAGGATAGGATAGGATAAAGGATAGGATAGGATAGAGGATAGGATAGGATAGAGGATAGGATAGGTTAGAGGATAGGATAGGATAGAGGATAGGATAGAGGATAGGATAGGTAATTGGATAGGATAGAGTATAGGATAAGGTAGAGGATAGGATAGGATAGAGGATATAATAGGGTAGAGGATAGGATAGGATAGAGGATAGGATAGGAAAGAGGATAGGATAGGATAGAGGGTAGGATAGGATAGAGTATAGGATAGAGGATAGGATAGGATAGAGGATAGGATAGGTAATTGGATAGGATAGAGGATAGGATAAGGTAGAGGATAGTATAGGATAGAGGATAGGATAGGATAGAGGATAGGATAGGATAAAGGATAGGATAGGATAGAGGATAGGATAGGATAGAGGGTCGGACAGAGGATAGGATAGGATAGAGGATAGGATAGGATAGAGGATAGAGTAGGATAGAGGATAGGATAGGATAAAGGATAGGATTGGATAGAGGATCGGATAGAGGATAGGATAGGATAGAGGATAGTAGAGGATAGAGGATAGGATAGAATAGAGGATAGGATAGGATACAGGATAGGATAGGATAGAGGATAGGATAGGATAGGATAGAGGATAGGAAAGGATAGGATAGAGGATAGGATAGAGGATAGGATAGGATAGAGGATAGGATAGGATAGAGGATAGGATAGGATAGAGTTGAGGATAGGATAGAGGATAGGATAGGATAGATGATATTATAGGATAGAGGATAGGATATGATAGAGTAAACGATATTATAGAGGATAGGATAGGATACAGGATCGGATAGAGGATAGGATAGGATAGAGGATGGTATAGAGGATAGGATAGAGGATAGGATAGGATAGAGGATAGCACAGGAACGAGGATAGGATAGGATACGATAGAGGATAGGATAGATGATAGGATAGGATAGAGGATCTGATAGAGGATACGATCGGATAGAGGATAGGATAGGATAGAGGATCGGATAGGTAATTGGATAGGATAGGGGAGAGGATAAGGTAGAGGCTAGTATAGGATAGAGGATCTGATAGAGGATAGGATAGGATGGAGGATAGGATAGGATCGAGGATAGGATAGGTAATTGGATAGGATAGAGGATAGGATAAGGTAGAGGATAGTATAGGATAGAGGATAGGATAGAGAATCGGATAGGATAGGATAGAGGATAGGATAGAGGATAGGGTAGAGGATCGGATAGAGGATAGGATAGGATAGAGGAAAGGATAGGATAGAGGATAGGATAGGTAATTGGATAGGATAGAGGATAGGATAAGTTAGAGGATAGTATAGGATAGAGGATAGGATAGGATAGAGGATAGGATAGGATAAAGGATAGGATAGTATAGAGGATTGGATAGGATAGAGGATAGAATAGGATAGGAAAGGATAGAGGATAGGATGGGGTAGAGGATAGGATAGAATAGAGGATAGGATAGGATACAGGATAGGATAGGATAGAGGATAGGATAGGATAGGATAGAGGATAGGAAAGGATAGGATAGAGGATAGGATAGAGGATAGGATAGGATAGAGGATAGGATAGGATAGAGTTGAGGATAGGATAGAGGATAGGATAGGATAGATGATATTATAGGATAGAGGATAGGATATGATAGAGTAAACGATATTATAGAGGATAGGATAGGATACAGGATCGGATAGAGGATAGGATAGGATAGAGGATGGTATAGAGGATAGGATAGAGGATAGGATAGGATAGAGGATAGCACAGGAACGAGGATAGGATAGGATACGATAGAGGATAGGATAGATGATAGGATAGGATAGAGGATCTGATAGAGGATACGATCGGATAGAGGATTGGATAGGATAGAGGATCGGATAGGTAATTGGATAGGATAGGGGAGAGGATAAGGTAGAGGCTAGTATAGGATAGAGGATCTGATAGAGGATAGGATAGGATGGAGGATAGGATAGGATCGAGGATAGGATAGGTAATTGGATAGGATAGAGGATAGGATAAGGTAGAGGATAGTATAGGATAGAGGATAGGATAGAGAATCGGATAGGATAGGATAGAGGATAGGATAGAGGATAGGGTAGAGGATCGGATAGAGGATAGGATAGGATAGAGGAAAGGATAGGATAGAGGATAGGATAGGTAATTGGATAGGATAGAGGATAGGATAAGTTAGAGGATAGTATAGGATAGAGGATAGGATAGGATAGAGGATAGGATAGGATAAAGGATAGGATAGTATAGAGGATTGGATAGGATAGAGGATAGAATAGGATAGGAAAGGATAGAGGATAGGATGGGGTAGAGGATAGGGTAGGATAGAGGATAGGATAGGATAGAGGATAGGATAGGATAGAGGATAGGATAGGAAAGAGGATAGGATAGAGGATAGGATAGGATAGAGGATAGGATAGGATAGAGGATAGGATAGGTAATTGGATAGGATAGAGGATAGAGTAGGATAGAGGATAGGATAGAGGAGAGGATAGGATAGAGGATAGGATAGGATAGAGGATAGGATAGGATAGAGGATAGGATAGAGGATAGGATAGGTAATTGGATAGGATAGAGTATAGGATAAGGTAGAGGATAGGATAGGATAGAGGATAGTATAGGATAAGGTAGAGGATAGGATAGGATAGAGGATAGTATAGGATAGAGGATAGGATGGGATAGAGGATAGGATAGGATAAAGGATAGGATAGGACAGATGATAGGATAGGATAGAGAATAGGATAGGATACAGGATAGGATAGGATAGAGGATAGGATAGAGGATAGGATAGGATAGAGGATAGGAAAGGATAGAGGATAGGATGGGGTAGAGGATAGGATAGGATAGAGGATAGGATAGGATAGAGGATAGGATGGGATAGAGGATAGGATAGGAAAGAGGATAGGATAGAGGATAGGATAGGATAGAGGATAGGATAGGATAGAGGATAGGATAGGTAATTGGATAGGATAGAGGATAGAGTAGGATAGAGGATAGGATAGAGGAGAGGATAGGATAGAGGATAGGATAGGATAGAGGATAGGATAGGATAGAGGATAGGATAGGTAATTGGATAGGATAGAGGATAGGATAAGGTAGAGGATAGTATAGGATAGAGGATAGGATAGGATAGAGGATAGGATAGGATAAAGGATAGGATAGGATAGAGGATAGGATAGGATAGAGGATAGGATAGGTTAGAGGATAGGATAGGATAGAGGATAGGATAGAGGATAGGATAGGTAATTGGATAGGATAGAGTATAGGATAAGGTAGAGGATAGGATAGGATAGAGGATAGCACAGGAACGAGGATAGGATAGGATACGATAGAGGATAGGATAGATGATAGGATAGGATAGAGGATCTGATAGAGGATACGATCGGATAGAGGATAGGATAGGATAGAGGATCGGATAGGTAATTGGATAGGATAGGGGAGAGGATAAGGTAGAGGCTAGTATAGGATAGAGGATCTGATAGAGGATAGGATAGGATGGAGGATAGGATAGGATCGAGGATAGGATAGGTAATTGGATAGGATAGAGGATAGGATAAGGTAGAGGATAGTATAGGATAGAGGATAGGATAGAGAATCGGATAGGATAGGATAGAGGATAGGATAGAGGATAGGGTAGAGGATCGGATAGAGGATAGGATAGGATAGAGGAAAGGATAGGATAGAGGATAGGATAGGTAATTGGATAGGATAGAGGATAGGATAAGTTAGAGGATAGTATAGGATAGAGGATAGGATAGGATAGAGGATAGGATAGGATAAAGGATAGGATAGTATAGAGGATTGGATAGGATAGAGGATAGAATAGGATAGGAAAGGATAGAGGATAGGATGGGGTAGAGGATAGGATAGGATAGAAGATAGGATAGGATAGAGGATAGGATAGGATAGAGGATAGGATAGGAAAGAGGATAGGATAGAGGATAGGATAGGATAGAGGATAGGATAGGATAGGATAGAGGATAGGATAGGATAGAGGATAGGATAGGTAATTGGATAGGATAGAGGATAGAGTAGGATAGAGGATAGGATAGAGGAGAGGATAGGATAGAGGATAGGATAGGATAGAGGATAGGATAGGATAGAGGATAGGATAGGTAATTGGATAGGATAGAGGATAGGATAAGGTAGAGGATAGTATAGGATAGAGGATAGGATAGGATAGGATAGGATAGAGGATAGGATAGGATAAAGGATAGGATAGGATAGAGGATAGGATAGGATAGAGGATAGGATAGGTTAGAGGATAGGATAGGATAGAGGATAGGATAGGTAATTGGATAGGATAGAGTATAGGATAAGGTAGAGGATAGGATAGGATAGAGGATAGTATAGGATAGAGGATAGGATGGGATAGAGGATAGGATAGGATAAAGGATAGGATAGGACAGATGATAGGATAGGATAGAGAATAGGATAGGATACAGGATAGGATAGGATAGAGGATAGGATAGAGGATAGGATAGGATAGAGGATAGGAAAGGATAGAGGATAGGATGGGGTAGAGGATAGGATAGGATAGAGGATAGGATAGGATAGAGGATAGGATGGGATAGAGGATAGGATAGGAAAGAGGATAGGATAGAGGATAGGATAGGATAGAGGATAGGATAGGATAGAGGATAGGATAGGATAGAGGATAGGATAGGTAATTGGATAGGATAGAGGATAGAGTAGGATAGAGGATAGGATAGAGGAGAGGATAGGATAGAGGATAGGATAGGATAGAGGATAGGATAGGATAGAGGATAGGATAGGTAATTGGATAGGATAGAGGATAGGATAAGGTAGAGGATAGTATAGGATAGAGGATAGGATAGGATAGAGGATAGGATAGGATAAAGGATAGGATAGGATAGAGGATAGGATAGGATAGAGGATAGGATAGGTTAGAGGATAGGATAGGATAGAGGATAGGATAGAGGATAGGATAGGTAATTGGATAGGATAGAGTATAGGATAAGGTAGAGGATAGGATAGGATAGAGGATATAATAGGGTAGAGGATAGGATAGGATAGAGGATAGGATAGGAAAGAGGATAGGATAGGATAGAGGGTAGGATAGGATAGAGTATAGGATAGAGGATAGGATAGGATAGAGGATAGGATAGGTAATTGGATAGGATAGAGGATAGGATAAGGTAGAGGATAGTATAGGATAGAGGATAGGATAGGATAGAGGATAGGATAGGATAAAGGATAGGATAGGATAGAGGATAGGATAGGATAGAGGGTCGGACAGAGGATAGGATAGGATAGAGGATAGGATAGGATAGAGGATAGAGTAGGATAGAGGATAGGATAGGATAAAGGATAGGATTGGATAGAGGATCGGATAGAGGATAGGATAGGATAGAGGATAGTAGAGGATAGAGGATAGGATAGAATAGAGGATAGGATAGGATACAGGATAGGATAGGATAGAGGATAGGATAGGATAGGATAGAGGATAGGAAAGGATAGGATAGAGGATAGGATAGAGGATAGGATAGGATAGAGGATAGGATAGGATAGAGGATAGGATAGGATAGAGTTGAGGATAGGATAGAGGATAGGATAGGATAGATGATATTATAGGATAGAGGATAGGATATGATAGAGTAAACGATATTATAGAGGATAGGATAGGATACAGGATCGGATAGAGGATAGGATAGGATAGAGGATGGTATAGAGGATAGGATAGAGGATAGGATAGGATAGAGGATAGCACAGGAACGAGGATAGGATAGGATACGATAGAGGATAGGATAGATGATAGGATAGGATAGAGGATCTGATAGAGGATACGATCGGATAGAGGATAGGATAGGATAGAGGATCGGATAGGTAATTGGATAGGATAGGGGAGAGGATAAGGTAGAGGCTAGTATAGGATAGAGGATCTGATAGAGGATAGGATAGGATGGAGGATAGGATAGGATCGAGGATAGGATAGGTAATTGGATAGGATAGAGGATAGGATAAGGTAGAGGATAGTATAGGATAGAGGATAGGATAGAGAATCGGATAGGATAGGATAGAGGATAGATAGGGTAGAGGATCGGATAGAGGATAGGATAGGATAGAGGAAAGGATAGGATAGAGGATAGGATAGGTAATTGGATAGGATAGAGGATAGGATAAGTTAGAGGATAGTATAGGATAGAGGATAGGATAGGATAGAGGATAGGATAGGATAAAGGATAGGATAGTATAGAGGATTGGATAGGATAGAGGATAGAATAGGATAGGAAAGGATAGAGGATAGGATGGGGTAGAGGATAGGATAGAATAGAGGATAGGATAGGATACAGGATAGGATAGGATAGAGGATAGGATAGGATAGGATAGAGGATAGGAAAGGATAGGATAGAGGATAGGATAGAGGATAGGATAGGATAGAGGATAGGATAGGATAGAGTTGAGGATAGGATAGAGGATAGGATAGGATAGATGATATTATAGGATAGAGGATAGGATATGATAGAGTAAACGATATTATAGAGGATAGGATAGGATACAGGATCGGATAGAGGATAGGATAGGATAGAGGATGGTATAGAGGATAGGATAGAGGATAGGATAGGATAGAGGATAGCACAGGAACGAGGATAGGATAGGATACGATAGAGGATAGGATAGATGATAGGATAGGATAGAGGATCTGATAGAGGATACGATCGGATAGAGGATTGGATAGGATAGAGGATCGGATAGGTAATTGGATAGGATAGGGGAGAGGATAAGGTAGAGGCTAGTATAGGATAGAGGATCTGATAGAGGATAGGATAGGATGGAGGATAGGATAGGATCGAGGATAGGATAGGTAATTGGATAGGATAGAGGATAGGATAAGGTAGAGGATAGTATAGGATAGAGGATAGGATAGAGAATCGGATAGGATAGGATAGAGGATAGGATAGAGGATAGGGTAGAGGATCGGATAGAGGATAGGATAGGATAGAGGAAAGGATAGGATAGAGGATAGGATAGGTAATTGGATAGGATAGAGGATAGGATAAGTTAGAGGATAGTATAGGATAGAGGATAGGATAGGATAGAGGATAGGATAGGATAAAGGATAGGATAGTATAGAGGATTGGATAGGATAGAGGATAGAATAGGATAGGAAAGGATAGAGGATAGGATGGGGTAGAGGATAGGGTAGGATAGAGGATAGGATAGGATAGAGGATAGGATAGGATAGAGGATAGGATAGGAAAGAGGATAGGATAGAGGATAGGATAGGATAGAGGATAGGATAGGATAGAGGATAGGATAGGTAATTGGATAGGATAGAGGATAGAGTAGGATAGAGGATAGGATAGAGGAGAGGATAGGATAGAGGATAGGATAGGATAGAGGATAGGATAGGATAGAGGATAGGATAGAGGATAGGATAGGTAATTGGATAGGATAGAGTATAGGATAAGGTAGAGGATAGGATAGGATAGAGGATAGTATAGGATAAGGTAGAGGATAGGATAGGATAGAGGATAGTATAGGATAGAGGATAGGATGGGATAGAGGATAGGATAGGATAAAGGATAGGATAGGACAGATGATAGGATAGGATAGAGAATAGGATAGGATACAGGATAGGATAGGATAGAGGATAGGATAGAGGATAGGATAGGATAGAGGATAGGAAAGGATAGAGGATAGGATGGGGTAGAGGATAGGATAGGATAGAGGATAGGATAGGATAGAGGATAGGATGGGATAGAGGATAGGATAGGAAAGAGGATAGGATAGAGGATAGGATAGGATAGAGGATAGGATAGGATAGAGGATAGGATAGGTAATTGGATAGGATAGAGGATAGAGTAGGATAGAGGATAGGATAGAGGAGAGGATAGGATAGAGGATAGGATAGGATAGAGGATAGGATAGGATAGAGGATAGGATAGGTAATTGGATAGGATAGAGGATAGGATAAGGTAGAGGATAGTATAGGATAGAGGATAGGATAGGATAGAGGATAGGATAGGATAAAGGATAGGATAGGATAGAGGATAGGATAGGATAGAGGATAGGATAGGTTAGAGGATAGGATAGGATAGAGGATAGGATAGAGGATAGGATAGGTAATTGGATAGGATAGAGTATAGGATAAGGTAGAGGATAGGATAGGATAGAGGATATAATAGGGTAGAGGATAGGATAGGATAGAGGATAGGATAGGAAAGAGGATAGGATAGGATAGAGGGTAGGATTGGATAGAGTATAGGATAGAGGATAGGATAGGATAGAGGATAGGATAGGATAGAGGATAGGATAGGATAGAAGATGGGATAGGATACATTATAGGATATGATAGAGGATAGGATCGGATAGAGGATAGGATAGGATAGAGGATCGGATAGAGGATAGGATTGGATAGAGGATAGGATAGGATAGAGGATAGAGTAGGATAGAGGATAGGATAGGATAAAGGATAGGATTGGATAGAGGATCGGATAGAGGATAGAATAGGATAGAGGATAGGATAGGATAGGATAGAGGATAGGATTACTATAGGATAGAGGATAGGATAGGAAAGAGGGTAGGATAGGATAGGATAGAGGATAGACTATAGGATAGGATAGAGGATAGGATAGGATAGAGGATAGACTATAGGATAGGATAGAGGATAGGATAGGATAGAGGAGAGGAAAGGATAGAAGATAGGATAGGATAGATGATAGGATAGGAAAGAGGGGTAGGATAGGATAGAGGATAGAGTATAGGATAGGATAGAGGATTAGGATAGGATAGAGGAGAGGATAGGATAGAGGATAGGATAGGATAGAGGATAGGATAGGATAGGGGATAGGATAGGATAGGATAGAGGATGGGATAGGATAGGATAGAGGATAGGATAGAGGATAGGATAGAGGATAGGATAGGATAGAGGATAGGATAGGATAGAGGAGAGGATAGGATAGAGGATAGGATAGGATAGACGATAGGATAGAGGATAGGATAGGATAGAGGATAGGATAGAGGATAGGATAGGATAGAGGATAGGATAGGATAGAGGATGGGATAGGATAGAGGATAGGATAGGATAGAGGATGGGATAGGATAGAGGATAGGATAGGATAGAGGATAGAGTAGGATAGAGGATAGGATAGGATAAAGGATAGGATTGGATAGAGGATCGGATAGAGGATAGGATAGGATAGAGGATAGGATAGGATAGAGGATAGTATAGGATAGAGGATAGGATGGAATAGAGGATAGGATAGGATACAGGATAGGATAGGATAGAGGATAGGATAGGATAGGATAGAGGATAGGATAGGATAGGATAGAGGATAGGATAGAGGATAGGATAGGATAGAGGATAGGATTGGATAGAGGATCGGATAGAGGATAGGATAGGATAGAGGATAGGATAGGATAGAGGATAGCATAGGATAGAGGATGGGATAGGATAGAGGATAGGATATGATAGAGGATAGGATAGGATAGGATAGAGGATAGGATAGGATAGGATAGAGGATAGGATAGAGGATAGGATAGAGGATAGGATAGGATAGAGGATAGGATAGGATAGGATAGAGGATAGGATAGAGGATAGGATAGAGGATAGGATAGGATAGAGGATAGGATAGGATAGAGGATAGGATATGATAGAGGATAGGATATGATAGAGGATAGGATAGGATAGGATAGAGGATAGGATAGGATAGGATAGAGGATAGGATAGGATAGGATAGAGGATAGGATAGGATAGGATAGAGGATAGGATAGAGGATAGGATAGGATAGAGGATAGGATAGGATAGAGGATAGGATAGGATAGAGGATAGGATATGATAGAGGATAGGATAGGATAGAGGATCGTATAGAGGACAGGATAGGATAGAGGATAGGATAGGATAGAGGATAGAGTAGGATAGAGGATAGGATAGTATAAAGGATAGGATTGGATAGAGGATCGGATAGAGGATAGAATAGGATAGAGGATAGGATAGGATAGAGGATAGTATAGGATAGAGGATAGGATAGAGTAGAGGATAGGATAGGATAAAGGAGAGGATAGGATAGAGGATAGGATAGGATAGAGGATAGGATAGTATAGAGGATAGAATAGGATAGATGATATTATAGGATAGAGGATAGGATATGATAGAGTAAACGATATTCTAGAGGATAGGATAGGATAGAGGATCGGATAGAGGATAGGATAGGATAGAGGATGGAGGATAGGATAGGATCGAGGATAGGATACGTAATTGGATAGGATAGAGGATAGGATAAGGTAGAGGATAGTATAGGATAGAGGATAGGATAGAGAATCGGATAGGATAGGATAGAGGATAGGATAGGATAGAGGATAGAGTAGGATAGAGGATAGGATAGGATAAAGGATAGGATTGGATAGAGGATCGGATAGAGGATAGGATAGGATAGAGGATAGTAGAGGATAGAGGATAGGATAGAATAGAGGATAGGATAGGATACAGGATAGGATAGGATAGAGGATAGGATAGGATAGGATAGAGGATAGGAAAGGATAGGATAGAGGATAGGATAGAGGATAGGATAGGATAGAGGATAGGATAGGATAGAGTTGAGGATAGGATAGAGGATAGGATAGGATAGATGATATTATAGGATAGAGGACAGGATATGATAGAGTAAACGATATTATAGAGGATAGGATAGGATACAGGATCGGATAGAGGATAGGATAGGATAGAGGATGGTATAGAGGATAGGATAGAGGATAGGATAGGATAGAGGATAGCACAGGAACGAGGATAGGATAGGATACGATAGAGGATAGGATAGATGATAGGATAGGATAGAGGATCTGATAGAGGATACGATCGGATAGAGGATAGGATAGGATAGAGGATCGGATAGGTAATTGGATAGGATAGGGGAGAGGATAAGGTAGAGGCTAGTATAGGATAGAGGATCTGATAGAGGATAGGATAGGATGGAGGATAGGATAGGATCGAGGATAGGATAGGTAATTGGATAGGATAGAGGATAGGATAAGGTAGAGGATAGTATAGGATAGAGGATAGGATAGAGAATCGGATAGGATAGGATAGAGGATAGGATAGAGGATAGGGTAGAGGATCGGATAGAGGATAGGATAGGATAGAGGAAAGGATAGGATAGAGGATAGGATAGGTAATTGGATAGGATAGAGGATAGGATAAGTTAGAGGATAGTATAGGATAGAGGATAGGATAGGATAGAGGATAGGATAGGATAAAGGATAGGATAGTATAGAGCATTGGATAGGATAGAGGATAGAATAGGATAGGAAAGGATAGAGGATAGGATGGGGTAGAGGATAGGAAAGGATAGAGGATAGGATGGGGTAGAGGATAGGATAGGATAGAGGATAGGATAGGATAGAGGATAGGATGGGATAGAGGATAGGATAGGAAAGAGGATAGGATAGAGGATAGGATAGGATAGAGGATAGGATAGGATAGAGGATAGGATAGGTAATTGGATAGGATAGAGGATAGAGTAGGATAGAGGATAGGATAGAGGAGAGGATAGGATAGAGGATAGGATAGGATAGAGGATAGGATAGGATAGAGGATAGGATAGGTAATTGGATAGGATAGAGGATAGGATAAGGTAGAGGATAGTATAGGATAGAGGATAGGATAGGATAGAGGATAGGATAGGATAAAGGATAGGATAGGATAGAGGATAGGATAGGATAGAGGATAGGATAGGTTAGAGGATAGGATAGGATAGAGGATAGGATAGAGGATAGGATAGGTAATTGGATAGGATAGAGTATAGGATAAGGTAGAGGATAGGATAGGATAGAGGATATAATAGGGTAGAGGATAGGATAGGATAGAGGATAGGATAGGAAAGAGGATAGGATAGGATAGAGGGTAGGATTGGATAGAGTATAGGATAGAGGATAGGATAGGATAGAGGATAGGATAGGATAGAGGATAGGATAGGATAGAAGATGGGATAGGATACATTATAGGATATGATAGAGGATAGGATCGGATAGAGGATAGGATAGGATAGAGGATCGGATAGAGGATAGGATTGGATAGAGGATAGGATAGGATAGAGGATAGAGTAGGATAGAGGATAGGATAGGATAAAGGATAGGATTGGATAGAGGATCGGATAGAGGATAGAATAGGATAGAGGATAGGATAGGATAGGATAGAGGATAGGATACTATAGGATAGAGGATAGGATAGGAAAGAGGGTAGGATAGGATAGAGGATAGACTATAGGATAGGATAGAGGATAGGATAGGATAGAGGATAGACTATAGGATAGGATAGAGGATAGGATAGGATAGAGGAGAGGAAAGGATAGAAGATAGGATAGGATAGATGATAGGATAGGAAAGAGGGTAGGATAGGATAGAGGATAGAGTATAGGATAGGATAGAGGATAGGATAGGATAGAGGAGAGGATAGGATAGAGGATAGGATAGGATAGAGGATAGGATAGGATAGGGGATAGGATAGGATAGGATAGAGGATGGGATAGGATAGGATAGAGGATAGGATAGAGGATAGGATAGAGGATAGGATAGGATAGAGGATAGGATAGGATAGAGGA
Organism: Halictus rubicundus; assembly: GCF_050948215.1. Classification (NCBI taxonomy): domain Eukaryota; kingdom Metazoa; phylum Arthropoda; class Insecta; order Hymenoptera; family Halictidae; genus Halictus; species Halictus rubicundus. The sequence continues at coordinate 1,000,949 of NW_027488573.1, forward strand.
GAGGATAGGATAGAGGATAGGATAGGATAGACGATAGGATAGAGGATAGGATAGGATAGAGGATAGGATAGAGGATAGGATAGGATAGAGGATAGGATAGGATAGAGGATGGGATAGGATAGAGGATAGGATAGGATAGAGGATGGGATAGGATAGAGGATAGGATAGGATAGAGGATAGAGTAGGATAGAGGATAGGATAGGATAAAGGATAGGATTGGATAGAGGATCGGATAGAGGATAGGATAGGATAGAGGATAGGATAGGATAGAGGATAGTATAGGATAGAGGATAGGATGGAATAGAGGATAGGATAGGATACAGGATAGGATAGGATAGAGGATAGGATAGGATAGGATAGAGGATAGGATAGGATAGGATAGAGGATAGGATAGAGGATAGGATAGGATAGAGGATAGGATTGGATAGAGGATCGGATAGAGGATAGGATAGGATAGAGGATAGGATAGGATAGAGGATAGCATAGGATAGAGGATGGGATAGGATAGAGGATAGGATATGATAGAGGATAGGATAGGATAGGATAGAGGATAGGATAGGATAGGATAGAGGATAGGATAGGATAGAGGATAGGATAGGATAGAGGAGAGGATAGGATAGGATAGACGATAGGATAGAGGATAGGATAGGATAGAGGATAGGATAGAGGATAGGATAGGATAGAGGATAGGATAGGATAGAGGATGGGATAGGATAGAGGATAGGATAGGATAGAGGATGGGATAGGATAGAGGATAGGATATGATAGAGGATAGGATAGGATAGGATAGAGGATAGGATAGGATAGGATAGAGGATAGGATAGAGGATAGGATAGAGGATAGGATAGGATAGAGGATAGGATAGGATAGAGGATAGGATATGATAGAGGATAGGATATGATAGAGGATAGGATAGGATAGGATAGAGGATAGGATAGGATAGGATAGAGGATAGGATAGGATAGGATAGAGGATAGGATAGGATAGGATAGAGGATAGGATAGAGGATAGGATAGGATAGAGGATAGGATAGGATAGAGGATAGGATATGATAGAGGATAGGATAGGATAGAGGATCGTATAGAGGACAGGATAGGATAGAGGATAGGATAGGATAGAGGATAGAGTAGGATAGAGGATAGGATAGTATAAAGGATAGGATTGGATAGAGGATCGGATAGAGGATAGAATAGGATAGAGGATAGGATAGGATAGAGGATAGTATAGGATAGAGGATAGGATAGAGTAGAGGATAGGATAGGATAAAGGAGAGGATAGGATAGAGGATAGGATAGGATAGAGGATAGGATAGTATAGAGGATAGAATAGGATAGATGATATTATAGGATAGAGGATAGGATATGATAGAGTAAACGATATTCTAGAGGATAGGATAGGATAGAGGATCGGATAGAGGATAGGATAGGATAGAGGATGGAGGATAGGATAGGATCGAGGATAGGATAGGTAATTGGATAGGATAGAGGATAGGATAAGGTAGAGGATAGTATAGGATAGAGGATAGGATAGAGAATCGGATAGGATAGGATAGAGGATAGGATAGGATAGAGGATAGAGTAGGATAGAGGATAGGATAGGATAAAGGATAGGATTGGATAGAGGATCGGATAGAGGATAGGATAGGATAGAGGATAGTAGAGGATAGAGGATAGGATAGAATAGAGGATAGGATAGGATACAGGATAGGATAGGATAGAGGATAGGATAGGATAGGATAGAGGATAGGAAAGGATAGGATAGAGGATAGGATAGAGGATAGGATAGGATAGAGGATAGGATAGGATAGAGTTGAGGATAGGATAGAGGATAGGATAGGATAGATGATATTATAGGATAGAGGATAGGATATGATAGAGTAAACGATATTATAGAGGATAGGATAGGATACAGGATCGGATAGAGGATAGGATAGGATAGAGGATGGTATAGAGGATAGGATAGAGGATAGGATAGGATAGAGGATAGCACAGGAACGAGGATAGGATAGGATACGATAGAGGATAGGATAGATGATAGGATAGGATAGAGGATCTGATAGAGGATACGATCGGATAGAGGATAGGATAGGATAGAGGATCGGATAGGTAATTCGGATAGGATAGGGGAGAGGATAAGGTAGAGGCTAGTATAGGATAGAGGATCTGATAGAGGATAGGATAGGATGGAGGATAGGATAGGATCGAGGATAGGATAGGTAATTGGATAGGATAGAGGATAGGATAAGGTAGAGGATAGTATAGGATAGAGGATAGGATAGAGAATCGGATAGGATAGGATAGAGGATAGGATAGAGGATAGGGTAGAGGATCGGATAGAGGATAGGATAGGATAGAGGAAAGGATAGGATACAGGATAGGATAGGTAATTGGATAGGATAGAGGATAGGATAAGTTAGAGGATAGTATAGGATAGAGAGGATAGGATAGGATAGAGGATAGGATAGGATAAAGGATAGGATAGTATAGAGCATTGGATAGGATAGAGGATAGAATAGGATAGGAAAGGATAGAGGATAGGATGGGGTACGAGGCATAGGATAGGATAGAGGATAGGATAGGATAGAGGATAGGATAGGATAGAGGATAGGATAGGAAAGAGGATAGGATAGAGGATAGGATAGGATAGAGGATAGGATAGGATAGAGGATAGGATAGGTAATTGGATAGGATAGAGGATAGAGTAGGATAGAGGATAGGATAGAGGAGAGGATAGGATAGAGGATAGGATAGGATAGAGGATAGGATAGGATAGAGGATAGGATAGGTAATTGGATAGGATAGAGGATATTATAAGGTAGAGGATAGTATAGGATAGAGGATAGGATAGGATAGGATAGGATAGAGGATAGGATAGGATAAAGGATAGGATAGGATAGAGGATAGGATAGGATAGAGGATAGGATAGGTTAGAGGATAGGATAGGATAGAGGATAGGATAGAGGATAGGATAGGTAATTGGATAGGATAGAGTATAGGATAAGGTAGAGGATAGGATAGGATAGAGGATAGTATAGGATAGAGGATAGGATGGGATAGAGGATAGGATAGGATAAAGGATAGGATAGAACAGATGATAGGATAGGATAGAGAATAGGATAGGATACAGGATAGGATAGGATAGAGGATAGGATAGAGGATAGGATAGGATAGAGGATCGGATAGAGGATAGGATTGGATAGAGGATAGGATAGGATAGAGGATAGAGTAGGATAGAGGATAGGATAGGATAAAGGATAGGATTGGATAGAGGATCGGATAGAGGATAGAATAGGATAGAGGATAGGATAGGATAGGATAGAGGATAGGATACTATAGGATAGAGGATAGGATAGGAAAGAGGGTAGGATAGGATAGAGGATAGACTATAGGATAGGATAGAGGATAGGATAGGATAGAGGATAGACTATAGGATAGGATAGAGGATAGGATAGGATAGAGGAGAGGAAAGGATAGAAGATAGGATAGGATAGATGATAGGATAGGAAAGAGGGTAGGATAGGATAGAGGATAGAGTATAGGATAGGATAGAGGATAGGATAGGATAGAGGAGAGGATAGGATAGAGGATAGGATAGGATAGAGGATAGGATAGGATAGAGGATAGGATAGGATAGGATAGAGGATAGGATAGGATAGGATAGAGGATAGGATAGAGGATAGGATAGAGGATAGGATAGGATAGAGGATAGGATAGGATAGAGGAGAGGATAGGATAGAGGATAGGATAGGATAGACGATAGGATAGAGGATAGGATAGGATAGAGGATAGGATAGAGGATAGGATAGGATAGAGGATAGGATAGGATAGAGGATGGGATAGGATAGAGGATAGGATAGGATAGAGGATGGGATAGGATAGAGGATAGGATAGGATAGAGGATAGAGTAGGATAGAGGATAGGATAGGATAAAGGATAGGATTGGATAGAGGATCGGATAGAGGATAGGATAGGATAGAGCATAGGATAGGATAGAGGATAGTATAGGATAGAGGATAGGATAGAATAGAGGATAGGATAGGATACAGGATAGGATAGGATAGAGGATAGGATAGGATAGGATAGAGGATAGGATAGGATAGGATAGAGGATAGGATAGAGGATAGGATAGAGGATAGGATAGGATAGAGGATAGGATTGGATAGAGGATCGGATAGAGGATAGGATAGGATAGAGGATAGGATAGGATAGAGGATAGCATAGGATAGAGGATGGGATAGGATAGAGGATAGGATATGATAGAGGATAGGATAGGATAGGATAGAGGATAGGATAGGATAGGATAGGATAGAGGATAGGATAGAGGATAGGATAGAGGATAGGATAGGATAGAGGATAGGATAGGATAGAGGAGAGGATAGGATAGGATAGACGATAGGATAGAGGATAGGATAGGATAGAGGATAGGATAGAGGATAGGATAGGATAGAGGATAGGATATGATAGAGGATGGGATAGGATAGAGGATAGGATAGGATAGAGGATGGGATAGGATAGAGGATAGGATATGATAGAGGATAGGATAGGATAGGATAGAGGATAGGATAGGATAGGATAGAGGATAGGATAGAGGATAGGATAGAGGATAGGATAGGATAGAGGATAGGATAGGATAGAGGATAGGATATGATAGAGGATAGGATATGATAGAGGATAGGATAGGATAGGATAGAGGATAGGATAGGATAGGATATAGGAAAGGATAGGATAGGATAGAGGATAGGATAGGATAGGATAGAGGATAGGATAGAGGATAGGATAGGATAGAGGATAGGATATGATAGAGGATAGGATAGGATAGAGGATCGGATAGAGGATAGGATAGGATAGAGGATAGGATAGGATAGAGGATAGAGTAGGATAGAGGATAGGATAGTATAAAGGATAGGATTGGATAGAGGATCGGATAGAGGATAGAATAGGATAGAGGATAGGATAGGATAGAGGATAGTATAGGATAGAGGATAGGATAGAGTAGAGGATAGGATAGGATAAAGGAGAGGATAGGATAGAGGATAGGATAGGATAGAGGATAGGATAGTATAGAGGATAGAATAGGATAGATGATATTATAGGATAGAGGATAGGATATGATAGAGTAAACGATATTCTAGAGGATAGGATAGGTTAGAGGATCGGATAGAGGATAGGATAGGATAGAGGATGGTATAGAGGATAGGATAGAGGATAGGATAGGATAGAGGATAGGATAGGATAGAGGATAGTATAGGATAGAGAATAGGATAGAATAGAGGAAAGGATAGGATAAAGGATAGGATAGGATAGAGGATAGGATAGGATAGGATAGAGGATAGGATAGAGGATAGGATAGGATAGAGGATCGGATAGAGGATAGGATAGGATAGAGGATAGGATAGGATAGAGGAAAGGATAGGATAGAAGATAGGATAGGATAGATGATAGGATAGGAAAGAGTGTAGGATAGGATAGAGGATAGAGTATAGGATAGGATAGAGGATAGGATAGGATAGAGGAGAGGATAGGATAGAGGATAGGATAGGATAGAGGATAGGATAGGATAGAGGATAGGATAGGATAGGATAGAGGATAGGATAGGATAGAGGATAGAATAGGATTGAGGAGAGTTTAGGATAGAGGATAGGATATGATAGAGGATAGGATAGGATACGATAGAGGATAGGATAGGATAGAGGATAGGATAGGATAGAGGATAGGATAGGATAGAGGATAGGATAGGATAGAGGATAGGATAGGATAGAGGATAGGATAGGATAGAGGATAGGATAGGATAGAGGATAGGATAGGATAGAGGATAGGATAGGATAGGATAGAGGATAGGATAGGATAGGATAGAGGATAGGATAGGATAGAGGATAGGATAGAGGATAGGATAGGATAGAGGAGAGGATAGGATAGAGGATAGGATAGGATAGAGGATAGGATAGGATAGAGGATAGGATAGGATAGGATAGAGGATAGGATAGGATAGAGGATAGAATAGGATACGATAGAGGATAGGATAGGATAGAGGATAGGATAGGATAGAGGATAGGATAGGATAGAGGATAGGATAGAGGATAGGATAAGATAGAGGATAGGATAGGATAGAGGATAGATAGGATAGAGGATAGGATAGGATAGAGGATAGTATAGGATAGAGGATAGGATAGAATAGAGGATAGGATAGGATAACGGATAGGATAGGATAGAGGATAGGATAGGATAGGATAGAGGATAGGATAGGATAGAGGATAGGATAGGATAGGATAGAGGATAGGATAGGATAGAGGATAGGATAGAGGTTCGGATAGAGGATAGGATAGGATAGAGGAAAGGATAGGATAGAGGATAGGATAGGTAATTGGATAGGATAGAGGATAGGATAAGGTAGAGGATAGTATAGGATAGAGGATAGGATAGGATAGAGGATAGGATAGGATAAAGGATAGGATAGGATAGAGGATAGGATAGGATAGAGGGTCGGCCAGATGATAGGATAGGATAGAGGATAGGATAGGATAGAGGATAGAGTAGGATAGAGGATAGGATAGGATAAAGGATAGGATTGGATAGAGGATCGGATAGAGGATAGGATAGGATAGAGGATAGTAGAGGATAGAGGATAGGATAGAATAGAGGATAGGATAGGATACAGGATAGGATAGGATAGAGGATAGGATAGGATAGGATAGAGGATAGGAAAGGATAGGATAGAGGATAGGATAGAGGATAGGATAGAGGATAGGATAGGATAGAGGATAGGATAGGATAGAGTTGAGGATAGGATAGAGGATAGGATAGGATAGATGATATTATAGGATAGAGGATAGGATATGATAGAGTAAACGATATTATAGAGGATAGGATAGGATACAGGATCGGATAGAGGATAGGATAGGATAGAGGATGGTATAGAGGATAGGATAGAGGATAGGATAGGATAGAGGATAGCACAGGAACGAGGATAGGATAGGATACGATAGAGGATAGGATAGATGATAGGATAGGATAGAGGAGAGGAAAGGATAGAAGATAGGATAGGATAGATGATAGGATAGGAAAGAGGGTAGGATAGGATAGAGGATAGAGTATAGGATAGGATAGAGGATAGGATAGGATAGAGGAGAGGATAGGATAGAGGATAGGATAGGATAGAGGATAGGATAGGATAGAGGATAGGATAGGATAGGATAGGATAGAGGATAGGATAGGATAGGATAGAGGATAGGATAGAGGATAGGATAGAGGATAGGATAGAGGATAGGATAGGATAGAGGATAGGATAGGATAGACGATAGGATAGAGGATAGGATAGGATAGAGGATAGGATAGAGGATAGGATAGGATAGAGGATAGGATAGGATAGAGGATGGGATAGGATAGAGGATAGGATAGGATAGAGGATGGGATAGGATAGAGGATAGGATAGGATAGAGGATAGTGTAGGATAGAGGATAGGATAGGATAAAGGATAAGATTGGATAGAGGATCGGATAGAGGATAGGATAGGATAGAGGATAGGATAGGATAGAGGATAGAGTAGGATAGAGGATACGATAGTATAAAGGATAGGATTGGATAGAGGATCGGATAGAGGATAGAATAGGATAGAGGATAGGATAGGATAGAGGATAGTATAGGATAGAGGATAGGATAGAGTAGAGGATAGGATAGGATAAAGGAGAGGATAGGATAGAGGATAGGATAGGATAGAGGATAGGATAGTATAGAGGATAGAATAGGATAGATGATATTATAGGATAGAGGATAGGATATGATAGAGTAAACGATATTCTAGAGGATAGGATAGGATAGAGGATCGGATAGAGGATAGGATAGGATAGAGGATGGTATAGAGGATAGGATAGAGGATAGGATAGGATAGAGGATAGGATAGGATAGAGGATAGTATAGGATAGAGAATAGGATAGAATAGAGGAAAGGATAGGATAAAGGATAGGATAGGATAGAGGATAGGATAGGATAGGATAGAGGATAGGATAGAGGATAGGATAGGATAGAGGATCGGATAGAGGATAGGATAGGATAGAGGATAGGATAGGATAGAGGAAAGGATAGGATAGAAGATAGGATAGGATAGATGATAGGATAGGAAAGGGGGTAGGATAGGATAGAGGATAGAGTATAAGATAGGATAGAGGATAGGATAGGATAGAGGAGAGGATAGGATAGAGGATAGGATAGGATAGAGGATAGGATAGGATAGAGGATAGGATAGGATAGGATAGAGGATAGGATAGGATAGAGGATAGGATAGAGGATAGGATAGGATAGAGGATAGGATAGGATAGAGGATGGGATAGGATAGAGGATAGGATAGGATAGAGGATGGGATAGGATAGAGGATAGGATAGGATAGAGGATAGAGTAGGATAGAGGATAGGATAGGATAAAGGATAAGATTGGATAGAGGATCGGATAGAGGATAGGATAGGATAGAGGATAGGATAGGATAGAGGATAGAGTAGGATAGAGGATAGGATAGTATAAAGGATAGGATTGGATAGAGGATCGGATAGAGGATAGAATAGGATAGAGGATAGGATAGGATAGAGGATAGTATAGGATAGAGGATAGGATAGAGTAGAGGATAGGATAGGATAAAGGAGAGGATAGGATAGAATAGAGGAAAGGATAGGATAAAGGATAGGATAGGATAGAGGATAGGATAGGATAGGATAGAGGATAGGATAGAGGATAGGATAGGATAGAGGATCGGATAGAGGATAGGATAGGATAGAGGATAGGATAGGATAGAGGAAAGGATATGATAGAAGATAGGATAGGATAGATGATAGGATAGGAAAGGGGGTAGGATAGGATAGAGGATAGAGTATAGGATAGGATAGAGGATAGGATAGGATAGAGGAGAGGATAGGATAGAGGATAGGATAGGATAGAGGATAGGATAGGATAGAGGATAGGATAGGATAGGATAGAGGATAGGATAGGATAGAGGATAGGATAGGATAGAGGATAGAATAGGATTGAGGAGCGTTTAGGATAGAGGATAGGATAGGATACGATAGAGGATAGGATAGGATAGAGGATAGGATAGGATAGAGGTTAGGATAGGATAGAGGATAGGATAGGATAGAGGATAGGATAGGATAGAGGATAGGATAGGATAGGATAGAGGATAGGATAGGATAGGATAGAGGATAGGATAGGATAGAGGATAGGATAGAGGATAGGATAGAGGATAGGATAGGATAGAGGAGAGGATAGGATAGAGGATAGGATAGGATAGAGGATAGGATAGGATAGAGGATAGGATAGGATAGAGGATAGTATAGGATAGAGGATAGGATAGAATAGAGGATAGGATAGGATAACGGATAGGATAGGATAGAGGATAGGATAGGATAGGATAGGATAGAGGATAGGATAGGATAGAGGATAGGATAGAGGATAGGATAAGATAGAGGATAGGATAGGATAGAGGATAGATAGGATAGAGGATAGGATAGGATAGAGGATAGTATAGGATAGAGGATAGGATAGAATAGAGGATAGGATAGGATAACGGATAGGATAGGATAGAGGATAGGATAGGATAGGATAGAGGATAGGATAGGATAGAGGATAGGATAGGATAGAGGATAGGATAGAGGATCGGATAGAGGATAGGATAGGATAGAGGAAAGGATAGGATAGAGGATAGGATAGGTAATTGGATAGGATAGAGGATAGGATAAGGTAGAGGATAGTATAGGATAGAGGATAGGATAGGATAGAGGATAGGATAGGATAAAGGATAGGATAGGATAGAGGATAGGATAGGATAGGATAGAGGATAGGATAGAGGATAGGATAGGATAGAGGATCGGATAGAGGATAGGATAGGATAGAGGATAGGATAGGATAGAGGAAAGGATAGGATAGAAGATAGGATAGGATAGATGAAAGGATAGGAAAGGGGGTAGGATAGGATAGAGGATAGAGTATAGGATAGGATAGAGGATAGGATAGGATAGAGGAGAGGATAGGATAGAGGATAGGATAGGATAGAGGATAGGATAGGATAGAGGATAGAGTAGGATAGAGGATAGGATAGTATAAAGGATAGGATTGGATAGAGGATCGGATAGAGGATAGAATAGGATAGAGGATAGGATAGGATAGAGGATAGTATAGGATAGAGGATAGGATAGAGTAGAGGATAGGATAGGATAAAGGAGAATATAGGATAGAGGATAGGATAGGATAGAGGAAAGGATAGTATAGAGGATAGAATAGGATAGATGATATTATAGGATAGAGGATAGGATATGATAGAGTAAACGATATTCTAGATAGGATAGGATAGAGGATCGGATAGAGGATAGGATAGGATAGAGGATGGTATAGAGGATAGGATAGAGGATAGGATAGGATAGAGGATAGGATAGGATAGAGGATAGTATAGGATAGAGAATAGGATAGAATAGAGGAAAGGATAGGATAAAGGATAGGATAGGATAGAGGATAGGATAGGATAGGATAGAGGATAGGATAGAGGATAGGATAGGATAGAGGATCGGATAGAGGATAGGATAGGATAGAGGATAGGATAGGATAGAGGAAAGGATATGATAGAAGATAGGATAGGATAGATGATAGGATAGGAAAGGGGGTAGGATAGGATAGAGGATAGAGTATAGGATAGGATAGAGGATAGGATAGGATAGAGGAGAGGATAGGATAGAGGATAGGATAGGATAGAGGATAGGATAGGATAGAGGATAGGATAGGATAGGATAGAGGATAGGATAGGATAGAGGATAGGATAGGATAGAGGATAGAATAGGATTGAGGAGCGTTTAGGATAGAGGATAGGATATGATAGAGGATAGGATAGGATACGATAGAGGATAGGATAGGATAGAGGATAGGATAGGATAGAGGTTAGGATAGGATAGAGGATAGGATAGGATAGAGGATAGGATAGGATAGAGGATAGGATAGGATAGGATAGAGGATAGGATAGGATAGGATAGAGGATAGGATAGGATAGAGGATAGGATAGAGGATAGGATAGGATAGAGGAGAGGATAGGATAGAGGATAGGATAGGATAGAGGATAGGATAGGATAGAGGATAGGATAGGATAGAGGATAGTATAGGATAGAGGATAGGATAGAATAGAGGATAGGATAGGATAACGGATAGGATAGGATAGAGGATAGGATAGGATAGGATAGGATAGAGGATAGGATAGGATAGAGGATAGGATAGAGGATAGGATAAGATAGAGGATAGGATAGGATAGAGGATAGATAGGATAGAGGATAGGATAGGATAGAGGATAGTATAGGATAGAGGATAGGATAGAATAGAGGATAGGATAGGATAACGGATAGGATAGGATAGAGGATAGGATAGGATAGGATAGAGGATAGGATAGGATAGAGGATAGGATAGGATAGAGGATAGGATAGAGGATCGGATAGAGGATAGGATAGGATAGAGGAAAGGATAGGATAGAGGATAGGATAGGTAATTGGATAGGATAGAGGATAGGATAAGGTAGAGGATAGTATAGGATAGAGGATAGGATAGGATAGAGGATAGGATAGGATAAAGGATAGGATAGGATAGAGGATAGGATAGGATAGGATAGAGGATAGGATAGAGGATAGGATAGGATAGAGGATCGGATAGAGGATAGGATAGGATAGAGGATAGGATAGGATAGAGGAAAGGATAGGATAGAAGATAGGATAGGATAGATGATAGGATAGGAAAGGGGGTAGGATAGGATAGAGGATAGAGTATAGGATAGGATAGAGGATAGGATAGGATAGAGGAGAGGATAGGATAGAGGATAGGATAGGATAGAGGATAGGATAGGATAGAGGATAGGATAGGATAGGATAGAGGATAGGATAGGATAGAGGATAGGATAGAGGATAGGATAGGATAGAGGATAGGATAGGATAGAGGATGGGATAGGATAGAGGATAGGATAGGATAGAGGATGGGATAGGATAGAGGATAGGATAGGATAGAGGATAGAGTAGGATAGAGGATAGGATAGGATAAAGGATAAGATTGGATAGAGGATCGGATAGAGGATAGGATAGGATAGAGGATAGGATAGGATAGAGGATAGAGTAGGATAGAGGATAGGATAGTATAAAGGATAGGATTGGATAGAGGATCGGATAGAGGATAGAATAGGATAGAGGATAGGATAGGATAGAGGATAGTATAGGATAGAGGATAGGATAGAGTAGAGGATAGGATAGGATAAAGGAGAATATAGGATAGAGGATAGGATAGGATAGAGGAAAGGATAGTATAGAGGATAGAATAGGATAGATGATATTATAGGATAGAGGATAGGATATGATAGAGTAAACGATATTCTAGATAGGATAGGATAGAGGATCGGATAGAGGATAGGATAGGATAGAGGATGGTATAGAGGATAGGATAGAGGATAGGATAGGATAGAGGATAGGATAGGATAGAGGATAGTATAGGATAGAGAATAGGATAGAATAGAGGAAAGGATAGGATAAAGGATAGGATAGGATAGAGGATAGGATAGGATAGGATAGAGGATAGGATAGAGGATAGGATAGGATAGAGGATCGGATAGAGGATAGGATAGGATAGAGGATAGGATAGGATAGAGGAAAGGATATGATAGAAGATAGGATAGGATAGATGATAGGATAGGAAAGGGGGTAGGATAGGATAGAGGATAGAGTATAGGATAGGATAGAGGATAGGATAGGATAGAGGAGAGGATAGGATAGAGGATAGGATAGGATAGAGGATAGGATAGGATAGAGGATAGGATAGGATAGGATAGAGGATAGGATAGGATAGAGGATAGGATAGGATAGAGGATAGAATAGGATTGAGGAGCGTTTAGGATAGAGGATAGGATATGATAGAGGATAGGATAGGATACGATAGAGGATAGGATAGGATAGAGGATAGGATAGGATAGAGGTTAGGATAGGATAGAGGATAGGATAGGATAGAGGATAGGATAGGATAGAGGATAGGATAGGATAGGATAGAGGATAGGATAGGATAGGATAGAGGATAGGATAGGATAGAGGATAGGATAGAGGATAGGATAGGATAGAGGAGAGGATAGGATAGAGGATAGGATAGGATAGAGGATAGGATAGGATAGAGGATAGGATAGGATAGAGGATAGTATAGGATAGAGGATAGGATAGAATAGAGGATAGGATAGGATAACGGATAGGATAGGATAGAGGATAGGATAGGATAGGATAGGATAGAGGATAGGATAGGATAGAGGATAGGATAGAGGATAGGATAAGATAGAGGATAGGATAGGATAGAGGATAGATAGGATAGAGGATAGGATAGGATAGAGGATAGTATAGGATAGAGGATAGGATAGAATAGAGGATAGGATAGGATAACGGATAGGATAGGATAGAGGATAGGATAGGATAGGATAGAGGATAGGATAGGATAGAGGATAGGATAGGATAGAGGATAGGATAGAGGATCGGATAGAGGATAGGATAGGATAGAGGAAAGGATAGGATAGAGGATAGGATAGGTAATTGGATAGGATAGAGGATAGGATAAGGTAGAGGATAGTATAGGATAGAGGATAGGATAGGATAGAGGATAGGATAGGATAAAGGATAGGATAGGATAGAGGATAGGATAGGATAGAGGGTCGGACAGAGGATAGGATAGGATAGAGGATAGGATAGGATAGAGGATAGAGTAGGATAGAGGATAGGATAGGATAAAGGATAGGATTGGATAGAGGATCGGATAGAGGATAGGATAGGATAGAGGATAGTAGAGGATAGAGGATAGGATAGAATAGAGGATAGGATAGGATACAGGATAGGATAGGATAGAGGATAGGATAGGATAGGATAGAGGATAGGAAAGGATAGGATAGAGGATAGGATAGAGGATAGGATAGGATAGAGGATAGGATAGGATAGAGTTGAGGATAGGATAGAGGATAGGATAGGATAGATGATATTATAGGATAGAGGATAGGATATGATAGAGTAAACGATATTATAGAGGATAGGATAGGATACAGGATCGGATAGAGGATAGGATAGGATAGAGGATGGTATAGAGGATAGGATAGAGGATAGGATAGGATAGAGGATAGCACAGGAACGAGGATAGGATAGGATACGATAGAGGATAGGATAGATGATAGGATAGGATAGAGGATCTGATAGAGGATACGATCGGATAGAGGATATGATAGGATAGAGGATCGGATAGGTAATTGGATAGGATAGGGGAGAGGATAAGGTAGAGGCTAGTATAGGATAGAGGATCTGATAGAGGATAGGATAGGATGGAGGATAGGATAGGATCGAGGATAGGATAGGTAATTGGATAGGATAGAGGATAGGATAAGGTAGAGGATAGTATAGGATAGAGGATAGGATAGAGAATCGGATAGGATAGGATAGAGGATAGGATAGAGGATAGGGTAGAGGATCGGATAGAGGATAGGATAGGATAGAGGAAAGGATAGGATAGAGGATAGGATAGGTAATTGGATAGGATAGAGGATAGGATAAGTTAGAGGATAGTATAGGATAGAGGATAGGATAGGATAGAGGATAGGATAGGATAAAGGATAGGATAGTATAGAGGATTGGATAGGATAGAGGATAGAATAGGATAGGAAAGGATAGAGGATAGGATGGGGTAGAGGATAGGATAGGATAGAGGATAGGATAGGATAGAGGATAGGATGGGATAGAGGATAGGATAGGAGAGAGGATAGGATAGAGGATAGGATAGGATAGAGGATAGGATAGGACAGAGGATAGGATAGGTAATTGGATAGGATAGAGGATAGAGTAGGATAGAGGATAGGATAGAGGAGAGGATAGGATAGAGGATAGGATAGGATAGAGGATAGGATAGGATAGAGGATAGGATAGGTAATTGGATAGGATAGAGGATAGGATAAGGTAGAGGATAGTATAGGATAGAGGATAGGATAGGATAAAGGATAGGATAGGATAGAGGATAGGATAGGATAGAGGATAGGATAGGTTAGAGGATAGGATAGGATAGAGGATAGGATAGGTAATTGGATAGGATAGAGTATAGGATAAGGTAGAGGATAGGATAGGATAGAGGATAGTATAGGATAGAGGATAGGATGGGATAGAGGATAGGATAGGATAAAGGATAGGATAGGACAGATGATAGGATAGGATAGAGAATAGGATAGGATAGGATAGAGGATAGGATAGAGGATAGGATAGGATAGAGGATAGGAAAGGATAGAGGATAGGATGGGGTAGAGGATAGGATATTATAGAGGATAGGATAGGATAGAGGATAGGATGGGATAGAGGATAGGATAGCAAAGAGGATAGGATAGAGGATAGGATAGGATAGAGGATAGGATAGGATAGAGGATAGGATAGAGGATCGGATAGAGGATAGGATAGGATAGAGGAAAGGATAGGATAGAGGATAGGATAGGTAATTGGATAGGATAGAGGATAGTATAAGGTAGAGGATAGTATAGGATAGAGGATAGGATAGGATAGAGGATAGGATAGGATAAAGGATAGGATAGGATAGAGGATAGGATAGGATAGAGGGTCGGACAGAGGATAGGATAGGATACAGGATAGGATAGGATAGAGGATAGAGTAGGATAGATAATAGGATAGGATAAAGGATAGGATTGGATAGAGGATCGGATAGAGGATAGGATAGGATAGAGGATAGTAGAGGATAGAGGATAGGATAGAATAGAGGATAGGATAGGATACAGGATAGGATAGGATAGAGGATAGGATAGGATAGGATAGAGGATAGGAAAGGATAGGATAGAGGATAGGATAGAGGATAGGATAGGATAGAGTTGAGGATAGGATAGAGGATAGGATAGGATAGATGATATTATAGGATAGAGGATAGGATATGATAGAGTAAACGATATTATAGAGGATAGGATAGGATACAGGATCGGATAGAGGATAGGATAGGATAGAGGATGGTATAGAGGATAGGATAGAGGAGAGGATAGGATAGAGGATAGCACAGGAACGAGGATAGGATAGGATACGATAGAGGATAGGATAGATGATAGGATAGGATAGAGGATAGGATAGGATAGAGGATAGGATAGGATAGATGATAGGATAGGATAGAGGATAGGATAGGATAGGATAGAGGATAGGATAGAGGATAGGGTAGAGGATCGGATAGAGGATAGGATAGGATAGAGGAAAGGATAGGATAGAGGATAGGATAGGTAATTGGATAGGATAGAGGATAGGATAAGTTAGAGGATAGTATAGGATAGAGGATAGGATAGGATAGAGGATAGGATAGGATAAAGGATAGGATAGTATAGAGGATAGGATAGGATAGAGGATAGAATAGGATAGATGATAGGATAGGATAGAGAATAGGAAAGGATAGAGGATAGGATGGGGTAGATGATAGGATAGGATAGAGGATAGGATAGGATAGAGGATAGGATAGGATAGAGGATAGGATAGGAAAGAGGATAGGATAGAGGATAGGATAGGATAGAGGATAGGATAGGTAATTGGATAGGATAGAGGATAGAGTAGGATAGAGGATAGGATAGAGGAGAGGATAGGATAGAGGATAGGATAGGATAGAGGATAGGATAGGATAGAGGATAGGATAGGTAATTGGATAGGATAGAGGATAGGATAAGGTAGAGGATAGTATAGGATAGACGATAGGATAGGATAGAGGATAGGATAGGATAAAGGATAGGATAGGATAGAGGATAGGATAGGATAGAGGATAGAATAGGATAGATGATAGGATAGGATAGAGAATAGGATAGGATAGAGGATAGGATAGGATAGAGGATAGGATAGAGGATAGGATAGGATAGAGGATAGGAAAGGATAGAGGATAGGATGGGATAGAGGATAGGATAGGATAGAGGATAGGATAGGATAGAGGATAGGATAGGATGGAGGATAGGATAGGATAGAGGATAGGATAGAGGATAGGATAGGATAGAGGATAGGATAGGTAATTGGATAGGATAGAGTATAGGATAAGGTAGAGGATAGGATAGGATAGGATAGAGGATAGGATAGGATAGAGGATATAATGGAGGATCGGATAGAGGATAGGATAGGATAGAGGAAAGGATAGGATAGAGGATAGGATAGGTAATTGGATAGGATAGAGGATAAGATAATGTAGAGGATAGTATAGGATAGAGGATAGGATAGGATAGAGTATAGGATAGGGTAAAGGATAGGATAGGATAGAGGATAGGATAGGATAGAGGATAGGATAGGATAGAGGATCGGATAGAGGATAGGATAGGATAGAGGATCGGATAGAGGATAGGATAGGATAGAGGATAGGATAGGATAGAGGATAGAGTAGGATAGAGGATAGGATAGGATAAAGGATAGGATTGGATAGAGGATCGGATAGAGGATAGAATAGGATAGAGAATAGGATAGGATAGAGGATAGTATAGGATAGAGGATAGGATAGAATAGAGGATAGGATAGGATAAAGGATAGGATAGGATAGAGGATAGGATAGGATAGGATAGAGGATAGGATAGGATAGGATAGGATAGGATAGAGGATAGGATAGGATAGGATAGAGGATAGGATAGGATAGGATAGAGGATAGGATAGGATAGGATAGGATAGGATAGAGGATAGGATAGGATAGGATAGAGGATAGGATATGATAGACTAAACGATATTATAGAGGATAGGATAGGACAGAGGATCGGATAGAGGATAGGATAGGATAGAGGATGGCATAGAGGATAGGATAGAGGATAGGATAGGATAGAGGATAGGATAGGAAAGAGGATAGGATAGGATACGATAGAGGATAGGATAGATGATAGGATAGGATAGAGGATCTGATAGAGGATACGATCGGATAGAGGATAGGATAGGATAGAGGATCGGATAGGTAATTGGATAGGATAGAGGAGAGGATAAGGTAGAGACTAGTATAGGATAGAGGATCTGATAGAGGATAGGATAGGATGGAGGATAGGATAGGATCGAGGATAGGATAGGTAATTGGATAGGATAGAGGATAGGATATGGTAGAGGATAGTATAGGATAGAGGATAGGATAGAGGATCGGATAGGATAGGATAGAGGATAGGATAGAGGATACGATAGAAGATCGGATAGAGGATAGGATAGGATAGAGGAAAGGATAGGATAGAGGATAGGATAGGTAATTGGATAGGTTAGAGGATAGGATAAGGTAGAGGATAGTATAGGATAGAGGATAGGATAGGATAAAGGATAGGATAGGATAGAGGATAGGATAGGATAGAGGATAGGATAGGATAGAGGATCGGATAGAGGATAGGATAGGATAGAGGATCGGATAGAGGATAGGATAGGATAGAGGATCGGATAGAGGATAGGATAGGATAGAGGATAGGATAGGATAGAGGATAGAGTAGGATAGAGGATAGGATAGGATAAAGGATAGGATTGGATAGAGGATCGGATAGAGGATAGAATAGGATAGAGGATAGGATAGGATAGAGGATAGGATAGGATAAAGGATAGGATAGGATAGAGGATAGGATAGGATAGAGGGTCGGACAGAGGATAGGATAGGATAGAGGATAGGATAGGATAGAGGATAGGATAGGATAGAGGATAGAGTAGGATAGAGGATAGGATAGGATAAAGGATAGGATTGGATAGAGGATCGGATAGAGGATAGGATAGGATAGAGGATACTATAGGATAGAGGATAGGATAGAATAGAGGATAGGATAGGATACAGGATAGGATAGGATAGAGGATAGGATAGGATAGGATAGAGGATAGGATAGGATAGGATAGAGGATAGGATAGAGGATAGGATAGGATAGATTTGAGGATAGGATAGAGGATAGGATAGGATAGATGATATTATAGGATAGAGGATAGGATATGATAGAGTAAACGATATTATAGAGGATAGGATAGGACACAGGATCGGATAGAGGATGGTATAGAGGATAGGATAGAGGATAGGATAGGATAGAGGATAGGACAGGAACGAGGATAGGATAGGATACGATAGAGGATCGGATAGATGATAGGATAGGATAGAGGATCTGATAGAGGATACGATCGGATAGAGGATAGGATAGGATAGAGGATCGGATAGTTAATTGGATAGGATAGGGGAGAGGATAAGGTAGAGGCTAGTATAGGATAGAGGATCTGATAGAGGATAGGATAGGATGGAGGATAGGATAGGATCGAGGATAGGATAGGTAATTGGATAGGATAGAGGATAGGATAAGGTAGAGGATAGTATAGGATAGAGGATAGGATAGAGGATCGGATAGGATAGGATAGAGGATAGGATAGAGGATAGGGTAGAGGATCGGATAGAGGATAGGATAGGATAGAGGAAAGGATAGGATAGAGGATAGGATAGGTAATTGGATAGGATAGAGGATAGGATAAGTTAGAGGATAGTATAGGATAGAGGATAGGATAGGATAGAGGATAGGATAGGATAAAGGATAGGATAGTATAGAGGATAGGATAGGATAGAGGATAGAATAGGATAGATGATAGGATAGGATAGAGAACAGGATAGGATAGAGGATAGGATAGGATAGAGGATAGGATAGGATAGAGGATAGGAAAGGATAGAGGATAGGATGGGATAGAGGATAGGATAGGATAGAGGATAGGATAGGATAGAGGATAGGATAGGATAGAGGATAGGATAGGATAGAGGATAGGATAGAGGATCGGATAGAGGATAGGATAGGATAGAGGATAGGAAAGGATAGAGGATAGGATGGGGTAGAGGATAGGATAGGATAGAGGATAGGATAGGATACGATAGAGGATAGGATAGATGATAGGATAGGATAGAGGATCTGATAGAGGATACGATCGGATAGAGGATAGGATAGGATAGAGGATCGGATAGGTAATTGGATAGGATAGGGGAGAGGATAAGGTAGAGGCTAGTATAGGATAGAGGATCTGATAGAGGATAGGATAGGATAGAGGATAGGAAAGGATAGAGGATAGGATGGGGTAGAGGATAGGATAGGATGGAGGATAGGATAGGATCGAGGATAGGATAGGTAATTGGATAGGATAGAGGATAGGATAAGGTAGAGGATAGTATAGGATAGAGGATAGGATAGGATAGAGGATAGGATAGGATAAAGGATAGGATAGGATAGAGGATAGGATAGGATAGGATAGAGGATAGGATAGGATAGGATAGGATAGAGGATAGGATAGGATAGAGGATAGGATAGGATAGAGGAAAGGATAGGATAGAAGATAGGATAGGATAGATGATAGGATAGGAAAGAGGGTAGGATAGGATAGAGGATAGACTATAGGATAGGATAGAGGATAGGATAGGATAGAGGATGGTATAGAGGATAGGATAGAGGATAGGATAGGATAGAGGATAGGATAGGAAAGAGGATAGGATAGGATACGAAAAAGGATAGGATAGATGATAGGATAGGATAGAGGATGGGATAGGATAGAGGATAAAATATGATAGAGGATAGGATAGGATAGAGGATCGGATAGAGGATAGGATAGGATAGAGGATAGGATAGGATAGAGGAAAGGATATGATAGATGATAGGATAGGAAAGAGGGTAGGATAGGATAGAGGATAGAGTATAGGATAGGATAGAGGATAGGATAGGATAGAGGAGAGGATAGGATAGAGGATAGGATAGGATAGAGGATAGGATAGGATAGAGGATAGGATAGGATAGAGGATAGGATAGGATAGAGGATAGGATAGGATAGAGGATAGGATAGGATAGAGGATAGGATAGGATAGAGGATAGGATAGGATAGAGGATAGGATAGGATAGGATAGAGGATAGGATAATATAGGATAGAGGATAGAGTATAGGATAGGATAGAGGATAGGATAGGATAGAGGATAGAGTAGGATAGAGGATAGGATAGTATAAAGGATAGGATTGGATAGAGGATCGGATAGAGGATAGAATAGGATAGAGGATAGGATAGGATAGAGGATAGTATAGGATAGAGGATAGGATAGAGTAGAGGATAGGATAGGATAAAGGAGAATATAGGATAGAGGATAGGATAGGATAGAGGAAAGGATAGTATAGAGGATAGAATAGGATAGATGATATTATAGGATAGAGGATAGGATATGATAGAGTAAACGATATTCTAGATAGGATAGGATAGAGGATCGGATAGAGGATAGGATAGGATAGAGGATGGTATAGAGGATAGGATAGAGGATAGGATAGGATAGAGGATAGGATAGGATAGAGGATAGTATAGGATAGAGAATAGGATAGAATAGAGGAAAGGATAGGATAAAGGATAGGATAGGATAGAGGATAGGATAGGATAGGATAGAGGATAGGATAGAGGATAGGATAGGATAGAGGATCGGATAGAGGATAGGATAGGATAGAGGATAGGATAGGATAGAGGAAAGGATATGATAGAAGATAGGATAGGATAGATGATAGGATAGGAAAGGGGGTAGGATAGGATAGAGGATAGAGTATAGGATAGGATAGAGGATAGGATAGGATAGAGGAGAGGATAGGATAGAGGATAGGATAGGATAGAGGATAGGATAGGATAGAGGATAGGATAGGATAGGATAGAGGATAGGATAGGATAGAGGATAGGATAGGATAGAGGATAGAATAGGATTGAGGAGCGTTTAGGATAGAGGATAGGATATGATAGAGGATAGGATAGGATACGATAGAGGATAGGATAGGATAGAGGATAGGATAGGATAGAGGTTAGGATAGGATAGAGGATAGGATAGGATAGAGGATAGGATAGGATAGAGGATAGGATAGGATAGGATAGAGGATAGGATAGGATAGGATAGAGGATAGGATAGGATAGAGGATAGGATAGAGGATAGGATAGGATAGAGGAGAGGATAGGATAGAGGATAGGATAGGATAGAGGATAGGATAGGATAGAGGATAGGATAGGATAGAGGATAGTATAGGATAGAGGATAGGATAGAATAGAGGATAGGATAGGATAACGGATAGGATAGGATAGAGGATAGGATAGGATAGGATAGGATAGAGGATAGGATAGGATAGAGGATAGGATAGAGGATAGGATAAGATAGAGGATAGGATAGGATAGAGGATAGATAGGATAGAGGATAGGATAGGATAGAGGATAGTATAGGATAGAGGATAGGATAGAATAGAGGATAGGATAGGATAACGGATAGGATAGGATAGAGGATAGGATAGGATAGGATAGAGGATAGGATAGGATAGAGGATAGGATAGGATAGAGGATAGGATAGAGGATCGGATAGAGGATAGGATAGGATAGAGGAAAG
This sequence comes from Halictus rubicundus, assembly GCF_050948215.1. Lineage (NCBI taxonomy): Eukaryota > Metazoa > Arthropoda > Insecta > Hymenoptera > Halictidae > Halictus > Halictus rubicundus. Next base: position 1,023,310 of record NW_027488573.1, read on the forward strand.
GATAGGATAGAGGATAGGATAGGTAATTGGATAGGATAGAGGATAGGATAAGGTAGAGGATAGTATAGGATAGAGGATAGGATAGGATAGAGGATAGGATAGGATAAAGGATAGGATAGGATAGAGGATAGGATAGGATAGAGGGTCGGACAGAGGATAGGATAGGATAGAGGATAGGATAGGATAGAGGATAGAGTAGGATAGAGGATAGGATAGGATAAAGGATAGGATTGGATAGAGGATCGGATAGAGGATAGGATAGGATAGAGGATAGTAGAGGATAGAGGATAGGATAGAATAGAGGATAGGATAGGATACAGGATAGGATAGGATAGAGGATAGGATAGGATAGGATAGAGGATAGGAAAGGATAGGATAGAGGATAGGATAGAGGATAGGATAGGATAGAGGATAGGATAGGATAGAGTTGAGGATAGGATAGAGGATAGGATAGGATAGATGATATTATAGGATAGAGGATAGGATATGATAGAGTAAACGATATTATAGAGGATAGGATAGGATACAGGATCGGATAGAGGATAGGATAGGATAGAGGATGGTATAGAGGATAGGATAGAGGATAGGATAGGATAGAGGATAGCACAGGAACGAGGATAGGATAGGATACGATAGAGGATAGGATAGATGATAGGATAGGATAGAGGATCTGATAGAGGATACGATCGGATAGAGGATATGATAGGATAGAGGATCGGATAGGTAATTGGATAGGATAGGGGAGAGGATAAGGTAGAGGCTAGTATAGGATAGAGGATCTGATAGAGGATAGGATAGGATGGAGGATAGGATAGGATCGAGGATAGGATAGGTAATTGGATAGGATAGAGGATAGGATAAGGTAGAGGATAGTATAGGATAGAGGATAGGATAGAGAATCGGATAGGATAGGATAGAGGATAGGATAGAGGATAGGGTAGAGGATCGGATAGAGGATAGGATAGGATAGAGGAAAGGATAGGATAGAGGATAGGATAGGTAATTGGATAGGATAGAGGATAGGATAAGTTAGAGGATAGTATAGGATAGAGGATAGGATAGGATAGAGGATAGGATAGGATAAAGGATAGGATAGTATAGAGGATTGGATAGGATAGAGGATAGAATAGGATAGGAAAGGATAGAGGATAGGATGGGGTAGAGGATAGGATAGGATAGAGGATAGGATAGGATAGAGGATAGGATGGGATAGAGGATAGGATAGGAGAGAGGATAGGATAGAGGATAGGATAGGATAGAGGATAGGATAGGACAGAGGATAGGATAGGTAATTGGATAGGATAGAGGATAGAGTAGGATAGAGGATAGGATAGAGGAGAGGATAGGATAGAGGATAGGATAGGATAGAGGATAGGATAGGATAGAGGATAGGATAGGTAATTGGATAGGATAGAGGATAGGATAAGGTAGAGGATAGTATAGGATAGAGGATAGGATAGGATAAAGGATAGGATAGGATAGAGGATAGGATAGGATAGAGGATAGGATAGGTTAGAGGATAGGATAGGATAGAGGATAGGATAGGTAATTGGATAGGATAGAGTATAGGATAAGGTAGAGGATAGGATAGGATAGAGGATAGTATAGGATAGAGGATAGGATGGGATAGAGGATAGGATAGGATAAAGGATAGGATAGGACAGATGATAGGATAGGATAGAGAATAGGATAGGATAGGATAGAGGATAGGATAGAGGATAGGATAGGATAGAGGATAGGAAAGGATAGAGGATAGGATGGGGTAGAGGATAGGATATTATAGAGGATAGGATAGGATAGAGGATAGGATGGGATAGAGGATAGGATAGCAAAGAGGATAGGATAGAGGATAGGATAGGATAGAGGATAGGATAGGATAGAGGATAGGATAGAGGATCGGATAGAGGATAGGATAGGATAGAGGAAAGGATAGGATAGAGGATAGGATAGGTAATTGGATAGGATAGAGGATAGTATAAGGTAGAGGATAGTATAGGATAGAGGATAGGATAGGATAGAGGATAGGATAGGATAAAGGATAGGATAGGATAGAGGATAGGATAGGATAGAGGGTCGGACAGAGGATAGGATAGGATACAGGATAGGATAGGATAGAGGATAGAGTAGGATAGATAATAGGATAGGATAAAGGATAGGATTGGATAGAGGATCGGATAGAGGATAGGATAGGATAGAGGATAGTAGAGGATAGAGGATAGGATAGAATAGAGGATAGGATAGGATACAGGATAGGATAGGATAGAGGATAGGATAGGATAGGATAGAGGATAGGAAAGGATAGGATAGAGGATAGGATAGAGGATAGGATAGGATAGAGTTGAGGATAGGATAGAGGATAGGATAGGATAGATGATATTATAGGATAGAGGATAGGATATGATAGAGTAAACGATATTATAGAGGATAGGATAGGATACAGGATCGGATAGAGGATAGGATAGGATAGAGGATGGTATAGAGGATAGGATAGAGGAGAGGATAGGATAGAGGATAGCACAGGAACGAGGATAGGATAGGATACGATAGAGGATAGGATAGATGATAGGATAGGATAGAGGATAGGATAGGATAGAGGATAGGATAGGATAGATGATAGGATAGGATAGAGGATAGGATAGGATAGGATAGAGGATAGGATAGAGGATAGGGTAGAGGATCGGATAGAGGATAGGATAGGATAGAGGAAAGGATAGGATAGAGGATAGGATAGGTAATTGGATAGGATAGAGGATAGGATAAGTTAGAGGATAGTATAGGATAGAGGATAGGATAGGATAGAGGATAGGATAGGATAAAGGATAGGATAGTATAGAGGATAGGATAGGATAGAGGATAGAATAGGATAGATGATAGGATAGGATAGAGAATAGGAAAGGATAGAGGATAGGATGGGGTAGATGATAGGATAGGATAGAGGATAGGATAGGATAGAGGATAGGATAGGATAGAGGATAGGATAGGAAAGAGGATAGGATAGAGGATAGGATAGGATAGAGGATAGGATAGGTAATTGGATAGGATAGAGGATAGAGTAGGATAGAGGATAGGATAGAGGAGAGGATAGGATAGAGGATAGGATAGGATAGAGGATAGGATAGGATAGAGGATAGGATAGGTAATTGGATAGGATAGAGGATAGGATAAGGTAGAGGATAGTATAGGATAGACGATAGGATAGGATAGAGGATAGGATAGGATAAAGGATAGGATAGGATAGAGGATAGGATAGGATAGAGGATAGAATAGGATAGATGATAGGATAGGATAGAGAATAGGATAGGATAGAGGATAGGATAGGATAGAGGATAGGATAGAGGATAGGATAGGATAGAGGATAGGAAAGGATAGAGGATAGGATGGGATAGAGGATAGGATAGGATAGAGGATAGGATAGGATAGAGGATAGGATAGGATGGAGGATAGGATAGGATAGAGGATAGGATAGAGGATAGGATAGGATAGAGGATAGGATAGGTAATTGGATAGGATAGAGTATAGGATAAGGTAGAGGATAGGATAGGATAGGATAGAGGATAGGATAGGATAGAGGATATAATGGAGGATCGGATAGAGGATAGGATAGGATAGAGGAAAGGATAGGATAGAGGATAGGATAGGTAATTGGATAGGATAGAGGATAAGATAATGTAGAGGATAGTATAGGATAGAGGATAGGATAGGATAGAGTATAGGATAGGGTAAAGGATAGGATAGGATAGAGGATAGGATAGGATAGAGGATAGGATAGGATAGAGGATCGGATAGAGGATAGGATAGGATAGAGGATCGGATAGAGGATAGGATAGGATAGAGGATAGGATAGGATAGAGGATAGAGTAGGATAGAGGATAGGATAGGATAAAGGATAGGATTGGATAGAGGATCGGATAGAGGATAGAATAGGATAGAGAATAGGATAGGATAGAGGATAGTATAGGATAGAGGATAGGATAGAATAGAGGATAGGATAGGATAAAGGATAGGATAGGATAGAGGATAGGATAGGATAGGATAGAGGATAGGATAGGATAGGATAGGATAGGATAGAGGATAGGATAGGATAGGATAGAGGATAGGATAGGATAGGATAGAGGATAGGATAGGATAGGATAGGATAGGATAGAGGATAGGATAGGATAGGATAGAGGATAGGATATGATAGACTAAACGATATTATAGAGGATAGGATAGGACAGAGGATCGGATAGAGGATAGGATAGGATAGAGGATGGCATAGAGGATAGGATAGAGGATAGGATAGGATAGAGGATAGGATAGGAAAGAGGATAGGATAGGATACGATAGAGGATAGGATAGATGATAGGATAGGATAGAGGATCTGATAGAGGATACGATCGGATAGAGGATAGGATAGGATAGAGGATCGGATAGGTAATTGGATAGGATAGAGGAGAGGATAAGGTAGAGACTAGTATAGGATAGAGGATCTGATAGAGGATAGGATAGGATGGAGGATAGGATAGGATCGAGGATAGGATAGGTAATTGGATAGGATAGAGGATAGGATATGGTAGAGGATAGTATAGGATAGAGGATAGGATAGAGGATCGGATAGGATAGGATAGAGGATAGGATAGAGGATACGATAGAAGATCGGATAGAGGATAGGATAGGATAGAGGAAAGGATAGGATAGAGGATAGGATAGGTAATTGGATAGGTTAGAGGATAGGATAAGGTAGAGGATAGTATAGGATAGAGGATAGGATAGGATAAAGGATAGGATAGGATAGAGGATAGGATAGGATAGAGGATAGGATAGGATAGAGGATCGGATAGAGGATAGGATAGGATAGAGGATCGGATAGAGGATAGGATAGGATAGAGGATCGGATAGAGGATAGGATAGGATAGAGGATAGGATAGGATAGAGGATAGAGTAGGATAGAGGATAGGATAGGATAAAGGATAGGATTGGATAGAGGATCGGATAGAGGATAGAATAGGATAGAGGATAGGATAGGATAGAGGATAGGATAGGATAAAGGATAGGATAGGATAGAGGATAGGATAGGATAGAGGGTCGGACAGAGGATAGGATAGGATAGAGGATAGGATAGGATAGAGGATAGGATAGGATAGAGGATAGAGTAGGATAGAGGATAGGATAGGATAAAGGATAGGATTGGATAGAGGATCGGATAGAGGATAGGATAGGATAGAGGATACTATAGGATAGAGGATAGGATAGAATAGAGGATAGGATAGGATACAGGATAGGATAGGATAGAGGATAGGATAGGATAGGATAGAGGATAGGATAGGATAGGATAGAGGATAGGATAGAGGATAGGATAGGATAGATTTGAGGATAGGATAGAGGATAGGATAGGATAGATGATATTATAGGATAGAGGATAGGATATGATAGAGTAAACGATATTATAGAGGATAGGATAGGACACAGGATCGGATAGAGGATGGTATAGAGGATAGGATAGAGGATAGGATAGGATAGAGGATAGGACAGGAACGAGGATAGGATAGGATACGATAGAGGATCGGATAGATGATAGGATAGGATAGAGGATCTGATAGAGGATACGATCGGATAGAGGATAGGATAGGATAGAGGATCGGATAGTTAATTGGATAGGATAGGGGAGAGGATAAGGTAGAGGCTAGTATAGGATAGAGGATCTGATAGAGGATAGGATAGGATGGAGGATAGGATAGGATCGAGGATAGGATAGGTAATTGGATAGGATAGAGGATAGGATAAGGTAGAGGATAGTATAGGATAGAGGATAGGATAGAGGATCGGATAGGATAGGATAGAGGATAGGATAGAGGATAGGGTAGAGGATCGGATAGAGGATAGGATAGGATAGAGGAAAGGATAGGATAGAGGATAGGATAGGTAATTGGATAGGATAGAGGATAGGATAAGTTAGAGGATAGTATAGGATAGAGGATAGGATAGGATAGAGGATAGGATAGGATAAAGGATAGGATAGTATAGAGGATAGGATAGGATAGAGGATAGAATAGGATAGATGATAGGATAGGATAGAGAACAGGATAGGATAGAGGATAGGATAGGATAGAGGATAGGATAGGATAGAGGATAGGAAAGGATAGAGGATAGGATGGGATAGAGGATAGGATAGGATAGAGGATAGGATAGGATAGAGGATAGGATAGGATAGAGGATAGGATAGGATAGAGGATAGGATAGAGGATCGGATAGAGGATAGGATAGGATAGAGGATAGGAAAGGATAGAGGATAGGATGGGGTAGAGGATAGGATAGGATAGAGGATAGGATAGGATACGATAGAGGATAGGATAGATGATAGGATAGGATAGAGGATCTGATAGAGGATACGATCGGATAGAGGATAGGATAGGATAGAGGATCGGATAGGTAATTGGATAGGATAGGGGAGAGGATAAGGTAGAGGCTAGTATAGGATAGAGGATCTGATAGAGGATAGGATAGGATAGAGGATAGGAAAGGATAGAGGATAGGATGGGGTAGAGGATAGGATAGGATGGAGGATAGGATAGGATCGAGGATAGGATAGGTAATTGGATAGGATAGAGGATAGGATAAGGTAGAGGATAGTATAGGATAGAGGATAGGATAGGATAGAGGATAGGATAGGATAAAGGATAGGATAGGATAGAGGATAGGATAGGATAGGATAGAGGATAGGATAGGATAGGATAGGATAGAGGATAGGATAGGATAGAGGATAGGATAGGATAGAGGAAAGGATAGGATAGAAGATAGGATAGGATAGATGATAGGATAGGAAAGAGGGTAGGATAGGATAGAGGATAGACTATAGGATAGGATAGAGGATAGGATAGGATAGAGGATGGTATAGAGGATAGGATAGAGGATAGGATAGGATAGAGGATAGGATAGGAAAGAGGATAGGATAGGATACGAAAAAGGATAGGATAGATGATAGGATAGGATAGAGGATGGGATAGGATAGAGGATAAAATATGATAGAGGATAGGATAGGATAGAGGATCGGATAGAGGATAGGATAGGATAGAGGATAGGATAGGATAGAGGAAAGGATATGATAGATGATAGGATAGGAAAGAGGGTAGGATAGGATAGAGGATAGAGTATAGGATAGGATAGAGGATAGGATAGGATAGAGGAGAGGATAGGATAGAGGATAGGATAGGATAGAGGATAGGATAGGATAGAGGATAGGATAGGATAGAGGATAGGATAGGATAGAGGATAGGATAGGATAGAGGATAGGATAGGATAGAGGATAGGATAGGATAGAGGATAGGATAGGATAGAGGATAGGATAGGATAGGATAGAGGATAGGATAATATAGGATAGAGGATAGAGTATAGGATAGGATAGAGGATAGGATAGGATAGAGGAGAGGATAGGATAGAGGAGAGGGTAGGATAGAGGATAGGATAGGATAGAGGATAGGATAGGATAGGATAGGATAGGATAGAGGATAGGATAGGATAGAGGATAGGATAGGATAGAGGATAGGATAGGATAGGATAGAGGATAGGATAGGATAGGATAGAGGATAGGATAGGATAGGATAGGATAGAGGATAGGATAGGATAGAGGATAGGATAGAGGATAGGATAGGATAGAGGGGAGGATAGGATAGAGGATAGGATAGGATAGAGGATAGGATAGGATAGAGGATAGGATAGGATAGGATAGAGGATAGGATAGGATAGAGGATAGAATAGGATACGATAGAGGATAGGATAGGATAGAGGATAGGATAGGATAGAGGATAGGATAGAGGATAGGATAGGATAGAGGATAGGATAGGATAGAGGATAGGATAGGATAGAGGATAGGATAGGATAGAGGATAGATAGGATAGCGGATAGGATAGGATAGAGGATAGTATAGGATAGAGGATAGGATAGAATAGAGGATAGGATAGGATAACGGATAGGATAGGATAGAGGATAGGATAGGATAGGATAGAGGATAGGATAGGATAGGATAGAGGATAGGATAGGATAGAGGATAGGATAGAGGATCGGATAGAGGATAGGATAGGATAGAGGAAAGGATAGGATAGAGGATAGGATAAGGTAGAGGATAGTATAGGATAGAGGATAGGATAGGATAGAGGATAGGATAGGATAAAGGATAGGATAGGATAGAGGATAGGATAGGATAGAGGGTCGGACAGAGGATAGGATAGGATAGAGGATAGGATAGGATAGAGGATAGGATAGGATAGAGGATAGAGTAGGATAGAGGATAGGATAGGATAAAGGATAGGATTGGATAGAGGATCGGATAGAGGATAGGATAGGATAGAGGATAGGATAGGATAGAGGATACTATAGGATAGAGGATAGGATAGAATAGAGGATAGGATAGGATACAGGATAGGATAGGATAGAGGATAGGATAGGATAGGATAGAGGATAGGAAAGGATAGGATAGAGGATAGGATAGAGGATAGGATAGGATAGATTTGAGGATAGGATAGAGGATAGGATAGGATAGATGATATTATAGGATAGAGGATAGGATATGATAGAGTAAAGGATATTATAGAGGATAGGATAGGACACAGGATCGGATAGAGGATGGTATAGAGGATAGGATAGAGGATAGGATAGGATAGAGGATAGGACAGGAACGAGGATAGGATAGGATACGATAGAGGATAGGATAGATGATAGGATAGGATAGAGGATCTGATAGAGGATACGATCGGATAGAGGATAGGATAGGATAGAGGATCGGATAGTTAATTGGATAGGATAGGGGAGAGGATAAGGTAGAGGCTAGTATAGGATAGAGGATCTGATAGAGGATAGGATAGGATGGAGGATAGGATAGGATCGAGGATAGGATAGGTAATTGGATAGGATAGAGGATAGGATAAGGTAGAGGATACTATAGGATAGAGGATAGGATAGGATAGAGGATAGGATAGGATAAAGGATAGGATAGGATAGAGGATAGGATAGGATAGAGGGTCGGACAGAGGATAGGATAGGATAGAGGATAGGATAGGATAGAGGATAGGATAGGATAGAGTTTAGGATAGGATAGAGGATAGGATAGGATAGAGGATAGGATAGGATAGAGGATAGGATAGGATAGGATAGAGGATAGGATAATATAGGATAGAGGATAGAGTATAGGATAGGATAGAGGATAGGATAGGATAGAGGAGAGGATAGGATAGAGGAGAGGATAGGATAGAGGATAGGATAGGATAGAGGATAGGATAGGATAGGATAGGATAGGATAGAGGATAGGATAGGATAGAGGATAGGATAGGATAGGATAGAGGATAGGATAGGATAGGATAGAGGATAGGATAGGATAGAGGATAGGATAGAGGATAGGATAGGATAGAGGGGAGGATAGGATAGAGGATAGGATAGGATAGAGGATAGGATAGGATAGAGGATAGGATAGGATAGGATAGAGGATAGGATAGGATAGAGGATAGAATAGGATACGATAGAGGATAGGATAGGATAGAGGATAGGATAGGATAGAGGATAGGATAGAGGATAGGATAGGATAGAGGATAGGATAGGATAGAGGATAGGATAGGATAGAGGATAGATAGGATAGCGGATAGGATAGGATAGAGGATAGTATAGGATAGAGGATAGGATAGAATAGAGGATAGGATAGGATAACGGATAGGATAGGATAGAGGATAGGATAGGATAGGATAGAGGATAGGATAGGATAGGATAGAGGATAGGATAGGATAGAGGATAGGATAGAGGATCGGATAGAGGATAGGATAGGATAGAGGAAAGGATAGGATAGAGGATAGGATAGGTAATTGGATAGGATAGAGGATAGGATAAGGTAGAGGATAGTATAGGATAGAGGATAGGATAGGATAGAGGATAGGATAGGATAAAGGATAGGATAGGATAGAGGATAGGATAGGATAGAGGGTCGGACAGAGGATAGGATAGGATAAAGGATAGGATTGGATAGAGGATCGGATAGAGGATAGGATAGGATAGAGGATAGGATAGGATAGAGGATACTATAGGATAGAGGATAGGATAGAATAGAGGATAGGATAGGATACAGGATAGGATAGGATAGAGGATAGGATAGGATAGGATAGAGGATAGGAAAGGATAGGATAGAGGATAGGATAGAGGATAGGATAGGATAGATTTGAGGATAGGATAGAGGATAGGATAGGATAGATGATATTATAGGATAGAGGATAGGATATGATAGAGTAAACGATATTATAGAGGATAGGATAGGACACAGGATCGGATAGAGGATGGTATAGAGGATAGGATAGAGGATAGGATAGGATAGAGGATAGGACAGGAACGAGGATAGGATAGGATACGATAGAGGATAGGATAGATGATAGGATAGGATAGAGGATCTGATAGAGGATACGATCGGATAGAGGATAGGATAGGATAGAGGATCGGATAGTTAATTGGATAGGATAGGGGAGAGGATAAGGTAGAGGCTAGTATAGGATAGAGGATCTGATAGAGGATAGGATAGGATGGAGGATAGGATAGGATCGAGGATAGGATAGGTAATTGGATAGGATAGAGGATAGGATAAGGTAGAGGATACTATAGGATAGAGGATAGGATAGGATAGAGGATAGGATAGGATAAAGGATAGGATAGGATAGAGGATAGGATAGGATAGAGGGTCGGACAGAGGATAGGATAGGATAGAGGATAGGATAGGATAGAGGATAGGATAGGATAGAGTTTAGGATAGGATAGAGGATAGGATAGGATAGAGGATAGGATAGGATAGAGGATAGGATAGGATAGGATAGAGGATAGGATAATATAGGATAGAGGATAGAGTATAGGATAGGATAGAGGATAGGATAGAATAGAGGAGAGGATAGGATAGAGGAGAGGATAGGATAGAGGATAGGATAGGATAGAGGATAGGATAGGATAGGATAGGATAGGATAGAGGATAGGATAGGATAGAGGATAGGATAGGATAGGATAGAGGATAGGATAGGATAGGATAGAGGATAGGATAGGATAGAGGATAGGATAGAGGATAGGATAGGATAGAGGGGAGGATAGGATAGAGGATAGGATAGGATAGAGGATAGGATAGGATAGAGGATAGGATAGGATAGGATAGAGGATAGGATAGGATAGAGGATAGAATAGGATACGATAGAGGATAGGATAGGATAGAGGATAGGATAGGATAGAGGATAGGATAGAGGATAGGATAGGATAGAGGATAGGATAGGATAGAGGATAGGATAGGATAGAGGATAGATAGGATAGCGGATAGGATAGGATAGAGGATAGTATAGGATAGAGGATAGGATAGAATAGAGGATAGGATAGGATAACGGATAGGATAGGATAGAGGATAGGATAGGATAGGATAGAGGATAGGATAGGATAGGATAGAGGATAGGATAGGATAGAGGATAGGATAGAGGATCGGATAGAGGATAGGATAGGATAGAGGAAAGGATAGGATAGAGGATAGGATAGGTAATTGGATAGGATAGAGGATAGGATAAGGTAGAGGATAGTATAGGATAGAGGATAGGATAGGATAGAGGATAGGATAGGATAAAGGATAGGATAGGATAGAGGATAGGATAGGATAGAGGGTCGGACAGAGGATAGGATAGGATAGAGGATAGGATAGGATAGAGGATAGGATAGGATAGAGGATAGAGTAGGATAGAGGATAGGATAGGATAAAGGATAGGATTGGATAGAGGATCGGATAGAGGATAGGATAGGATAGAGGATAGGATAGGATAGAGGATACTATAGGATAGAGGATAGGATAGAATAGAGGATAGGATAGGATAGAGGTTAGGATAGGATAGAGGATAGGATAGGATAGGATAGAGGATAGGAAAGGATAGGATAGAGGATAGGATAGAGGATAGGATAGGATAGATTTGAGGATAGGATAGAGGATAGGATAGGATAGATGATATTATAGGATAGAGGATAGGATATGATAGAGTAAACGATATTATAGAGGATAGGATAGGACACAGGATCGGATAGAGGATGGTATAGAGGATAGGATAGAGGATAGGATAGGATAGAGGATAGGACAGGAACGAGGATAGGATAGGATACGATAGAGGATAGGATAGATGATAGGATAGGATAGAGGATCTGATAGAGGATACGATCGGATAGAGGATAGGATAGGATAGAGGATCGGATAGTTACTTGGATAGGATAGGGGAGAGGATAAGGTAGAGGCTAGTATAGGATAGAGGATCTGATAGAGGATAGGATAGGATGGAGGATAGGATAGGATCGAGGATAGGATAGGTAATTGGATAGGATAGAGGATAGGATAAGGTAGAGGATAGTATAGGATAGAGGATAGGATAGGATAGAGGATAGGAAAGGATAAAGGATAGGATAGTATAGAGGATAGGATAGGATAGAGGATAGAATAGGATAGATGATAGGATAGGATAGAGAACAGGATAGGATAGAGGATAGGATAGGATAGAGGATAGGATAGGATAGAGGATAGGAAAGGATAGAGGATAGGATGGGATAGAGGATAGGATAGGATAGAGGATAGGATAGGATAGAGGATAGGATAGGATAGAGGATAGGATAGGATAGAGGATAGGATAGGATAGAGGAAAGGATAGGATAGAGGATAGGATAGGTAATTGGATAGCATAGAGGATAGGATTAGGTAGAGGATAGTATAGGATAGAGGATAGGATGGGATAGAGGATAGGATAGGATAAAGGATAGGATAGGACAGATGATAGGATAGGATAGAGAATAGGATAGGATACAGGATAGGATAGGATAGAGGATAGGATAGAGGATAGGATAGGATAGAGGATAGGAAAGGATAGAGGATAGGATGGGGTAGAGGATAGGATAGGATAGAGGATAGGATAGGATACGATAGAGGATAGGATAGATGATAGGATAGGATAGAGGATCTGATAGAGGATACGATCGGATAGAGGATAGGATAGGATAGAGGATCGGATAGGTAATTGGATAGGATAGGGGAGAGGATAAGGTAGAGGCTAGTATAGGATAGAGGATCTGATAGAGGATAGGATAGGATGGAGGATAGGATAGGATCGACGATAGGATAGGTAATTGGATAGGATAGAGGATAGGATAAGGTAGAGGATAGTATAGGATAGAGGATAGGATAGGATAGAGGATAGGATAGGATAAAGGATAGGATAGGATAGAGGATAGGATAGGATAGAGGATAGGATAGGTTAGAGGATAGGATAGGATAGAGGATAGGATAGAGGATAGGATAGGTAATTGGATAGGATAGAGTATAGGATAAGGTAGAGGATAGGATAGGATAGAGAACAGGATAGGATAGAGGATAGGATAGGATAGAGGATAGGATAGGATAGAGGATAGGAAAGGATAGAGGATAGGATGGGATAGAGGATAGGATAGGATAGAGGATAGGATAGGATAGAGGATAGGATAGGATAGAGGATAGGATAGGATAGAGGATAGGATAGAGGATCGGATAGAGGATAGGATAGGATAGAGGAAAGGATAGGATAGAGGATAGGATAGGTAATTGGATAGCATAGAGGATAGGATTAGGTAGAGGATAGTATAGGATAGAGGATAGGATGGGATAGAGGATAGGATAGGATAAAGGATAGGATAGGACAGATGATAGGATAGGATAGAGAATAGGATAGGATACAGGATAGGATAGGATAGAGGATAGGATAGAGGATAGGATAGGATAGAGGATAGGAAAGGATAGAGGATAGGATGGGGTAGAGGATAGGATAGGATAGAGGATAGGATAGGATACGATAGAGGATAGGATAGATGATAGGATAGGATAGAGGATCTGATAGAGGATACGATCGGATAGAGGATAGGATAGGATAGAGGATCGGATAGGTAATTGGATAGGATAGGGGAGAGGATAAGGTAGAGGATAGTATAGGATAGATGATAGGATAGGATAGAGGATAGGATAGGATGGAGGATAGGATAGGATAGAGGATAGGATAGGATAGAGGATAGGATAGGTTAGAGGATAGGATAGGATAGAGGATAGGATAGAGGATAGGATAGGTAATTGGATAGGATAGAGTATAGGATAAGGTAGAGGATAGGATAGGATAGAGGATATAATAGGGTAGAGGATAGGATAGGATAGAGGATAGGATAGGAAAGAGGATAGGATAGGATAGAGGGTAGGATAGGATAGAGGATAGGATAGAGGATAGGATAGGATAGAGGATAGGATAGGATAGAGGATGGGATAGGATACAGGATAGGATATGATAGAGGATAGGATAGGATAGAGGATCGGATAGAGGATAGGATAGGATAGAGGATCTTATAGAGGATAGGATTGGATAGAGGATAGGATAGGATAGAGGATAGAGTAGGATAGAGGATAGGATAGGATAAAGGATAGGATTGGATAGAGGATCGGATAGAGGATAGAATAGGATAGAGGATAGGATAGGATAGAGGATAGTATGGGATAGAGGATAGGATAGAATAGAGGATAGGATAGCATAAAGGATAGGATAGGATAGAGGATAGGATAGGATAGGATAGAGGATAGGATAGGATAGGATAGAGGATAGGATAGGAAAGAGGATAGGATAGGATAGAGGGTAGGATAGGATAGAGGATAGGATAGAGGATAGGATAGGATAGAGGATAGGATAGGATAGAGGATGGGATAGGATACAGGATAGGATATGATAGAGGATAGGATAGGATAGAGGATCGGATAGAGGATAGGATAGGATAGAGGATCTTATAGAGGATAGGATTGGATAGAGGATAGGATAGGATAGAGGATAGAGTAGGATAGAGGATAGGATAGGATAAAGGATAGGATTGGATAGAGGATCGGATAGAGGATAGAATAGGATAGAGGATAGGATAGGATAGAGGATAGTATGGGATAGAGGATAGGATAGAATAGAGGATAGGATAGCATAAAGGATATGATAGGATAGAGGATAGGATAGGATAGGATAGAGGATAGGATAGGATAGGATAGAGGATAGGATAGGAAAGAGGGTAGGATAGGATAGAGGATAGACTATAGGATAGGATAGAGGATAGGATAGGATAGAGGATAGACTATAGGATAGGATAGAGGATAGGATAGGATAGAGGAGAGGATAGGATAGAAGATAGGATAGGATAGATGATAGGATAGGAAAGAGGGTAGGATAGGATAGAGGATAGAGTATAGGATAGGATAGAGGATAGGATAGGATAGAGGAGAGGATAGGATAGAGGATAGGATAGGATAGAGGATAGGATAGGATAGAGGATAGGATAGGATAGGATAGAGGATAGGATAGGATAGAGGATAGAATAGGATTGAGGAGCGTTTAGGATAGAGGATAGGATATGATAGAGGATAGGATAGGATACGATAGAGGATAGGATAGGATAGAGGATAGGATAGGATAGAGGATAGGATAGGATAGACGATAGGATAGGATAGAGAATAGGATAGGATAGAGGATAGGATAGGATAGAGGATAGGATAGAGGATAGGATAGGATAGAGGATAGTATAGGATAGAGGATAGGATAGAATAGAGGAAAGGATAGGATAAAGGATAGGATAGGATAGAGGATAGGATAGGATAGGATAGAGGATAGGATAGGATAGGATAGAGGATAGGATAGGATAGGATAGAGGATAGGATAGAGGATAGGATAGGATAGAGGATAGGATAGGATAGAGGATAGGATAGGATAGAGGAGAGGATAGGATAGAGGATAGGATAGGATAGAGGATAGGATAGGATAGGATAGAGGATAGAATAGGATTGAGGAGCGTTTAGGATAGAGGATAGGATATGATAGAGGATAGGATAGGATACGATAGAGGATAGGATAGGATAGAGGATAGGATAGGATAGAGGATAGGATAGGATAGAGGATAGGATAGGATAGGATAGAGGATAGGATAGGATAGGATAGAGGATAGGATAGGATAGAGGATAGAGTATAGGATAGGATAGAGGATAGGATAGGATAGAGGATAGGATAGGATAGAGGATAGAGTAGGATAGGGGATAGGATAGGGTAAAGGATAGGATTGGATAGAGGATCGGATAGAGGATAGAATAGGATAGAGGATAGGATAGGATAGAGGATAGTATAGGATAGAGGATAGGATAGAATAGAGGATAGGATAGGATAAAGGATAGGATAGGATAGAGGATAGGATAGGATAGGATAGAGGATAGGATAGGATAGGATAGAGGATAGGATAGAGGATAGGATAGGATAGAGGATAGGATAGGATAGAGGAGAGGATAGGATAGAGGATAGGATAGGATAGAGGATAGGATAGGATAGAGGATAGGATAGGATAGGATAGAGGATAGAATAGGATTGAGGAGCGTTTAGGATAGAGGATAGGATATGATAGAGGATAGGATAGGATAGAGGATAGGATAGGATAGAGGATAGGATAGGATAGAGGATAGGATAGGATAGGATAGAGGATAGGATAATATAGGATAGAGGATAGAGTATAGGATAGGATAGAGGATAGGATAGGATAGGATAGAGGATAGGATAGGATAGGATCTCGGCCGTGCGCCGGGTGTCGGGATGGAGGGTGGCCGAGGAGATAGAGATTGCGTCAGACCATACGCCCATCGTCATGGACGTGTGGCCCACCCTCCACGCGCGGGATTCCCGGCCGGGCCGGGGGGACCGACGGCCGCGATGGGCCTTGAAGCGGCTGGACGCGGACGCGTTCGGGGCCGCGGTAGCCGCGGCGACATGGACGGGGCCGGCCCTGTCCGAGCTGGCGCCTGCGCAAGGGGCGAGGCGGCTGCGGGAGGTAATGACGGCGGTGTGCGACACCGCCATGCCCCGCAGCCGGTTCGCCCCCAGGAGGGCGGCGTACTGGTGGTCCGCCGGCATTGCGGAGCTCCGGCGTGCCTGCAATGCCGCGCGGCGTCGGTACGGCCGAGCGCGTAGGAGGCGCGACGACGAGGAGGCGACGGCGAGGCTCGGCGGGGAGTACCGAGCCGCGCTCGGGGTTCTCCGCAGGGCTATCGCGCGGGCCAAGGCCGACGCGTGGTCGGAGCTCGTCGGCATGGTGGACTCCGATCCATGGGGGCGCCCGTACAAGCTTGTCATGAACAAGCTGCGCGCGTGGGCGCCTCCGGTGACGGAGTCGATGGACCCCCACCTGCTCGAGGGAGTGGTGGCGTCCCTCTTCCCGCGAGAGGGGGGACAACTGCGCCGCTCCCATTGGGAACAGGAGCCTCTCTCCTGGTCCGCAGAGTGGGAGGTGTCGGCCGGCGAGCTGGGTGAGGCGATGGCCAGGGCGCGGCGGGTGGGCCGCAAGGCCCCGGGCCCGGACGGGGTGCCGGGCCGCGCGTTGGTCTTGGCCCTGGAGGGGGGACTCGCCGCCGAACTCCGGCAGCTGTATAACGGCTGTCTGAGGGAGGGGGTGTTCCCCACGGAGTGGAAGTCGGGCAGGTTGGTCCTCCTTCCGAAGGGGGGCAAGTCCCGGGACTCGCCCTCAGGGTACCGGCCAATTTGTCTGCTGGACGAGGCGGGGAAGTTGTTCGAGCGCGTACTCGTTGGACGCCTCGTCCGGCACCTGTCGGCGGGAGGGGTCCCCGATCTGAGCGGGGTTCAATTCGGCTTCCGGGAGGGTCTCCCCACCGTCGACGCTATTCGGCGGGTGAGGGCTCTCTCGGAGGCCTGTACGAGGGGGGGGCGGTGTTGCGTTGGCGATATCCTTGGATATCGCTAACGCGTTCAACACCGTCCCCTGGGATCGGATAATGGAGGCCCTGGTCTTCCACCGGGTGCCTCTGTATCTCAGAAGGGTGATTGGGAGCTATCTCTCCGACAGGGGTATAGAGTATCCCGGCCGGTACGGGATGGTGCGCAGGGGCGTCGTGCGCGGGGTTCCGCAGGGCTCGGTGTTGGGCCCGTTGCTGTGGAATCTTGCGTACGATCGCGTCCTGCGGGAGGAGATGCCTCCCGGGGTCAGCCTGACGTGTTACGCCGACGACACGCTGGTATTGGCCACCGGGAGGTATGCGAAGGAGGCCATCTGCCTGGCGGAGCGCGGCGCGTGGCGCGCGGTGCGCGCGATCCGGTCGCTGGGCCTAGAGGTGTCCGTCGAGAAAACCAGGGCCATGTGGTTTCTCCGCTCGGCCCGGTTGGCGGCGCCTCCCCAGTGCTGGATTTGCGTGGGGGAGGGGATGGTCAAGGTCGGGTCCCAGATGCGGTACCTGGGACTCGAGCTTGACGGCCGGTGGCGTTTTGACCGCCACCTTGAGTCGCTGGCGCCCCGGGCGGAGAGGGCGACCGCTGCGCTCGGTCGCCTTCTCCCGAATCTCGGGGGACCCTGTGGACGGGTGCGTCGTCTGTTCGCGGTGGTGGTGCGAGTTTTGGTCCTGTACGGAGCCCCTGTATTGGCGCACGATGTCTTGGCTAGGGGGCGCAGTGGCGGCACACGGTCGCTGCTGCGTCGCATCGAGCGCAGGCTGGCCATAGGCATCGTGCGGGGGTACCGCACCATTTCATACGCGACGGCGATGGTGATGTCGGGGCTGATCCCCCTCGAGCTGGAGGCCCGCGTGTTGGCGGATGTGCATACGCACTCCAGGGAACTCCGGCTCCGGGGGGTGGCCCCGGATCAGGCGCGGCTCATGGTGGATGAGCTCAGGCGACATGCTCGGCGGCACGCAGCCCGGGATTGGCGCGATAGCCTTCCCGGGACGAGGGAGGGCGAGAGGCGGGCCGTTCGGGCCATCCTCCCGGTGTTCGATCAATGGAACAGGGGATGGATGGGGCATAGGGTCTCCTACCGTGTGACGCAGGTGATGAGCGGGCACGGGTGCTTCGGCGACTACCTGTGTCGCATCGGGAGGGAGACCGAGGAGGCGTGTCACCACTGCGGCGAGCCGCGGGACACGGCGCAACACACTCTGGAGGAGTGTCCGGCATGGGGGGGAGAGCGCCGTGCCCTGCGGCGCGCGGTGGGCCACGACCTCTCGCTCCCGGCTGTCGTCGCTGCGGCAGCCGGTGGCGAGGAGGCGTGGAGGGGGTTCGCTTCCTTCTGCGAGCGGGTTATGCTGCGGAAGGAGGCTGCGGAACGGGATCGGGAGCGTAATCACGATCCCGGCCGAAGGGGGGGGAGGCGGCGCAGGGTACGCCCCGGGGGCGTACCCCCGTTGCGACGCCTCTGACGCGAGCGGGGACGCCCTTGATGATCTCGAGGCGGGGGATCGGATATCCCCTTACACTCGGTCACCAACGGCGTCCCCGGAGGCCGCCGGGCATCTCGGGCGGGGGCTCGGATGCTCATCGGGCGGCCTAACAGGGGGGAAGGCGCCACGTCGTCCGTTGCGTGGTGCCTTCGGATAGAGTAGGTACGGGAGGGGGCCGCGTCCCCCCCTGGGTGGTATGCTAAGGCGGGGGCACACCGGATTGACATGCGCGCGCAGAGCACGGGTGCCCCCAGGAGTCTAGGGACGGACGGGGAGGAGTTAGTGGGTATACTCGGCGTTGCACCAACCAGCCGAGGAGTCCCACATAACCCGGACCACCCCCCACCCCCGGGGGGGTTCGGGTATCCGTAACGAGATTACCTCCTCGGAAAAAAAAAAAAAAAAAAAAAAAAAATAGGATAGGATAGGATAGAGGATAGAGTATAGGATAGGATAGAGGATAGGATAGGATAGAGGAGAGGATAGGATAGAGGATAGGATAGGATAGAGGATAGGATAGGATAGAGGATAGGATAGGATAGGATAGAGGATAGGATAGGATAGAGGATAGAATAGGATACGATAGAGGATAGGATAGGATAGGATAGAGGATAGGATAGGATAGAGGATAGAATAGGATAGACGATAGGATAGGATAGAGAATAGGATAGGATAGAGGATAGGATAGGATAGAGGATAGGATAGAGGATAGGATAGGATAGAGGATAGGAAAGGATAGAGGATAGGATGGGATAGAGGATAGGATAGGATAGAGGATAGGATAGCATAGAGGATAGGATAGGATGGAGGATAGGATAGGATAGAGGATAGGATAGAGGATAGGATAGAGGATAGGATAGGATAGAGGATAGGATAGGTAATTGGATAGGATAGAGTATAGGATAAGGTAGAGGATAGGATAGGATAGGATAGAGGATAGGATAGGATAGAGGATAGGATAGGTAATTGGATAGGTTAGAGGATAGGATAAGGTAGAGGATAGTATAGGATAGAGGATAGGATAGGATAGAGGATAGGATAGGATAAAGGATAGGATAGGATAGAGGATAGGATAGGATAGAGGATAGGATAGGATAGAGGATCGGATAGAGGATAGTATAGGATAGAGGATCGGATAGAGGATAGGATAGGATAGAGGATAGGATAGGATAGAGGATAGAGTAGGATAGAGGATAGGATAGGATAAAGGATAGGATTGGATAGAGGATCGGATAGAGGATAGAACAGGATAGAGGATAGGATAGGATAGAGGATAGTATAGGATAGAGGATAGGATAGAATAGAGGATAGGATAGGATAAAGGATAGGATAGGATAGGATAGGAAAGAGGATAGGATAGGATAGGATAGAGGATAGGATAGGACAGAGGATCGGATAGAGGATAGGATAGGATAGAGGATAGGATAGGATAGAGGATAGGATAGGTAATTGGATAGGATAGAGTATAGGATAAGGTAGAGGATAGGATAGGATAGGATAGAGGATAGGATAGGATAGAGGATAGGATAGGTAATTGGATAGGTTAGAGGATAGGATAAGGTAGAGGATAGTATAGGATAGAGGATAGGATAGGATAGAGGATAGGATAGGATAAAGGATAGGATAGGATAGAGGATAGGATAGGATAGAGGATAGGATAGGATAGAGGATCGGATAGAGGATAGTATAGGATAGAGGATCGGATAGAGGATAGGATAGGATAGAGGATAGGATAGGATAGAGGATAGAGTAGGATAGAGGATAGGATAGGATAAAGGATAGGATTGGATAGAGGATCGGATAGAGGATAGAACAGGATAGAGGATAGGATAGGATAGAGGATAGTATAGGATAGAGGATAGGATAGAATAGAGGATAGGATATGATAAAGGATAGGATAGGATAGGATAGGAAAGAGGATAGGATAGGATAGGATAGAGGATAGGATAGGACAGAGGATCGGATAGAGGATAGGATAGGATAGAGGATAGGATAGGATAGAGGATAGGATAGGTAATTGGATAGGATAGAGTATAGGATAAGGTAGAGGATAGGATAGGATAGGATAGAGGATAGGATAGGATAGAGGATAGGATAGGTAATTGGATAGGTTAGAGGATAGGATAAGGTAGAGGATAGTATAGGATACAGGATAGGATAGGATAGAGGATAGGATAGGATAAAGGATAGGATAGGATAGAGGATAGGATAGGATAGAGGATAGGATAGGATAGAGGATCGGATAGAGGATAGTATAGGATAGAGGATCGGATAGAGGATAGGATAGGATAGAGGATAGGATAGGATAGAGGATAGAGTAGGATAGAGGATAGGATAGGATAAAGGATAGGATTGGATAGAGGATCGGATAGAGGATAGAACAGGATAGAGGATAGGATAGGATAGAGGATAGTATAGGATAGAGGATAGGATAGAATAGAGGATAGGATATGATAAAGGATAGGATAGGATAGGATAGGAAAGAGGATAGGATAGGATAGGATAGAGGATAGGATAGGACAGAGGATCGGATAGAGGATAGGATAGGATAGAGGATAGGATATGATAGAGTAAACGATATTATAGAGGATAGGATAGGATAGAGAATAGGATAGGATAGAGGATAGGATAGGATAGAGGATAGGATAGAGGATAGGATAGGATAGAGGATAGGAAAGGATAGAGGATAGGATGGGATAGAGGATAGGATAGGATAGAGGATAGGATAGGATAGAGGATAGGATAGGATAGAGGATAGGATAGGATAGAGGATAGGATAGAGGATCGGATAGAGGATAGGATAGGATAGAGGAAAGGATAGGATAGAGGATAGGATAGGATAGAGGATAGAATAGGATAGATGATATTATAGGATAGAGGATAGGATATGATAGAGTAAACGATATTATAGAGGATAGGATAGGATAGAGGATCGGATAGAGGATAGGATAGGATAGAGGATGGTATAGAGGATAGGATAGAGGATAGGATAGGATAGAGGATAGAATAGGATAGATGATATTATAGGATAGAGGATAGGATATGATAGAGTAAACGATATTATAGAGGATAGGATAGGATAGAGGATCGGATAGAGGATAGGATAGGATAGAGGATGGTATAGAGGATAGGATAGAGGATAGGATAGGATAGAGGATAGGATAGGAAAGAGGATAGGATAGGATAGGATAGAGGATAGGATAGGACAGAGGATCGGATAGAGGATAGGATAGGATACAGGATAGTATAGGAGAGAGGATAGGATAGAATAGAGGATAGGATAGGATAAAGGATAGTATAGGATAGAGGATAGGATAGGATAGGATAGAGGGTAGGATAGGATAGGATAGGATAGAGGATAGGATAGAGGATAGGATAGGACAGAGGATCGGATAGAGGATAGGATAGGATAGAGGATAGGATAGGATACAGGAAAGGATAGGATAGAAGATAGGATAGGATAGATGATAGGATAGGAAAGAGGGTAGGATAGGATAGAGGATAGACTATAGGATAGGATAGAGGATAGGATAGGATAGAGGAGAGGATAGGATAGAGGATACGATAGGATAGAGGATAGGATAGGATAGAGGATAGAATAGGATAGATGATATTATAGGATAGAGGATAGGATATGATAGAGTAAACGATATTATAGAGGATAGGATAGGATAGAGGATCGGATAGAGGATAGGATAGGATAGAGGATGGTATAGAGGATAGGATAGAGGATAGGATAGGATAGAGGATAGGATAGGAAAGAGGATAGGATAGGATACGATAGAGGATAGGATAGATGATAGGATAGGATAGAGGATCTGATAGAGGATACGATCGGATAGAGGATAGGATAGGATAGAGCATCGGATAGGTAATTGGATAGGATAGGGGAGAGGATAAGGTAGAGGCTAGTATAGGATAGAGGATCTGATAGAGGATAGGATAGGATGGAGGATAGGATAGGATCGAGGATAGGATAGGTAATTGGATAGGATAGAGGATTGGATAAGGTAGAGGATAGGATAGAGGACCGGATAGGATAGGATAGAGGATAGGATAAGGTAGAGGATAGTATAGGATAGAGGATAGGATAGAGGACCGGATAGGATAGGATAGAGGATAGGATAAAGGATCGGATAGAGGATAGGATAGGATAGAGGAAAGGATAGGTTAGAGGATAGGATAGGTAATTGGATAGGATAGAGGATAGGATAAGTTAGAGGATAGTATAGGATAGAGGATAGGATAGGATAGAGGATAGGATAGGATAAAAGATAGGATAGGATAGAGGATAGAATAGGATAGATGATATTATAGGATAGAGGATAGGATATGATAGAGTAAACGATATTATAGAGGATAGGATAAGATACAGGATCGGATAGAGGATAGGATAGGATAGAGGATGGTATAGAGGATAGGATAGAGGATAGGATAGGATAGAGGATAGGATAGGAAAGAGGATAGGATAGGATACGATAGAGGATAGGATAGATGATAGGATAGGATAGAGGATCTGATAGAGGATACGATCGGATAGAGGATAGGATAGGATAGAGGATCGGATAGGTAATTGGATAGGATAGGGGAGAGGATAAGGTAGAGGCTAGTATAGGATAGAGGATCTGATAGAGGATAGGATAGGATGGAGGATAGGATAGGATCGAGGATAGGATAGGTAATTGGATAGGATAGAGGATTGGATAAGGTAGAGGATAGTATAGGATAGAGGATAGGATAGAGGACCGGATAGGATAGGATAGAGGATAGGATAAGGTAGAGGATAGTATAGGATAGAGGATAGGATAGAGGACCGGATAGGATAGGATAGAGGATAGGATAGAGGATCGGATAGAGGATAGGATAGGATAGAGGAAAGGATAGGTTAGAGGATAGGATAGGTAATTGGATAGGATAGAGGATAGGATAAGTTAGAGGATAGTATAGGATAGAGGATAGGATAGGATAGAGGATAGGATAGGATAAAAGATAGGATAGGATAGAGGATAGGATAGGATAGATGATATTATAGGATAGAGGATAGGATATGATAGAGTAAACGATATTATAGAGGATAGGATAAGATACAGGATCGGATAGAGGATAGGATAGGATAGAGGATGGTATAGAGGATAGGATAGAGGATAGGATAGGATAGAGGATAGGATAGGAAAGAGGATAGGATAGGATACGATAGAGGATAGGATAGATGATAGGATAGGATAGAGGATCTGATAGAGGATACGATCGGATAGAGGATAGGATAGGATAGAGGATCGGATAGGTAATTGGATAGGATAGGGGAGAGGATAAGGTAGAGGCTAGTATAGGATAGAGGATCTGATAGAGGATAGGATAGGATGGAGGATAGGATAGGATCGAGGATAGGATAGGTAATTGGATAGGATAGAGGATAGGATATGGTAGAGGATAGTATAGGATAGAGGATAGGATAGAGGATCGGATAGGATAGGATAGGATAGAGGAAAGGATAGGATAGAGGATAGGATAGGTAATTGGATAGGATAGAGGATAGGATAAGTTAGAGGATAGTATAGGATAGAGGATAGGATAGGATAGAGGATCGGATAGAGGATAGGATAGGATAGAGGATAGGATAGGATAGAGGATAGAGTAGGATAGAGGATAGGATAGGATAAAGGATAGGATTGGATAGAGGATCGGATAGAGGATAGAACAGGATAGAGGACAGGATAGGATAGAGGATAGTATAGGATAGAGGATAGGATAGAATAGAGGATAGGATAGGATAAAGGATAGGATAGGATAGGATAGGAAAGAGGATAGGATAGGATAGGATAGAGGATAGGATAGGACAGAGGATCGGATAGAGGATAGGATAGGATAGAGGATAGGATATGATAGAGTAAACGATATTATAGAGGATAGGATAGGATAGAGGATCGGATAGAGGATAGGATAGGATAGAGGATGGCATAGAGGATAGGATAGAGGATAGGATAGGATAGAGGATAGGATAGGAAAGAGGATAGGATAGGATACGATAGAGGATAGGATAGATGATAGGATAGGATAGAGGATCTGATAGAGGATACGATCGGATAGAGGATAGGATAGGATAGAGGATCGGATAGAGGATAGGATAGGATAGAGGATGGTATAGAGGATAGGATAGAGGATAGGATAGGATAGAGGATAGGATAGGATAGAGCATCGGATAGGTAATTGGATAGGATAGGGGAGAGGATAAGGTAGATGCTACTATAGGATGGAGGATCTGATAGAGGATAGGATAGGATGGAGGATAGGATAGGATCGAGGATAGGATAGGTAATTGGATAGGATAGAGGATAGGATAGGATAGAGGATGGTATAGAGGATAGGATAGAGGATAGGATAGGATAGAGGATAGGATAGGAAAGAGGATAGGATAGGATACGATAGAGGATAGGATAGATGATAGGATAGGATAGGATAGAGGATAGGATAGAGGATCGGATAGAGGATAGGATAGGATAGAGGAAAGGATAGGTTAGAGGATAGGATAGGTAATTGGATAGGATAGAGGATAGACTATAGGATAGGATAGAGGATAGGATAGGATAGAGGAGAGGATAGGATAGAGGATACGATAGGATAGAGGATAGGATATGATAGAGTAAACGATATTATGGAGGATAGGATAAGATAGAGGATCGGATAGAGGATAGGATAGGATAGAGGATGGTATGGAGGATAGGATAGAGGATAGGATAGGATAGAGGATAGGATAGGAAAGAGGATAGGATAGGATACGATAGAGGATAGGATAGATGATAGGATAGGATAGAGGATCTGATAGAGGATACGATCGGATAGAGGATAGGATAGGATAGAGGATCGGATAGGTAATTGGATAGGATAGGGGAGAGGATAAGGTAGAGGCTAGTATAGGATAGAGGATCTGATAGAGGATAGGATAGGATGGAGGATAGGATAGGATCGAGGATAGGATAGGTAATTGGATAGGATAGAGGATAGGATATGGTAGTGGATAGTATAGGATAGAGGATAGGATAGAGGATCGGATAGGATAGGATAGAGGATAGGATAGAGGATACGATAGAGGATCGGATAGAGGATAGGATAGGATAGAGGAAAGGATAGGATAGAGGATAGGATAGGTAATTGGATAGGATAGAGGATAGGATAAGTTAGAGGATAGTATAGGATAGAGGATAGGATAGGATAGAGGATAGGATAGGATAAAGGATAGGATAGGATAGAGGATAGGATAGGATAGAGGATAGAATAGGATAGATGATAGGATAGGATAGAGAATAGGATAGGATAGAGGATAGGATAGGATAGAGGATAGGATAGGATAGAGGATAGGAAAGGATAGAGGATAGGATGGGATAGAGGATAGGATAGGATAGAGGATAGGATAGGATAGAGGATAGGATAGGATGGAGGATAGGATAGGATAGAGGATAGGATAGAGGATAGGATAGGTAATTGGATAGGATAGAGTATAGGATAAGGTAGAGGATAGGATAGGATAGGATAGAGGATAGGATAGGATAGAGGATAGGATAGGATAGAGGATAGGATAGGATAGAGGATAGGATAGGAAAGAGGATAGGATAGGATACGATAGAGGATAGGATAGATGATAGGATAGGATAGGATAGAGGATAGGATAGAGGATCGGATAGAGGATAGGATAGGATAGAGGAAAGGATAGGATAGAGGATAGGATAGGTAATTGGATAGGATAGAGGATAGGATAAGTTAGAGGATAGTATAGGATAGAGGATAGGATAGGATAGAGGATAGGATAGGATAAAAGGTAGGATAGGATAGAGGACAGGATAGGATAGATGATACTATAGGATAGAGGATAGGATATGATAGAGTAAACGATATTATAGAGGATAGGATAGGATAGAGGATCGGATAGAGGATAGGATAGGATAGAGGATGGTATAGAGGATAGGATAGAGGATAGGATAGGATAGAGGATCGGATAGGTTATTGGATAGGATAGGGGAGAGGATAAGGTAGAGGCTAGTATAGGATAGAGGATCTGATAGAGGATAGGATAGGATGGAGGATAGGATAGGATCGAGGATAGGATAGGTAATTGGATAGGATAGAGGATAGGATATGGTAGAGGATAGTATAGGATAGAGGATAGGATAGAGGATCGGATAGGATAGGATAGAGGATAGGATAGAGGATACGATAGAGGATCGGATAGAGGATAGGATAGGATAGAGGAAAGGATAGGATAGAGGATAGGATAGGTAATTGGATAGGATAGAGGATAGGATAAGTTAGAGGATAGTATAGGATAGAGGATAGGATAGGATAGAGGATAGGATAGGATAAAGGATAGGATAGGATAGGATAGAGGATAGGATAGGATAGAGGATAGAATAGGATAGATGATAGGATAGGATAGAGAATAGGATAGGATAGAGGATAGGATAGGATAGAGGATAGGATAGAGGATAGGATAGGATAGAGGATAGGAAAGGATAGAGGATAGGATGGGATAGAGGATAGGATAGGATAGAGGATAGGATAGGATAGAGGATAGGATAGGATAGAGGATAAGGTAGAGGATAGGATAGGATAGGATAGAGGATAGGATAGGATAGAGGATAGGATAGAGGATCGGATAGAGGATAGGATAGGATAGAGGAAAGGATAGGATAGAGGATAGGATAGGTAATTGGATAGGATAGAGGATAGGATAAGTTAGAGGATAGTATAGGATAGAGGATAGGATAGGATAGAGGATAGGATAGGATAAAGGATAGGATAGGATAGAGGATAGGATAGGATAGAGGATAGAATAGGATAGATGATAGGATAGGATAGAGAATAGGATAGGATAGAGGACAGGATAGGATAGAGGATAGGATAGAGGATAGGATAGGATAGAGGATAGGAAAGGATAGAGGATAGGATGGGATAGAGGATAGGATAGGATAGAGGATAGGATAGGATAGAGGATAGGATAGGATAGAGGATAGGATAGAGGATAGGATAGGATAGAGGATAGGATAGGTAATTGGATAGGATAGAGTATAGGATAAGGTAGAGGATAGGATAGGATAGGATAGAGGATAGGATAGGATAGAGGATAGGATAGAGGATCGGATAGAGCATAGGATAGAGGAAACGATAGGTAATTGGATAGGATAGAGGATAGGATAAGGTAGAGGATAGTATAAGATAGAGGATAGGATAGGATAGAGGATAGGATAGGATAGAGGAGAGGATAGGATAGAGGATACGATAGGATAGAGGATAGGATAGGATAGAGGATCGGATAGAGGATAGGATAGGATAGAGGATAGGATAGGATAGAGGATAGGATATGATACAGTAAACGATATTATAGAGGATAGGATAGGACAGAGGATCGGATAGAGGATAGGATAGGATAGAGGATGGTATAGAGGATAGGATAGAGGATAGGATAGGATAGAGGATCGGATAGAGTATAGGATAGGATAGAGGATAGGATAGGATAGAGGAAAGGATAGGATAGAGGATAGGATAGGTAATTGGATAGGGTAAAGAATAGGATAAGGTAGAGGATAGGATAGGATAGAGGATAGGATAGGATAGAGGATAGGATAGGATAGAGGATAGGATAGGATAGAAGATAGGATAGAGGATAGGATAGAGGATCGGATAGAGGATAGGATAGGATAGAGGAAAGGATAGGATAGAGGATAGGATAGGTAATTGGATAGGATAGAGGATAGCATAAGTTAGAGGATAGTATAGGATAGAGGATAGGATCGGATAGAGGATAGGATAGGATAGGGGAAAGGATAGGATAGAAGATAGGATAGGATAGATGATAGGATAGGAAAGAGGGTAGGATAGGATAGAGGATAGACTATAGGATAGGATAGAGGATAGGATAGGATAGAGGATAGGATAGGATAGAGGAGAGGATAGGATAGAGGATAGGATAGGATAAAGGATAGGATTGGATAGAGGATCGGATAGAGGATAGAATAGGATAGAGGATAGGATAGGATAGAGGATAGTATATGGTAGACGATAGGATAGAATAGAGGATAGGATATGATAGAGTAAACGATATTATAGAGGATAGGATAGGATAGAGGATCGGCTAGAGGATAGGATAGGATAGAGGATGGTATAGAGGATAGGATAGAGGATAGTATAGGATAGAGGATAGGATAGAGTAGAGGATAGGATAGGATAAAGGATAGGATAGGATAGAGGATAGGATAGGATAGGATAGAGGATAGGATAGGAAAGAGGGTAGGATAGGATAGAGGATAGACTATAGGATAGGATAGAGGATAGGATAGGATAGAGGATAGACTATAGGATAGGATAGAGGATAGGATAGGATAGAGGAGAGGATAGGATAGAGGAGAGGATAGGATAGAGGATAGGATAGGATAGAGGATATTATAGGATAGAGGATAGGATAGGATAGAGGATAGAATAGGATAGATGATATTATAGGATAGAGGATAGGATATGATAGAGTAAACGATATTATAGAGGATAGGATATGATAGAGGATCGGATAGAGGATAGGTTAGGATACAGGATGGTATAGAGGATAGGATAGAGGATAGGATAGGATAGAGGATAGGATAGGAAAGAGGATAGGATAGGATACGATAGAGGATAGGATAGATGATAGGATAGGATAGGATAGAGGATAGGATAGAGGATCGGATAGAGGATAGGATAGGATAGAGGAAAGGATAGGATAGAGGATAGGATAGGATAGAGGATAGGAAAGGATAGAGGATAGGATGGGTAATTGGATAGGATAGAGTATAGGATAGGATAGAGGATATAATAGGATAGAGGATAGGATAGGATAGAGGATAGGATAGGAAAGAGGATAGGATAGGATAGAGGGTAGGATAGGATAGAGGATAGGATAGCGGATAGGATAGGATAGAGGATAGGATAGGATAGAGGATGGGATAGGATACAGGA
Source organism: Halictus rubicundus (assembly GCF_050948215.1). Lineage (NCBI taxonomy): Eukaryota > Metazoa > Arthropoda > Insecta > Hymenoptera > Halictidae > Halictus > Halictus rubicundus. The sequence continues at coordinate 1,053,539 of NW_027488573.1, forward strand.
TAGGATAGGATAGAGGATAGGATAGGATAGAGGATAGAATAGGATAGATGATAGGATAGGATAGAGAATAGGATAGGATAGAGGATAGGATAGGATAGAGGATAGGATAGAGGATAGGATAGGATAGAGGATAGGAAAGGATAGAGGATATGATGGGATAGAGGATAGGATAGGATAGAGGATAGGATAGGATAGAGGATAGGATAGGATAGAGGATAGGATAGAGGACAGGATAGGATAGAGGATAGGAAAGGATAGAGGATAGGATGGGATAGAGGATAGGATAGGATAGAGGATAGGATAGGATAGAGGATAGGATAGGATAGAGGATAGGATAGAGGATAGGATAGGATAGAGGATAGGATAGGTAATTGGATAGGATAGAGTATAGGATAAGGTAGAGGATAGGATAGGATAGGATAGAGGATAGGATAGGATAGAGGATAGGATAGAGGATCGGATAGAGGATAGGATAGAGGAAACGATAGGTAATTGGATAGGATAGAGGATAGGATAAGGTAGAGGATAGTATAAGATAGAGGATAGGATAGGATAGAGGATAGGATAGGATAGAGGAGAGGATAGGATAGAGGATACGATAGGATAGAGGATAGGATAGGATAGAGGATCGGATAGAGGATAGGATAGGATAGAGGATAGGATAGGATAGAGGATAGGATATGATACAGTAAACGATATTATAGAGGATAGGATAGGATAGAGGATCGGATAGAGGATAGGATAGGATAGAGGATGGTATAGAGGATAGGATAGAGGATAGGATAGGATAGAGGATCGGATAGAGGATAGGATAGGATAGAGGATAGGATAGGATAGAGGAAAGGATAGGATAGAGGATAGGATAGGTAATTGGATAGGGTAAAGGATAGGATAAGGTAGAGGATAGGATAGGATAGAGGATAGGATAGGATAGAGGATAGGATAGGATAGAGGATAGGATAGGATAGAAGATAGGATAGAGGATAGGATAGAGGATCGGATAGAGGATAGGATAGGATAGAGGAAAGGCTAGGATAGAGGATAGGATAGGTAATTGGATAGGATAGAGGATAGCATAAGTTAGAGGATAGTATAGGATAGAGGATAGGATCGGATAGAGGATAGGATAGGATAGGGGAAAGGATAGGATAGAAGATAGGATAGGATAGATGATAGGATAGGAAAGAGGGTAGGATAGGATAGAGGATAGACTATAGGATAGGATAGAGGATAGGATAGGATAGAGGATAGGATAGGATAGAGGAGAGGATAGGATAGAGGATAGGATAGGATAAAGGATAGGATTGGATAGAGGATCGGATAGAGGATAGAATAGGATAGAGGATAGGATAGGATAGAGGATAGTATATGGTAGACGATAGGATAGAATAGAGGATAGGATATGATAGAGTAAACGATATTATAGAGGATAGGATAGGATAGAGGATCGGCTAGAGGATAGGATAGGATAGAGGATGGTATAGAGGATAGGATAGAGGATAGTATAGGATAGAGGATAGTATAGAGTAGAGGATAGGATAGGATAAAGTATAGGATAGGATAGAGGATAGGATAGGATAGGATAGAGGATAGGATAGGAAAGAGGGTAGGATAGGATAGAGGATAGACTATAGGATAGGATAGAGGATAGGATAGGATAGAGGATAGACTATAGGATAGGATAGAGGATAGGATAGGATAGAGGAGAGGATAGGATAGAGGATAGGATAGGATAGAGGATAGGATAGGATAGAGGATAGAATAGGATAGATGATATTATAGGATAGAGGATAGGATATGATAGAGTAAACGATATTATAGAGGATAGGATATGATAGAGGATCGGATAGAGGATAGGATAGGATAGAGGATGGTATAGAGGATAGGATAGAGGATAGGATAGGATAGAGGATAGGATAGGAAAGAGGATAGGATAGGATACGATAGAAGATAGGATAGATGATAGGATAGGATAGGATAGAGGATAGGATAGAGGATCGGATAGAGGATAGGATAGGATAGAGGAAAGGATAGGATAGAGGATAGGATAGGATAGAGGATAGGAAAGGATAGAGGATAGGATGGGTAATTGGATAGGATAGAGTATAGGATAGGATAGAGGATATAATAGGATAGAGGATAGGATAGGATAGAGGATAGGATAGGAAAGAGGATAGGATAGGATAGAGGGTAGGATAGGATAGAGGATAGGATAGCGGATAGGATAGGATAGAGGATAGGATAGGATAGAGGATGGGATAGGATACAGGATAGGATATGATAGAGGATAGGATAGGATAGAGGATCGGATAGAGGATAGGATAGGATAGAGGATCGGATAGAGGATAGGATAGGATAGAGGATAGGATAGGATAGAGGATAGGATAGGATAGAGGATAGAGTAGGATAGAGGATAGGATAGGATAAAGGATAGGATTGGATAGAGGATCGGATAGAGGATAGAATAGGATAGAGGATAGGATCGGATAGAGTATAGTATGGGATAGAGGATAGGATAGAATAGAGGATAGGATAGGATAAAGGATAGGATAGGATAGAGGATAGGATAGGATAGGATAGAGGATAGGATAGGAAAGAGGGTAGGATAGGATAGAGGATAGACTAAAGGATAGGATAGAGGATAGGATAGGATAGAGGATAGGATAGGATAGAGGATAGGATAGAGGATAGGATAGGATAGAGGATAGGAAAGGATAGAGGATAGGATGGGGTAGAGGATAGGATAGAGGATAGGATAGGATAGAGGATAGAATAGGATAGATGATAGGATAGGATAGAGAATAGGATAGGATAGAGGATAGGATAGAGGATAGGATAGGATAGAGGATAGGAAAGGATAGAGGATAGGATGGGGTAGAGGATAGGATAGAGGATAGGATAGGATAGAGGATAGAATAGGATAGATGATAGGATAGGATAGAGAATAGGATAGGATAGAGGATAGGATAGGATAGAGGATAGGATAGAGGATAGGATAGGATAGAGGATAGGAAAGGATAGAGGATAGGATGGGTAATTGGATAGGATAGAGTATAGGATAGGATAGAGGATATAATAGGATAGAGGATAGGATAGGATAGAGGATAGGATAGGAAAGAGGATAGGATAGGATAGAGGGTAGGATAGGATAGAGGATAGGATAGCGGATAGGATAGGATAGAGGATAGGATAGGATAGAGGATGGGATAGGATACAGGATAGGATATGATAGAGGATAGGATAGGATAGAGGATCGGATAGAGGATAGGATAGGATAGAGGATCGGATAGAGGATAGGATAGGATAGAGGATAGAGTAGGATAGAGGATAGGATAGGATAAAGGATAGGATTGGATAGAGGATCGGATAGAGGATAGAATAGGATAGAGGATAGGATCGGATAGAGTATAGTATGGGATAGAGGATAGGATAGAATAGAGGATAGGATAGGATAAAGGATAGGATAGGATAGAGGATAGGATAGGATAGGATAGAGGATAGGATAGGAAAGAGGGTAGGATAGGATAGAGGATAGACTATAGGATAGGATAGAGGATAGGATAGGATAGAGGATAGACTATAGGATAGGATAGAGGATAGGATAGGATAGAGGAGAGGATAGGATAGAGGATAGGATAGGATAGAGGATAGAATAGGATAGATGATATTATAGGATAGAGGATAGGATATGATAGAGTAAACGATATTATAGAGGATAGGATAGGATAGAGGATCGGATAGAGGATAGGATAGGATAGAGGATGGTATAGAGGATAGGATAGAGGATAGGATAGGATCGAGGATAGGATAGGTAATTGGATAGGATAGAGGATAGGATAAGGTAGAGGATAGTATAGGATAGAGGATAGGATAGAGGATCGGATAGGATAGGATAGAGGATAGGATAGAGGATAGGGTAGAGGATCGGATAGAGGATAGGATAGGACAGAGGAAAGGATAGGATAGAGGATAGGATAGGTAATTGGATAGGATAGAGGATAGGATAAGTTAGAGGATAGTATAGGATAGAGGATAGGATAGGATAGAGGATAGGATAGGATGAAGGATAGGATAGGATAGAGGATAGGATAGGATAGAGGATAGAATAGGATAGATGATAGGATAGGATAGAGAATAGGATAGGATAGAGGATAGGATAGGATAGAGGATAGGATAGAGGATAGGAAAGGATAGAGGATAGGATGGGATAGAGGATAGGATAGGATAGAGGATAGGATAGGATAGAGGATAGGATAGGATAGAGGATAGGATAGGATAGAGGATAGGATAGAGGATAGGATAGAGGAACGGATAGAGGATAGGATAGGATAGAGGAAAGGATAGGATAGAGGATAGGATAGGATAGAGGATAGGATAGGTAATTGGATAGGATAGAGGATAGGATAAGGTAGAGGATAGGATAGGATAGAGGATAGGATAGAGGATAGGATAGGATAGAGGATAGGATAGAGGAACGGATAGAGGATAGGATAGGATAGAGGAAAGGATAGGATAGAGGATAGGATAGGATAGAGGATAGGATAGGTAATTGGATAGGATAGAGGATAGGGTAGAGGATCGGATAGAGGATAGGATAGGACAGAGGAAAGGATAGGATAGAGGATAGGATAGGTAATTGGATAGGATAGAGGATAGGATAAGTTAGAGGATAGAGGATAGGATAGGATAGAGGATAGGATAGGATAAAGGATAGGATAGGATAGAGGATAGGATAGGATAGAGGATAGAATAGGATAGATGATAGGATAGGATAGAGAATGGGATAGGATAGAGGATAGGATAGGATAGAGGATAGGATAGAGGATAGGATAGGATAGAGGATAGGAAAGGATAGAGGATAGGATGGGATAGAGGATAGGATAGGATAGAGGATAGGATAGGATAGAGGATAGGATAGGATAGAGGATAGGATAGAGGATAGGATAGAGGAACGGATAGAGGATAGGATAGAGGATAGGATAGGATAGAGGATAGGAAAGGATAGAGGATAGGATGGGATAGAGGATAGGATAGGATAGAGGATAGGATAGGATAGAGGAAAGGATAGGATAGAGGATAGGATAGGATAGAGGATAGGATAGGTAATTGGATAGGATAGAGGAGAGGATAAGGTAGAGGATAGGATAGGATAGAGGATAGGATAGAGGATAGGATAGGATAGAGGATAGAATAGGATAGATGATAGGATAGGATAGAGAATAGGATAGGATAGAGGATAGGATATGATAGAGGATAGGATACAGGATAGGATAGAGGATAGGATAGGATAGAGGATAGGAAAGGATAGAGGATAGGATGGGGTAGAGGATAGGATACGATAGAGGATAGGATAGGATAGAGGATAGGATAGTATAGAGGATAGGATATAATAGAGGATAGGATAGAGGATAGGATAGGATAGAGGATAGGATAGGATAGAGGATAGGATAGGATAGAGGATAGGATAGGATAGAGGATAGGATATGTAATTGGATAGGATAGAGGATAGGATAGGATAGAGGATAGGATAGAGGAGAGGATAGGATAGAGGATAGGATAGGATAGAGGATAGGATAGGATAGAGGATAGGATAGGTAATTGGATAGGATAGAGGATAGGATAAGGTAGAGGATAGTATAGGATAGAGGATAGGTTAGGATAGAGGATAGGATAGGATAAAGGATAGGATAGGATAGAGGATAGGGTAGGATACAGGATAGGATAGGTTAGAGGATAGGATAGGATAGAGGATAGGATAGAGGATAGGATAGAGGATAGGATAGGTAATTGGATAGGATAGAGTATAGGATAAGGTAGAGGATAGGATAGGATAGAGGATATGATAGGATAGAGGATAGGATAGGATAGAGGATAGGATAGGATAGAGGATAGGATAGGATAGAGGATAGAATAGGATAGATGATATTATAGGATAGAGGATAGGATATGATAGAGTAAACGATATTATAGAGGATAGGATAGGATAGAGGATCGGATAGAGGATAGGATAGGATAGAGGATGGTATAGAGGATAGGATAGAGGATAGGATATGATAGAGGATAGGATAGGAAAGAGGATAGGATAGGATACGATAGAGGATAGGATAGATGATAGGATAGGATAGAGGATCTGATAGAGGATACGATCGGATAGAGGATAGGATAGGATAGAGGATCGGATAGGTTATTGGATAGGATAGGGGAGAGGATAAGGTAGAGGCTAGTATAGGATAGAGGATCTGATAGAGGATAGGATAGGATGGAGGATAGGATAGGATCGAGGATAGGATAGGTAATTGGATAGGATAGAGGATAGGATATGGTAGAGGATAGTATAGGATAGAGGATAGGATAGAGGATAGGATAGAGGATAGGATAGGTAATTGGATAGGATAGAGTATAGGATAAGGTAGAGGATAGGATAGGATAGAGGATATAATAGGATAGAGGATAGGATAGGATAGAGGATAGGATAGGAAAGAGGATAGGATAGGATAGAGGGTAGGATAGGATAGAGGATAGGATAGAGGATAGGATAGCGGATAGGATAGGATAGAGGATAGGATAGGATAGAGGAGAGGATAGGATAGAGGATATAATAGGATAGAGGATAGGATAGGATAGAGGATAGGATAGGAAAGAGGATAGGATAGGATAGAGGGTAGGATAGGATAGAGGATAGGATAGAGGATAGGATAGCGGATAGGATAGGATAGAGGATAGGATAGGATAGAGGAGAGGAGAGGATAGAGGATAGGATAGGATAGAGGATAGGATAGGATAGAGGATAGAATAGGATAGATGATATTATAGGATAGAGGATAGGATATGATAGAGTAAACGATATTATAGAGGATAGGATAGGATAGAGGATCGGATAGAGGATAGGATAGGATAGAGGATAGGATAGGATAGAGGAGAGGATAGGATAGAGGATAGGATAGGATAGAGGATAGGATAGGATAGAGGATAGAATAGGATAGATGATATTATAGGATAGAGGATAGGATATGATAGAGTAAACGATATTATAGAGGATAGGATAGGATAGAGGATCGGATAGAGGATAGGATAGGATAGAGGATGGTATAGAGGATAGGATAGAGGATAGGATATGATAGAGGATAGGATAGGAAAGAGGATAGGATAGGATACGATAGAGGATAGGATAGGATACGATAGAGGATAGGATAGATGATAGGATAGGATAGAGGATCTGATAGAGGATACGATCGGATAGAGGATAGGATAGGATAGAGGATCGGATAGGTTATTGGATAGGATAGGGGAGAGGATAAGGTAGAGGCTAGTATAGGATAGAGGATCTGATAGAGGATAGGATAGGATGGAGGATAGGATAGGATCGAGGATAGGATAGGATCGAGGATAGGATAGGTAATTGGATAGGATACAGGATAGGATAGGATAGAGGATAGGATAGGATAGGATAGGATAGAGGATAGGAAAGGATAGGATAGAGGATAGGATAGAGGATAGGATAGGATAGAGGATAGGATAGGATAGAGGAGAGGATAGGATAGAGGATAGGATAGGATAGATGATATTATAGGATAGAGGATAGGATATGATAGAGTAAACGATATTATAGAGGATAGGATAGGATAGAGGATCGGATAGAGGATAGGATAGGATAGAGGATGGTATAGAGTATAGGATAGAGGATAGGATAGGATAGAGGATAGGACAGGAAAGAGGATAGGATAGGATACGATAGAGGATAGGATAGATGATAGGATAGGATAGAGAATAGGATAGGATAGAGGATAGGATAGGATACAGGATTTGATAGGATAGAGGATAGGAAAGGATAGAGGATAGGATGGGATAGAGGATAGGATAGGATAGAGGATAGGATAGGATAGAGGATAGGATAGGATAGAGGATAGGATAGGATAGAGGATAGGATAGAGGATAGGATAGAGGAACGGATAGAGGATAGGATAGGATAGAGGAAAGGATAGGATAGAGGATAGGATAGGATAGAGGAAAGGATAGGATAGAGGATAGGATAGGATAGAGGACAGGATAAGGTAGAGGATAGGATAGGATAGAGGATAGGATAGAGGATAGGATAGGATAGAGGATAGGATAGAGTATAGGATAGAGGATAGGATAGGATAGAGGATAGGATAGAGGATAGGATAGGATAGAGGAGAGGATAGGATAGAGGATAGGATAGGATAGAGGATAGGATAGGATAGAGGATAGAATAGGATAGATGATATTATAGGATAGAGGATAGGATATGATAGAGTAAACGATATTATAGAGGATAGGATATGATAGAGGATCGGATAGAGGATAGGATAGGATAGAGGATGGTATAGAGGATAGGATAGAGGATAGGATAGGATAGAGGATAGGATAGGAAAGAGGATAGGATAGGATACGATAGAAGATAGGATAGATGATAGGATAGGATAGGATAGAGGATAGGATAGAGGATCGGATAGAGGATAGGATAGGATAGAGGAAAGGATAGGATAGAGGATAGGATAGGATAGAGGATAGGAAAGGATAGAGGATAGGATGGGTAATTGGATAGGATAGAGTATAGGATAGGATAGAGGATATAATAGGATAGAGGATAGGATAGGATAGAGGATAGGATAGGAAAGAGGATAGGATAGGATAGAGGGTAGGATAGGATAGAGGATAGGATAGCGGATAGGATAGGATAGAGGATAGGATAGGATAGAGGATGGGATAGGATACAGGATAGGATATGATAGAGGATAGGATAGGATAGAGGATCGGATAGAGGATAGGATAGGATAGAGGATCGGATAGAGGATAGGATAGGATAGAGGATAGGATAGGATAGAGGATAGGATAGGATAGAGGATAGAGTAGGATAGAGGATAGGATAGGATAAAGGATAGGATTGGATAGAGGATCGGATAGAGGATAGAATAGGATAGAGGATAGGATCGGATAGAGTATAGTATGGGATAGAGGATAGGATAGAATAGAGGATAGGATAGGATAAAGGATAGGATAGGATAGAGGATAGGATAGGATAGGATAGAGGATAGGATAGGAAAGAGGGTAGGATAGGATAGAGGATAGACTAAAGGATAGGATAGAGGATAGGATAGGATAGAGGATAGGATAGGATAGAGGATAGGATAGAGGATAGGATAGGATAGAGGATAGGAAAGGATAGAGGATAGGATGGGGTAGAGGATAGGATAGAGGATAGGATAGGATAGAGGATAGAATAGGATAGATGATAGGATAGGATAGAGAATAGGATAGGATAGAGGATAGGATAGAGGATAGGATAGGATAGAGGATAGGAAAGGATAGAGGATAGGATGGGGTAGAGGATAGGATAGAGGATAGGATAGGATAGAGGATAGAATAGGATAGATGATAGGATAGGATAGAGAATAGGATAGGATAGAGGATAGGATAGGATAGAGGATAGGATAGAGGATAGGATAGGATAGAGGATAGGAAAGGATAGAGGATAGGATGGGTAATTGGATAGGATAGAGTATAGGATAGGATAGAGGATATAATAGGATAGAGGATAGGATAGGATAGAGGATAGGATAGGAAAGAGGATAGGATAGGATAGAGGGTAGGATAGGATAGAGGATAGGATAGCGGATAGGATAGGATAGAGGATAGGATAGGATAGAGGATGGGATAGGATACAGGATAGGATATGATAGAGGATAGGATAGGATAGAGGATCGGATAGAGGATAGGATAGGATAGAGGATCGGATAGAGGATAGGATAGGATAGAGGATAGAGTAGGATAGAGGATAGGATAGGATAAAGGATAGGATTGGATAGAGGATCGGATAGAGGATAGAATAGGATAGAGGATAGGATCGGATAGAGTATAGTATGGGATAGAGGATAGGATAGAATAGAGGATAGGATAGGATAAAGGATAGGATAGGATAGAGGATAGGATAGGATAGGATAGAGGATAGGATAGGAAAGAGGGTAGGATAGGATAGAGGATAGACTATAGGATAGGATAGAGGATAGGATAGGATAGAGGATAGACTATAGGATAGGATAGAGGATAGGATAGGATAGAGGAGAGGATAGGATAGAGGATAGGATAGGATAGAGGATAGAATAGGATAGATGATATTATAGGATAGAGGATAGGATATGATAGAGTAAACGATATTATAGAGGATAGGATAGGATAGAGGATCGGATAGAGGATAGGATAGGATAGAGGATGGTATAGAGGATAGGATAGAGGATAGGATAGGATCGAGGATAGGATAGGTAATTGGATAGGATAGAGGATAGGATAAGGTAGAGGATAGTATAGGATAGAGGATAGGATAGAGGATCGGATAGGATAGGATAGAGGATAGGATAGAGGATAGGGTAGAGGATCGGATAGAGGATAGGATAGGACAGAGGAAAGGATAGGATAGAGGATAGGATAGGTAATTGGATAGGATAGAGGATAGGATAAGTTAGAGGATAGTATAGGATAGAGGATAGGATAGGATAGAGGATAGGATAGGATGAAGGATAGGATAGGATAGAGGATAGGATAGGATAGAGGATAGAATAGGATAGATGATAGGATAGGATAGAGAATAGGATAGGATAGAGGATAGGATAGGATAGAGGATAGGATAGAGGATAGGAAAGGATAGAGGATACGATGGGATAGAGGATAGGATAGGATAGAGGATAGGATAGGATAGAGGATAGGATAGGATAGAGGATAGGATAGGATAGAGGATAGGATAGAGGATAGGATAGAGGAACGGATAGAGGATAGGATAGGATAGAGGAAAGGATAGGATAGAGGATAGGATAGGATAGAGGATAGGATAGGTAATTGGATAGGATAGAGGATAGGATAAGGTAGAGGATAGGATAGGATAGAGGATAGGATAGAGGATAGGATAGGATAGAGGATAGGATAGAGGAACGGATAGAGGATAGGATAGGATAGAGGAAAGGATAGGATAGAGGATAGGATAGGATAGAGGATAGGATAGGTAATTGGATAGGATAGAGGATAGGGTAGAGGATCGGATAGAGGATAGGATAGGACAGAGGAAAGGATAGGATAGAGGATAGGATAGGTAATTGGATAGGATAGAGGATAGGATAAGTTAGAGGATAGAGGATAGGATAGGATAGAGGATAGGATAGGATAAAGGATAGGATAGGATAGAGGATAGGATAGGATAGAGGATAGAATAGGATAGATGATAGGATAGGATAGAGAATGGGATAGGATAGAGGATAGGATAGGATAGAGGATAGGATAGAGGATAGGATAGGATAGAGGATAGGAAAGGATAGAGGATAGGATGGGATAGAGGATAGGATAGGATAGAGGATAGGATAGGATAGAGGATAGGATAGGATAGAGGATAGGATAGAGGATAGGATAGAGGAACGGATAGAGGATAGGATAGAGGATAGGATAGGATAGAGGATAGGAAAGGATAGAGGATAGGATGGGATAGAGGATAGGATAGGATAGAGGATAGGATAGGATAGAGGAAAGGATAGGATAGAGGATAGGATAGGATAGAGGATAGGATAGGTAATTGGATAGGATAGAGGAGAGGATAAGGTAGAGGATAGGATAGGATAGAGGATAGGATAGAGGATAGGATAGGATAGAGGATAGAATAGGATAGATGATAGGATAGGATAGAGAATAGGATAGGATAGAGGATAGGATATGATAGAGGATAGGATACAGGATAGGATAGAGGATAGGATAGGATAGAGGATAGGAAAGGATAGAGGATAGGATGGGGTAGAGGATAGGATACGATAGAGGATAGGATAGGATAGAGGATAGGATAGTATAGAGGATAGGATATAATAGAGGATAGGATAGAGGATAGGATAGGATAGAGGATAGGATAGGATAGAGGATAGGATAGGATAGAGGATAGGATAGGATAGAGGATAGGATATGTAATTGGATAGGATAGAGGATAGGATAGGATAGAGGATAGGATAGAGGAGAGGATAGGATAGAGGATAGGATAGGATAGAGGATAGGATAGGATAGAGGATAGGATAGGTAATTGGATAGGATAGAGGATAGGATAAGGTAGAGGATAGTATAGGATAGAGGATAGGTTAGGATAGAGGATAGGATAGGATAAAGGATAGGATAGGATAGAGGATAGGGTAGGATACAGGATAGGATAGGTTAGAGGATAGGATAGGATAGAGGATAGGATAGAGGATAGGATAGAGGATAGGATAGGTAATTGGATAGGATAGAGTATAGGATAAGGTAGAGGATAGGATAGGATAGAGGATATGATAGGATAGAGGATAGGATAGGATAGAGGATAGGATAGGATAGAGGATAGGATAGGATAGAGGATAGAATAGGATAGATGATATTATAGGATAGAGGATAGGATATGATAGAGTAAACGATATTATAGAGGATAGGATAGGATAGAGGATCGGATAGAGGATAGGATAGGATAGAGGATGGTATAGAGGATAGGATAGAGGATAGGATATGATAGAGGATAGGATAGGAAAGAGGATAGGATAGGATACGATAGAGGATAGGATAGATGATAGGATAGGATAGAGGATCTGATAGAGGATACGATCGGATAGAGGATAGGATAGGATAGAGGATCGGATAGGTTATTGGATAGGATAGGGGAGAGGATAAGGTAGAGGCTAGTATAGGATAGAGGATCTGATAGAGGATAGGATAGGATGGAGGATAGGATAGGATCGAGGATAGGATAGGTAATTGGATAGGATAGAGGATAGGATATGGTAGAGGATAGTATAGGATAGAGGATAGGATAGAGGATAGGATAGAGGATAGGATAGGTAATTGGATAGGATAGAGTATAGGATAAGGTAGAGGATAGGATAGGATAGAGGATATAATAGGATAGAGGATAGGATTGGATAGAGGATAGGATAGGAAAGAGGATAGGATAGGATAGAGGGTAGGATAGGATAGAGGATAGGATAGAGGATAAGATAGCGGATAGGATAGGATAGAGGATAGGATAGGATAGAGGAGAGGATAGGATAGAGGATATAATAGGATAGAGGATAGGATAGGATAGAGGATAGGATAGGAAAGAGGATAGGATAGGATAGAGGGTAGGATAGGATAGAGGATAGGATAGAGGATAGGATAGCGGATAGGATAGGATAGAGGATAGGATAGGATAGAGGAGAGGAGAGGATAGAGGATAGGATAGGATAGAGGATAGGATAGGATAGAGGATAGAATAGGATAGATGATATTATAGGATAGAGGATAGGATATGATAGAGTAAACGATATTATAGAGGATAGGATAGGATAGAGGATCGGATAGAGGATAGGATAGGATAGAGGATAGGATAGGATAGAGGAGAGGATAGGATAGAGGATAGGATAGGATAGAGGATAGGATAGGATAGAGGATAGAATAGGATAGATGATATTATAGGATAGAGGATAGGATATGATAGAGTAAACGATATTATAGAGGATAGGATAGGATAGAGGATCGGATAGAGGATAGGATAGGATAGAGGATGGTATAGAGGATAGGATAGAGGATAGGATATGATAGAGGATAGGATAGGAAAGAGGATAGGATAGGATACGATAGAGGATAGGATAGGATACGATAGAGGATAGGATAGATGATAGGATAGGATAGAGGATCTGATAGAGGATACGATCGGATAGAGGATAGGATAGGATAGAGGATCGGATAGGTTATTGGATAGGATAGGGGAGAGGATAAGGTAGAGGCTAGTATAGGATAGAGGATCTGATAGAGGATAGGATAGGATGGAGGATAGGATAGGATCGAGGATAGGATAGGATCGAGGATAGGATAGGTAATTGGATAGGATACAGGATAGGATAGGATAGAGGATAGGATAGGATAGGATAGGATAGAGGATAGGAAAGGATAGGATAGAGGATAGGATAGAGGATAGGATAGGATAGAGGATAGGATAGGATAGAGGAGAGGATAGGATAGAGGATAGGATAGGATAGATGATATTATAGGATAGAGGATAGGATATGATAGAGTAAACGATATTATAGAGGATAGGATAGGATAGAGGATCGGATAGAGGATAGGATAGGATAGAGGATGGTATAGAGTATAGGATAGAGGATAGGATAGGATAGAGGATAGGATAGAGGATAGGATAGGATAGAGGATAGGATAGAGGATAGGATAGAGGATAGGATAGGATAGAGGATAGGATAGAGGATAGGATAGAGGATAGGATAGAGGATAGGATAGAGGATAGGATAGGATAGAGGATAGGAAAGGATAGAGGATACGATGGGGTAGAGGATAGGATAGGATAGAGGATAGGATAGGATAGAGGATAGGATAGGATAGAGGATAGGATAGGATAGAGGATAGGATAGAGGATAGGATAGGATAGAGGATAGGATAGGATAGAGGATAGGATAGAGGATAGGATAGGATAGAGGATAGGAAAGGATAGAGGATAGGATGGGGTAGAGGATAGGATAGGATAGAGGATAGGATAGGATAGAGGATAGGATAGGATAGAGGATAGGATAGGATAGAGGATAGGATAGAGGATAGGATAGGATAGAGGATAGGATAGGATAGAGGATAGGATAGGTAATTGGATAGGATAGAGGATAGGATAGGATAAAGGATAGGAGAGGATAGAGGATAGGATAGGATAGAGGAGAGGATAGGATAGAGGATAGGATAGGATAGAGGATAGGATAGGATAGAGGATAGAATAGGATAGATGATATTATAGGATAGAGGATAGGATATGATAGAGTAAACGATATTATAGAGGATAGGATAGGATAGAGGATCGGATAGAGGAAAGGATAGGATAGAGGATGGTATAGAGGATAGGATAGAGGATAGGATATGATAGAGGATAGGATAGGAAAGAGGATAGGATAGGATACGATAGAGGATAGGATAGATGATAGGATAGGATAGAGGATCTGATAGAGGATACGATCGGATAGAGGATAGGATAGGATAGAGGATCGGATAGGTTATTGGATAGGATAGGGGAGAGGATAAGGTAGACGCTAGTATAGGATAGAGGATCTGATAGAGGATAGGATAGGATGGAGGATAGGATAGGATCGAGGATAGGATAGGTAATTGGATAGGATAGAGGATAGGATATGGTAGAGGATAGTATAGGATAGATAATAGGATAGAGGATCGGATAGGATAGGATAGAGGATCGGATAGGATAGGATAGAGGATAGGATAGAGGATACGATAGAGGATCGGATAGAGGATAGGATAGGATAGAGGAAAGGATAGGATAGAGGATAGGATAGGTAATTGGATAGGATAGAGGATAGGATATGGTAGAGGATAGTGTAGGATAGAGGATAGGATAGAGGATCGGATAGGATAGGATAGAGGATAGGATAGAGGATACGATAGAGGATCGGATAGAGGATAGGATAGGATAGAGGATAGGAAAGGATAGAGGATAGGATGGGATAGAGTATAGGATAAGGTAGAGGATAGGATAGGATAGGATAGAGGATAGGATAGGATAGAGGATAGGATAGGATAGAGGATAGGATAGGATAGAGGATAGGATAGGATAGAGGATAGGATAGAGGATCGGATAGAGGATAGGATAGGATAGAGGAAAGGATAGGATAGAGGATAGGATAGGTAATTGGATAGGATAGAGGATAGGATAAGGTAGAGGATAGTATAGGATAGAGGATAGGATAGAGGATAGGATAGGATAGAGGATCGGATAGAGGATAGGATAGGATAGGATAGAGGATAGGATAGGATAGAGGATAGAGTAGGATAGAGGATAGGATAGGATGAAGGATAGGATAGGATAGAGGATAGGATAGGATAGGATAGAGGATAGGATAGGATAGGATAGAGGATAGGATAGGATAGGATAGAGGATAGGATAGGATAGGATAGAGGATAGGATAGAGGATAGGATAGGATAGAGGATAGGATAGGATAGAGGATAGGATAGGATAGGATAGAGGATAGGATAGGATAGGATAGAGGATAGGATAGGAAAGAGGGTGGGATAGGATAGAGGATAGACTATAGGATAGGATAGAGGATAGGATAGGATAGAGGATAGGATAGGATACGATAGAGGATAGGATAGATGATAGGATAGGATATGATAGAGGATAGGATAGAGGATCGGATAGAGGATAGGATAGGATAGAGGAAAGGATAGGATAGAGGATAGGATAGGTAATTGGATAGGATAGAGGATAGGATAAGTTAGAGGATAGTATAGGATAGAGGATAGGATAGGATAGAGGATAGGATAGGATAAAAGGTAGGATAGGATAGAGGACAGGATAGGATAGATGATACTATAGGATTGAGGATAGGATATGATAGAGTAAACGATATTATAGAGGATAGGATAGGATAGAGGAAAGGATAGGATAGAGGATAGGATAGGTAATTGGATAGGATAGAGGATAGGATAAGTTAGAGGATAGTATAGGATAGAGGATAGGATAGGATAGAGGATAGGATAGGATAGAGTATAGGATAAGGTAGAGGATAGGATAGGATAGGATAGAGGATAGGATAGGATAGAGGATAGGATAGAGGATCGGATAGAGGATAGGATAGGATAGGATAGAGGATAGGATAGAGGATAGGATAGGATAGAGGATAGGATAGGATAGAGGATAGGATAGGATAGAGGATAGGATAGGATAGGATAGAGGATAGAATAGGATACGATAGAGGATAGGATAGGATAGAGGATAGGATAGAGGATAGGATAGAGGATAGGATAGGATAGGATAGAGGATAGGATAGGATAGAGGATAGGATAGGATAGAGGATAGAGGATAGAGTATAGGATAGGATAGAGGATAGGATAGGATAGAGGAGAGGATAGGATAGAGGATAGGATAGGATAGAGGATAGGATAGGATAGAGGATAGGATAGGATAGGATAGAGGATAGGATAGGATAGAGGATAGAATAGGATAGAGGATAGGATAGAGGATAGGATAGGATAGAGGATAGGATAGGATAGAGGATAGGATAGGATAGAGGATAGGATAGGATAGAAGATAGTATAGGATAGAGGATAGGATAGAATAGAGGATAGGATAGGATAACGGATAGGATAGGATAGAGGATAGGATAGGATAGGATAGAGGATAGGATAGAGGATCGGATAGAGGATAGGATAGGATAGAGGAAAGGATAGGATAGAGGATAGGATAGGTAATTGGATAGGATAGAGGATAGGATAAGGTAGAGGATAGTATAGGATAGAGGATAGGATAGGATAGAGGATAGGATAGGATACAGGATAGGATAGGATAGAGGATAGGATAGGATAGGATAAAGGATAGGAAAGGATAGGATAGAGGATAGGATAGAGGATAGGATATGATAGAGTAAACGATATTATAGAGGATAGGATAGGATAGAGGATCGGATAGAGGATAGGATAGGATAGAGGATGGTATAGAGGATAGGATAGAGGATAGGATAGGATAGAGGATAGGACAGGAAAGAGGATAGGATAGGATACGATAGAGGATAGGATAGATGATAGGATAGGATAGAGGATCGGATAGGTAATTGGATAGGATAGGGGAGAGGATAAGGTAGAGGCTAGTATAGGATAGAGGATCTGATAGAGGATAGGATAGGATGGAGGATAGGATAGGATCGAGGATAGGATAGGTAATTGGATAGGATAGAGGATAGGATATGGTAGAGGATAGTATAGGATAGAGGATAGGATAGAGGATCGGATAGGATAGGATAGAGGATCGGATAGGACAGGATAGAGGATAGGATAGAGGATACGATAGAGGATCGGATAGAGGATAGGATAGGATAGAGGAAAGGATAGGATAGAGGATAGGATAGGTAATTGGATAGGATAGAGGATAGGATATGGTAGAGGATAGTGTAGGATAGAGGATAGGATAGAGGATCGGATAGGATAGGATAGAGGATAGGATAGAGGATACGATAGAGGATCGGATAGAGGATAGGATAGGATAGAGGATAGGAAAGGATAGAGGATAGGATGGGATAGAGTATAGGATAAGGTAGAGGATAGGATAGGATAGGATAGAGGATAGGATAGGATAGAGGATAGGATAGGATAGAGGATAGGATAGAGGATCGGATAGAGGATAGGATAGGATAGAGGAAAGGATAGGATAGAGGATAGGATAGGTAATTGGATAGGATAGAGGATAGGATAAGGTAGAGGATAGTATAGGATAGAGGATAGGATAGAGGATAGGATAGGATAGAGGATCGGATAGAGGATAGGATAGGATAGGATAGAGGATAGGATAGGATAGAGGATAGAGTAGGATAGAGGATAGGATAGGATGAAGGATAGGATAGGATAGAGGATAGGATAGGATAGGATAGAGGATAGGATAGGATAGGATAGAGGATAGGATAGAGGATAGGATAGGATAGAGGATAGGATAGGATAGGATAGAGGATAGGATAGGATAGGATAGAGGATAGGATAGGAAAGAGGGTGGGATAGGATAGAGGATAGACTATAGGATAGGATAGAGGATAGGATAGGATAGAGGATAGGATAGGATACAGGATAGGATAGGATAGAGGATAGGATAGGATAGGATAGAGGATAGGAAAGGATAGGATAGAGTATAGGATAGAGGATAGGATAGGATAGAGGATAGGATAGGATAGAGGAGAGGATAGGATAGAGGATAGGATAGGATAGATGATATTATAGGATAGAGGATAGGATATGATAGAGTAAACGATATTATAGAGGATAGGATAGGATAGAGGATCGGATAGAGGATAGGATAGGATAGAGGATGGTATAGAGGATAGGATAGAGGATAGGATAGGATAGAGGATAGGACAGGAAAGAGGATAGGATAGGATACGATAGAGGATAGGATAGATGATAGGATAGGATAGAGGATCGGATAGGTAATTGGATAGGATAGGGGAGAGGATAAGGTAGAGGCTAGTATAGGATAGAGGATCTGATAGAGGATAGGATAGGATGGAGGATAGAGGATAGGATAGAGGATCGGATAGGATAGGATAGAGGATCGGATAGGATAGGATAGAGGATAGGATAGAGGATACGATAGAGGATCGGATAGAGGATAGGATAGGATAGAGGAAAGGATAGGATAGAGGATAGGATAGGTAATTGGATAGGATAGAGGATAGGATATGGTAGAGGATAGTGTAGGATAGAGGATAGGATAGAGGATCGGATAGGATAGGATAGAGGATACGATAGAGGATCGGATAGAGGATAGGATAGGATAGAGGATAGGATAGGATACGATAGAGGATAGGATAGATGATAGGATAGGATAGGATAGAGGATAGGATAGAGGATCGGATAGAGGATAGGATAGGATAGAGGAAAGGATAGGATAGAGGATAGGATAGGTAATTGGATAGGATAGAGGATAGGATAAGGTAGAGGATAGTATAGGATAGAGGATAGGATAGAGGATAGGATAGGATAGAGGATCGGATAGAGGATAGGATAGGATAGGATAGAGGATAGGATAGGATAGAGGATAGAGTAGGATAGAGGATAGGATAGGATGAAGGATAGGATAGGATAGAGGATAGGATAGGATAGGATAGAGGATAGGATAGGATAGGATAGAGGATAGGATAGAGGATAGGATAGGATAGAGGATAGGATAGGATAGGATAGAGGATAGGATAGGATAGGATAGAGGATAGGATAGGAAAGAGGGTGGGATAGGATAGAGGATAGACTATAGGATAGGATAGAGGATAGGATAGGATAGAGGATAGGATAGGATACGATAGAGGATAGGATAGATGATAGGATAGGATAGGATAGAGGATAGGATAGAGGATCGGATAGAGGATAGGATAGGATAGAGGAAAGGATAGGATAGAGGATAGGATAGGTAATTGGATAGGATAGAGGATAGGATAAGTTAGAGGATAGTATAGGATAGAGGATAGGATAGGATAGAGGATAGGATAGGATAAAAGGTAGGATAGGATAGAGGACAGGATAGGATAGATGTTACTATAGGATTGAGGATAGGATATGATAGAGTAAACGATATTATAGAGGATAGGATAGGATAGAGGAAAGGATAGGATAGAGGATAGAATAGGTAATTGGATAGGATAGAGGATAGGATAAGTTAGAGGATAGTATAGGATAGAGGATAGGATAGGATAGAGGATAGGATAGGATAGAGTATAGGATAAGGTAGAGGATATCATAGGATAGGATAGAGGATAGGAAAGGATAGGATAGAGGATAGGATAGAGGATCGGATAGAGGATAGGATAGGATAGAGGATGGTATAGAGGATAGGATAGAGGATAGGATAGGATAGAGGATAGGACAGGAAAGAGGATAGGATAGGATACGATAGAGGATAGGATAGATGATAGGATAGGATAGAGGATCTGATAGAGGATACGATCGGATAGAGGATAGGATAGGATAGAGGATCGGATAGAGGATAGGATAGGATAGAGGATAGGATAGGATAGAAGATAGTATAGGATAGAGGATAGGATAGAATAGAGGATAGGATAGGATAACGGATAGGATAGGATAGAGGATAGGATAGGATAGGATAGAGGATAGGATAGGATAGAGGATAGGATAGAGGATCGGATAGAGGATAGGATAGGATAGAGGAAAGGATAGGATAGAGGATAGGATAGGTAATTGGATAGGATAGAGGATAGGATAAGGTAGAGGATAGTATAGGATAGAGGATAGGATAGGATAGAGGATAGGATAGGATACAGGATAGGATAGGATAGAGGATAGGATAGGATAGGATAGAGGATAGGAAAGGATAGGATAGAGGATAGGATAGAGGATAGGATAGGATAGAGGATAGGATAGGATAGAGGATAGGATAGGATAGAGGATAGGATAGAGGATCGGATAGAGGATAGGATAGGATAGAGGAAAGGATATGATAGAGGATAGGATAGGTAATTGGATAGGATAGAGGATAGGATAAGGTAGAGGATAGTATAGGATAGAGGATAGGATAGAGGATAGGATAGGATAGAGGATCGGATAGAGGATAGGATAGGATAGGATAGAGGATAGGATAGGATAGAGGATAGAGTAGGATAGAGGATAGGATAGGATGAAGGATAGGATAGGATAGAGGATAGGATAGGATAGGATAGAGGATAGGATAGGATAGGATAGAGGATAGGATAGGATAGGATAGAGGATAGGATAGGATAGGATAGAGGATAGGATAGAGGATAGGATAGGATGGAGGATAGGATAGGATCGAGGATAGGATAGGTAATTGGATAGGATAGAGGATAGGATATGGTAGAGGATAGTATAGGATAGAGGATAGGATAGAGGATCGGATAGGATAGGATGGAGGATCGGATAGGATAGGATAGAGGATAGGATAGAGGATACGATAGAGGATCGGATAGAGGATAGGATAGGATAGAGGAAAGGATAGGATAGAGGATAGGATAGGTAATTGGATAGGATAGAGGATAGGATATGGTAGAGGATAGTGTAGGATAGAGGATAGGATAGAGGATCGGATAGGATAGGATAGAGGATAGGATAGAGGATACGATAGAGGATCGGATAGAGGATAGGATAGGATAGAGGATAGGAAAGGATAGAGGATAGGATGGGATAGAGTATAGGATAAGGTAGAGGATAGGATAGGATAGGATAGAGGATAGGATAGGATAGAGGATAGGATAGGATAGAGGATAGGATAGAGGATCGGATAGAGGATAGGATAGGATAGAGGAAAGGATAGGATAGAGGATAGGATAGGTAATTGGATAGGATAGAGGATAGGATATGGTAGAGGATAGTGTAGGATAGAGGATAGGATAGAGGATCGGATAGGATAGGATAGAGGATAGGATAGAGGATACGATAGAGGATCGGATAGAGGATAGGATAGGATAGAGGATAGGAAAGGATAGAGGATAGGATGGGATAGAGTATAGGATAAGGTAGAGGATAGGATAGGATAGGATAGAGGATAGGATAGGATAGAGGATAGGATAGAGGATCGGATAGAGGATAGGATAGGATAGAGGAAAGGATAGGATAGAGGATAGGATAGGTAATTGGATAGGATAGAGGATAGGATAAGGTAGAGGATAGTATAGGATAGAGGATAGGATAGAGGATAGGATAGGATACAGGATAGGATAGGATAGAGGATAGGATAGGATAGGATAGAGGATAGGAAAGGATAGGATAGAGGATAGGATAGAGGATAGGATAGGATAGAGGATAGGATAGGATAGAGGAGAGGATAGGATAGAGGATAGGATAGGATAGAGGAGAGGATAGGATAGAGGATAGGATAGGATAGATGATATTATAGGATAGAGGATAGGATATGATAGAGTAAACGATATTATAGAGGATAGGATAGGATAGAGGATCGGATAGAGGATAGGATAGGATAGAGGATAGGATAGGATAGAGGAGAGGATAGGATAGAGGATAGGATAGGATAGATGATATTATAGGATAGAGGATAGGATATGATAGAGTAAACGATATTATAGAGGATAGGATAGGATAGAGGATCGGATAGAGGATAGGATAGGATAGAGGAAGGTATAGAGGATAGGATAGAGGATAGGATAGGATAGAGGATAGGACAGGAAAGAGGATAGGATAGGATACGATAGAGGATAGGATAGATGATAGGATAGGATAGAGGATAGGATAGGTAATAGGTTAGGATAGAGGATAGGATAAGGTAGAGGATAGTATAGGATAGAGGATAGGATAGGATAGAGGATAGGATAGGATACAGGATAGGATAGGATAGAGGATAGGATAGGATAGGATAGAGGATAGGAAAGGATAGGATAGAGGATAGGATAGAGGATAGGATAGGATAGAGGATAGGATAGGATAGAGGAGAGGATAGGATAGAGGATAGGATAGGATAGATGATATTATAGGATAGAGGATAGGATATGATAGAGTAAACGATATTATAGAGGATAGGATAGGATAGAGGATCGGATAGAGGATAGGATAGGATAGATGATGGTATAGAGGATAGGATAGAGGATAGGATAGGATAGAGGATAGGACAGGAAAGAGGATAGGATAGGATACGATAGAGGATAGGATAGATGATAGGATAGAGGATCTGATAGAGGATACGATCGGATAGAGGATAGGATAGGATAGAGGATCGGATAGGTAATTGGATAGGATAGGGGAGAGGATAAGGTAGAGGCTAGTATAGGATAGAGGATCTGATAGAGGATAGGATAGGATGGAGGATAGGATAGGATCGAGGATAGGATAGGTAATTGGATAGGATAGAGGATAGGATATGGTAGAGGATAGTATAGGATAGAGGATAGGATAGAGGATCGGATAGGATAGGATAGAGGATCGGATAGGATAGGATAGAGGATAGGATAGAGGATACGATAGAGGATCGGATAGAGGATAGGATAGGATAGAGGAAAGGATAGGATAGAGGATAGGATAGGTAATTGGATAGGATAGAGGATAGGATATGGTAGAGGATAGTGTAGGATAGAGGATAGGATAGAGGATCGGATAGGATAGGATAGAGGATAGGATAGAGGATACGATAGAGGATCGGATAGAGGATAGGATAGGATAGAGGATAGGAAAGGATAGAGGATAGGATGGGATAGAGTATAGGATAAGGTAGAGGATAGGATAGGATAGGATAGAGGATAGGATAGGATAGAGGATAGGATAGGATAGAGGATAGGATAGAGGATCGGATAGAGGATAGGATAGGATAGAGGAAAGGATAGGATAGAGGATAGGATAGGTAATTGGATAGGATAGAGGATAGGATAAGGTAGAGGATAGTATAGGATAGAGGATAGGATAGAGGATAGGATAGGATAGAGGATCGGATAGGATGAAGGATAGGATAGGATAGAGGATAGGATAGGATAGGATAGAGGATAGGATAGGATAGGATAGAGGATAGGATAGAGGATAGGATAGGATAGAGGATAGGATAGGATAGAGGATAGGATAGGATAGGATAGAGGATAGGATAGGATAGGATAGAGGATAGGATAGGAAAGAGGGTGGGATAGGATAGAGGATAGACTATAGGATAGGATAGAGGATAGGATAGGATACGATAGAGGATAGGATAGATGATAGGATAGGATAGGATAGAGGATAGGATAGAGGATCGGATAGAGGATAGGATAGGATAGAGGAAAGGATAGGATAGAGGATAGGATAGGTAATTGGATAGGATAGAGGATAGGATAAGTTAGAGGATAGTATAGGATAGAGGATAGGATAGGATAGAGGATAGGATAGGATAAAAGGTAGGATAGGATAGAGGACAGGATAGGATAGATGATACTATAGGATTGAGGATAGGATATGATAGAGTAAACGATATTATAGAGGATAGGATAGGATAGAGGAAAGGATAGGATAGAGGATAGGATAGGTAATTGGATAGGATAGAGGATAGGATAAGTTAGAGGATAGTATAGGATAGAGGATAGGATAGGATAGAGGATAGGATAGGATAGAGTATAGGATAAGGTAGAGGATAGGATAGGATAGGATAGAGGATAGGAAAGGATAGGATAGAGGATAGGATAGAGGATCGGATAGAGGATAGGATAGGATAGAGGATGGTATAGAGGATAGGATAGAGGATAGGATAGGATAGAGGATAGGACAGGAAAGAGGATAGGATAGGATACGATAGAGGATAGGATAGATGATAGGATAGGATAGAGGATCTGATAGAGGATACGATCGGATAGAGGATAGGATAGGATAGAGGATCGGATAGAGGATAGGATAGGATAGAGGATAGGATAGGATAGAAGATAGTATAGGATAGAGGATAGGATAGAATAGAGGATAGGATAGGATAACGGATAGGATAGGATAGAGGATAGGATAGGATAGGATAGAGGATAGGATAGGATAGAGGATAGGATAGAGGATCGGATAGAGGATAGGATAGGATAGAGGAAAGGATAGGATAGAGGATAGGATAGGTAATTGGATAGGATAGAGGATAGGATAAGGTAGAGGATAGTATAGGATAGAGGATAGGATAGGATAGAGGATAGGATAGGATACAGGATAGGATAGGATAGAGGATAGGATAGGATAGGATAGAGGATAGGAAAGGATAGGATAGAGGATAGGATAGAGGATAGGATAGGATAGAGGATAGGATAGGATAGAGGATAGGATAGGATAGAGGATAGGATAGAGGATCGGATAGAGGATCGGATAGAGGATAGGATAGGATAGAGGAAAGGATAGGATAGAGGATAGGATAGGTAATTGGATAGGATAGAGGATAGGATAAGGTAGAGGATAGTATAGGATAGAGGATAGGATAGAGGATAGGATAGGATAGAGGATCGGATAGAGGATAGGATAGGATAGGATAGAGGATAGGATAGGATAGAGGATAGAGTAGGATAGAGGATAGGATAGGATGAAGGATAGGATAGGATAGAGGATAGGATAGGATAGGATAGAGGATAGGATAGGATAGGATAGAGGATAGGATAGGATAGGATAGAGGATAGGATAGGATAGGATAGAGGATAGGATAGAGGATAGGATAGGATGGAGGATAGGATAGGATCGAGGATAGGATAGGTAATTGGATAGGATAGAGGATAGGATATGGTAGAGGATAGTATAGGATAGAGGATAGGATAGAGGATCGGATAGGATAGGATGGAGGATCGGATAGGATAGGATAGAGGATAGGATAGAGGATACGATAGAGGATCGGATAGAGGATAGGATAGGATAGAGGAAAGGATAGGATAGAGGATAGGATAGGTAATTGGATAGGATAGAGGATAGGATATGGTAGAGGATAGTGTAGGATAGAGGATAGGATAGAGGATCGGATAGGATAGGATAGAGGATAGGATAGAGGATACGATAGAGGATCGGATAGAGGATAGGATAGGATAGAGGATAGGAAAGGATAGAGGATAGGATGGGATAGAGTATAGGATAAGGTAGAGGATAGGATAGGATAGGATAGAGGATAGGATAGGATAGAGGATAGGATAGGATAGAGGATAGGATAGAGGATCGGATAGAGGATAGGATAGGATAGAGGAAAGGATAGGATAGAGGATAGGATAGGTAATTGGATAGGATAGAGGATAGGATAAGGTAGAGGATAGTATAGGATAGAGGATAGGATAGAGGATAGGATAGGATACAGGATAGGATAGGATAGAGGATAGGATAGGATAGGATAGAGGATAGGAAAGGATAGGATAGAGGATAGGATAGAGGATAGGATAGGATAGAGGATAGGATAGGATAGAGGAGAGGATAGGATAGAGGATAGGATAGGATAGAGGATAGGATAGGATAGAGGATAGGATAGGATAGGATAGAGGATAGAATAGGATACGATAGAGGATAGGATAGGATAGAGGATAGGATAGAGGATAGGATAGAGGATAGGATAGGATAGGATAGAGGATAGGATAGGATAGAGGATAGAGGATAGAGTATAGGATAGGATAGAGGATAGGATAGGATAGAGGAGAGGATAGGATAGAGGATAGGATAGGATAGAGGATAGGATAGGATAGAGGATAGGATAGGATAGGATAGAGGATAGGATAGGATAGAGGATAGAATAGGATAGAGGATAGGATAGAGGATAGGATAGGATAGAGGATAGGATAGGATAGAGGATAGATAGGATAGAGGATAGGATTGGATAGAGGATAGGATAGGATAGAGGATCGGATAGAGGATAGGATAGGATAGAGGATAGGATAGGATAGAAGATAGTATAGGATAGAGGATAGGATAGGATAGAGGAAAGGATACGATAGAGGATAGGATAGGTAATTGGATAGGATAGAGGATAGGATATGGTAGAGGATAGTGTAGGATAGAGGATAGGATAGAGGATCGGATAGGATAGGATAGAGGATAGGATAGAGGATACGATAGAGGATCGGATAGAGGATAGGATAGGATAGAGGATAGGAAAGGATAGAGGATAGGATGGGATAGAGTATAGGATAAGGTAGAGGATAGGATAGGATAGGATAGAGGATAGGATAGGATAGAGGATAGGATAGGATAGAGGATAGGATAGGATAGAGGATAGGATAGGATAGAGGATAGGATAGAGGATCGGATAGAGGATAGGATAGGATAGAGGAAAGGATAGGATAGAGGATAGGATAGGTAATTGGATAGGATAGAGGATAGGATAAGGTAGAGGATAGTATAGGATAGAGGATAGGATAGAGGATAGGATAGGATAGAGGATCGGATAGAGGATAGGATAGGATAGGATAGAGGATAGGATAGGATAGAGGATAGAGTAGGATAGAGGATAGGATAGGATGAAGGATAGGATAGGATAGAGGATAGGATAGGATAGGATAGAGGATAGGATAGGATAGGATAGAGGATAGGATAGAGGATAGGATAGGATAGGATAGAGGATAGGATAGGATAGGATAGAGGATAGGATAGGAAAGAGGGTGGGATAGGATAGAGGATAGACTATAGGATAGGATAGAGGATAGGATAGGATAGAGGATAGGATAGGATACGATAGAGGATAGGATAGATGATAGGATAGGATAGGATAGAGGATAGGATAGAGGATCGGATAGAGGATAGGATAGGATAGAGGAAAGGATAGGATAGAGGATAGGATAGGTAATTGGATAGGATAGAGGATAGGATAAGTTAGAGGATAGTATAGGATAGAGGATAGGATAGGATAGAGGATAGGATAGGATAAAAGGTAGGATAGGATAGAGGTCAGGATAGGATAGATGATACTATAGGATTGAGGATAGGATATGATAGAGTAAACGATATTATAGAGGATAGGATAGGATAGAGGAAAGGATAGGATAGAGGATAGGATAGGTAATTGGATAGGATAGAGGATAGGATAAGTTAGAGGATAGTATAGGATAGAGGATAGGATAGGATAGAGGATAGGATAGGATAGAGTATAGGATAAGGTAGAGGATAGGATAGGATAGGATAGAGGATAGGATAGGATAGAGGATAGGATAGGATAGAGGATAGGATAGAGGATCGGATAGAGGATAGGATAGAGGATCGGATAGAGGATAGGATAGGATAGGATAGAGGATAGGATAGGATAGAGGATAGGATAGAGGATAGGATAGGATAGAGGATAGGATAGGATAGAGGATAGGATAGGATAGAGGATAGGATAGAGGATAGGATAGGTAATTGGATAGGATAGAGGATAGGATAAGGTAGAGGATAGGATAGGATAGAGGATAGGATAGAGGATAGGATAGGATAGAGGATAGAATAGGATAGATGATAGGATAGGATAGAGAATAGGATAGGATAGAGGATAGGATAGGATAGAGGATAGGATAGAGGATAGGATAGAGGTTAGGATAGGATAGAGGATAGGAAAGGATAGAGGATAGGATGGGGTAGGGAATTGGATAGGATAGGGGATAGGATAAGGTAGAGGATAGTATAGGATAGAGGATAGGTTAGGATAGAGGATAGGATAGGATAAAGGATAGGATAGGATAGAGGATAGGATAGGATAGAGGATAGGATAGGTTAGAGGATAGGATAGGATAGAGGATAGGATAGAGGATAGGATAGGATAGAGGAGAGGATAGGATACAGGATAGGATAGGATAGAGGATAGGAAAGGATAGAGGATAGGATAGGTAATTGGATAGGATAGGGGATAGGATAAGGTAGAGGATAGTATAGGATAGAGGATAGGTTAGGATAGAGGATAGGATAGGATAAAGGATAGGATAGGATAGAGGATAGGATAGGATAGAGGATAGGATAGGTTAGAGGATAGGATAGGATAGAGGATAGGATAGAGGATAGGATAGAGGATAGGATAGGTAATTGGATAGGATAGAGTATAGGATAAGGTAGAGGATAGGATAGGATAGAGGATATAATAGGATAGAGGATAGGATAGGATAGAGGATAGGATAGGAAAGAGGATAGGATAGGATAGAGGGTAGGATAGGATAGAGGATAGGATAGAGGATAGGATAGCGGATAGGATAGGATAGAGGATAGGATAGGATAGAGGATGGGATAGGATACAGGATAGGATATGATAGAGGATAGGATAGGATGGAGGATCGCATAGAGGATAGGATAGGATAGAGGATCGGATAGAGGATAGGATAGGATAGAGGATAGGTTAGGATAGAGGATAGAGTAGGATAGAGGATAGGATAGGATAGAGGATCGGATAGAGGATAGGATAGAGGATAGGATAGAGGATAGGATAGGATAGGATAGAGGATAGGATAGGATAGAGGATAGAGTATAGGATAGGATAGAGGATAGGATAGGATAGAGGATAGGATAGGATAGAGGATAGGATAGGATAGAGGATAGGAAAGGATAGAGGATAGGATAGGATAGAGGATAGGATAGGATAGAGGATCGGATAGAGGATAGGATAGGATAGAGGATCGGATAGAGGATAGGATAGGATAGAGGATAGGATAGGATAGAGGATAGAGTAGGATAGAGGATAGGATAGGATAAAGGATAGGATAGCATAGAGGATAGGATAGGATAGGATATAGGATAGGATAGGATAGGATAGAGGATAGGATACAGGATAGGATAGGATAGAGGATCGGATAGAGGATAGGATAGGATAGAGGATAGGATAGGATAGAGGAAAGGATAGGATAGAAGATAGGATAGGATAGATGATAGGATAGGAAAGAGGGTAGGATAGGATAGAGGATAGCGTATAGGATAGGATAGAGGATAGGATAGGATAGAGGAGAGGATAGGATAGAGGATAGGATAGGATAGAGGATAGGATAGGATAGAGGATAGGATAGGATAGGATAGAGGATAGAATAGGATACGATAGAGGATAGGATAGGATAGAGGATAGGATAGGATAGAGGATAGGATAGGATAGAGGATAGGATAGAGGATAGGATAGAGGATAGGATAGGATAGGATAGAGGATAGGATAGGATAGAGGATAGAGTATAGGATAGGATAGAGGATAGGATAGGATAGAGGATAGGATAGGATAGAGGATAGGATAGGATAGAGGATAGGATAGGATAGAGGATAGGATAGGATAGAGGATAGGATAGAGGATAGGATAGGATAGAGGATAGGATAGGATAGAGGATAGATAGGATAGAGGATAGGATTGGATAGAGGATAGGATAGGATAGAGGATCGGATAGAGGATAGGATAGGATAGAGGATAGGATAGAGGATAGGATAGGATAGAGGATAGTATAGGATAGAGGATAGGATAGAATAGAGGATGGGATAGGATAACGGATAGGATAGGATAGAGGATAGGATAGGATAGGATAGAGGATACGATATGAAAGAGGATAGGATAGAGGATCGGATAGAGGATAGGATAGGATAGAGGAAAGGATAGGATAGAGGATAGGATAGGTGATTGGATAGGATAGAGGATAGGATAAGGTAGAGGATAGTATAGGATAGAGGATAGGATTGGATAGAGGATAGGATAGGATAAAGGATAGGATAGGATAGAGGATAGGATAGGATAGAGGGTCGGACAGAGGATAGGATAGGATAGAGGATAGGATAGGATAGAGGATAGAGCTGGATAGAGGATAGGATAGGATAAAGGATAGGATTGGATAGAGGATCGGATAGAGGATAGGATAGGATAGAGGATAGGATAGGATAGAGGATAGTATAGGATAGAGGATAGGATAGAATAGAGGATAGGATAGGATACAGGATAGGATAGGATAGGATAGGATAGAGGATAGGAAAGGATAGGATAGAGGATAGGATAGAGGATAGGATAGGATAGAGGATAGGATAGGATAGAGGAGAGGATAGGATAGAGGATAGGATAGGATAGATGATATTATAGGATAGAGGATAGGATATGATAGAGTAAACGATATTATAGAGGATAGGATAGGAGAGAGGATCGGATAGAGGATAGGATAGGATAGAGGATGGTAAAGAGGATAGGATAGAGGATAGGATAGGATAGAGGATAGGACAGGAAAGAGGATAGGATGGGATAGAGGATAGGATAGGATAGAGGATAGGATAAGGTAGAGGATAGTATAGGATAGATGATAGGATAGAGGATCGGATAGGATAGGATAGAGGATAGGATAGAGGATAGGGTAGAGGATCGGATAGAGGATAGGATAGGACAGAGGAAAGGATACGATAGAGGATAGGATAGGTAATTGGATAGGATAGAGGATAGGATAAGGTAGAGGATAGGATAGGATAGAGGATAGGATAGAGGATAGGATAGGATAGAGGATAGAATAGGATAGATGATAGGATAGGATAGAGAATAGGATAGGATAGAGGATAGGATAGGATAGAGGATAGGAAAGGATAGAGGATAGAATGGGATAGAGGATAGGATAGGATAGAGGATAGGATAAGGTAGAGGATAGTATAGGATAGAGGATAGGATAGAGGATCGGATAGGATAGGATAGAGGATAGGATAGAGGATAGGGTAGAGGATCGGATAGAGGATAGGATAGGACAGAGGAAAGGATAGGATAGAGGATAGGATAGGTAATTGGATAGGATAGAGGATAGGATAAGGTAGAGGATAGGATAGGATAGAGGATAGGATAGAGGATAGGATAGAGGATAGGATAGGATAGAGGATAGAATAGGATAGATGATAGGATAGGATAGAGAATAGGATAGGATAGAGGATAGGATAGGATAGGGGATAGCATAGAGGATAGGATAGGATAGAGGATAGGAAAGGATAGAGGATAGGATGGGATAGAGGATAGGATAGGATAGAGGATAGAGTATAGGATAGGATAGAGGATAGGATAGGATAGAGGAGAGGATAGGATAGAGAATAGGATAGGATAGAGGATAGGATAGGATAGAGGATAGGATAGTATAGGATAGAGGATAGAATAGGATACGATAGAGGATAGGATAGGATAGAGGATAGGATAGGATAGAGGATAGGATAGGATAGAGGATAGGATAGGATAGAGGATAGGATAGAGGATAGGATAGGATAGAGGATATTATAGGATAGAGGATAGGATAGGATAGAGGATAGGATAGAGGATAGGATAGGATAGAGGATAGGATAGGATAGAGGATAGGATAGGATAGAGGATAGGATAGGATAGAGGATAGATAGGATAGAGGATAGGATAGGATAGAGGATCGGATAGAGGATAGGATAGGATAGAGGATAGGATAGGATAGAGGATAGTATAGGATAGAGGATAGGATAGAATAGAGGATAGGATAGGATAACGGATAAGATAGGATAGAGGATAGGAAAGGATAGGATAGAGGATAGGATAGGATAGAGGATAGGATAGGTAATTGGATAGGATAGAGGATAGGATAAGGTAGAGGATAGTATGGGATAGAGGATAGGATAGGATAGAGGATAGGATAGGATAAAGGATAGGATAGGATAGAGGATAGGATAGGATAGAGGATAGAATAGGATAGATGATAGGATAGGATAGAGAATAGGATAGGATAGGATACAGGATAGGATAGAGGATAGGATAGGATAGAGGATAGGAAAGGATAGAGGATAGGATGGGATAGAGGATAGGATAGGATAGAGGATAGGATAGGATAGAGGATAGGATAGAGGATAGGATAGGATAGAGGATAGGATAGGATAGAGGATAGGATAGGATAGAGGATAGGATAGGATAGAGGATAGGATAGGATAGAGGATAGATAGGATAGAGGATAGGATTGGATAGAGGATAGGATAGGATAGAGGATCGGATAGAGGATAGGATAGGATAGAGGATAGGATAGGATAGAGGATAGTATAGGATAGAGGATAGGATAGAATAGAGGATAGGATAGGATAACGGATAAGATAGGATAGAGGATAGGAAAGGATAGGATAGAGGATAGGATAGGATAGAGGATAGGATAGGTAATTGGATAGGATAGAGGATAGGATAAGGTAGAGGATAGTATGGGATAGAGGATAGGATAGGATAGAGGATAGGATAAGGTAGAGGATAGTATGGGATAGAGGATAGGATAGGATAGAGGATAGGATAGGATAAAGGATAGGATAGGATAGAGGATAGGATAGGATAGAGGATAGAATAGGATAGATGATAGGATAGGATAGAGAATAGGATAGGATAGGATACAGGATAGGATAGAGGATAGGATAGGATAGAGGATAGGAAAGGATAGAGGATAGGATGGGATAGAGGATAGGATAGGATAGAGGATAGGATAGAGGATAGGATAGAGGATCGGATAGAGGATAGGATAGGATAGAGGAAAGGATAGGATAGAGGATAGGATAGGTAATTGGATAGGATAGAGGATAGGATAAGGTAGAGGATAGGATAGGATAGAGGATAGGATAGAGGATAGGATAGGATAGAGGATAGAATAGGATAGATGATAGGATAGGATAGAGAATAGGATAGGATAGAGGATAGGATAGGATAGAGGAGAGGATAGGATAGAGGATAGGATAGGATAGAGGATAGGATAGGATAGAGGATAGGATAGGATAGGATAGAGGATAGGATAGGATAGAGGATATTATAGGATAGAGGATAGGATAGAGGATAGGATAGGATAGAGGATAGGATAGGATAGAGGATAGGATAGGATAGAGGATAGATAGGATAGAGGATAGGATTGGATAGAGGATAGGATAGGATAGAGGATCGGATAGAGGATAGGATAGGATAGAGGATAGGATAGGATAGAGGATAGTATAGGATAGAGGATAGGATAGAATAGAGGATAGGATAGGATAACGGATAGGATAGGATAGAGGATAGGAAAGGATAGGATAGAGGATAGGATAGGATAGAGGATAGGATAGAGGATCGGATAGAGGATAGGATAGGATAGAGGAAAGGATAGGATAGAGGATAGGATAGGTAATTGGATAGGATAGAGGATAGGATAAGGTAGAGGATAGTATAGGATAGAGGATAGGATAGGATAGAGGATAGGATAGGATAAAGAATAGGATAGGATAGAGGATAGGATAGGATAGAGGATAGAATAGGATAGATGATAGGATAGGATAGAGAATAGGATAGGATAGGATACAGGATAGGATAGAGGATAGGATAGGATAGAGGATAGGAAAGGATAGAGGATAGGATGGGATAGAGGATAGGATAGGATAGAGGATAGGATAGGATAGAGGATAGGATAGGATAGAGGATAGAGTAGGATAGAGGATAGGATAGGATAAAGGATAGGATATGAAAGAGGATCGGATAGAGGATAGAATAGGTTAGAGGATAGGATAGGATAGAGGATAGTATGGGATAGAGGATAGGATAGAATAGAGGATAGGATGGGATAGAGGATAGGATAGGATATAGGATAGGAAAGGATAGAGGATAGGATGGGATAGAGGATAGGATAGGATAGAGGATAGGATAAGGTAGAGGATAGTATAGGATAGAGGATAGGATAGAGGATCGGATAGGATAGGATAGAGGATAGGATAGAGGATAGGGTAGAGGATCGGATAGAGGATAGGATAGGACAGAGGAAAGGATAGGATAGAGGATAGGATAGGTAATTGGATAGGATAGAGGATAGGATAAGGTAGAGGATAGGATAGGATAGAGGATAGGATAGAGGATAGGATAGAGGATAGGATAGGATAGAGGATAGAATAGGATAGATGATAGGATAGGATAGAGAATAGGATAGGATAGAGGATAGGATGTGATAGAGTAAACGATATTATAGAGGATAGGATAAGATAGAGGATCGGATAGAGGATAGGATAGGGTAGAGGATGGTATAGAGGATA
Source organism: Halictus rubicundus (assembly GCF_050948215.1). NCBI lineage: Eukaryota > Metazoa > Arthropoda > Insecta > Hymenoptera > Halictidae > Halictus > Halictus rubicundus. The sequence goes on from NW_027488573.1 coordinate 1,088,421, forward strand.
GGATAGAGGATAGGATAGGATAGAGGATAGGATAGGAAAGAGGATAGGATAGGATACGATAGAGGATAGGATAGATGATAGGATACGATAGAGGATCTGATAGAGGATACGATCGGATAGAGGATAGGATAGGATAGAGGATCGGATAGGTAATTGGATAGGATAGGGGAGAGGATAAGGTAGAGGCTAGTATAGGATAGAGGATCTGATAGAGGATAGGATATGATCGAGGATAGGATAGGATCGAGGATAGGATAGGTAATTGGATAGGATAGAGGATAGGATATGGTAGAGGATAGTATAGGATAGAGGATAGGATAGAGGATCGGATAGGATAGGATAGAGGATAGGATAGAGGATAGGATAGAGGATCGGATAGAGGATAGGATAGGATAGAGGAAAGGATAGGATAGAGGATAGGAATGGTAATTGGATAGGATAGAGGATAGGATAAGTTAGAGGATAGTATAGGATAGAGGATAGGATAGGATAGAGGATAGAATAGGATAGATGATAGGATAGGATAGAGAATAGGATAGGATAGAGGATAGGATAGGATAGAGGATAGAGTAGGATAGAGGATAGGATAGGATAAAGGATAGGATTGGATAGAGGATCGGATAGAGGATAGAATAGGATAGAGGATAGGATAGGATAGAGGATATTATAGGATAGAGGATAGGATAGAATAGAGGATAGGATAGGATAAAGGATACGATAGGATAGAGGATAGGATAGGATAGGATAGAGGATAGGATAGGATAGGATAGAGGATAGGATAGGATAGGATAGAGGATAGGATAGAGGATAGGATAGGACAGAGGATCGGATAGAGGATAGGATAGGATAGAGGATAGGATAGGATAGAGGAAAGGATAGGATAGAAGATAGGATAGGATAGATGATAGGATAGGAAAGAGGGTAGGATAGGATAGAGGATAGACTATAGGATAGGATAGAGGATAGGATAGGATAGAGGAGAGGATAGGATAGAGGATAGGATAGGATAGAGGATAGGAAAGGATAGAGGATAGAATAGGATAGATGATATTATAGGATAGAGGATAGGATATGATAGAGTAAACGATATTATAGAGGATAGGATAGGATAGAGGATCGGATAGAGGATAGGATAGGATAGAGGATGGTATAGAGGATAGGATAGAGGATAGGATAGGATAGAGGATAGGATAGGAAAGAGGATAGGATAGGAAACGATAGAGGATAGGATAGATGATAGGATAGGATAGGGGAGAGGGTAAGGTAGAGGCTAGTATAGGATAGAGGATCTGATAGACGATAGGATAGGATGGAGGATAGGATAGGATCGAGGATAGGATAGAGGATAGATAGGATAGAGGATAGGATTGGATAGAGGATAGGATAGGATAGAGTATCGGATAGAGGATAGGATAGGATAGAGGATAGGATAGGATAGAAGATAGTATAGGATAGAGGATAGGATAGGATAGAGGAAAGGATAGGATAGAGGATAGGATAGGTAATTGGATAGGATAGAGGATAGGATATGGTAGAGGATAGTGTAGGATAGAGGATAGGATAGAGGATCGGATAGGATAGGATAGAGGATAGGATAGAGGATACGATAGAGGATCGGATAGAGGATAGGATAGGATAGAGGATAGGAAAGGATAGAGGATAGGATGGGATAGAGTATAGGATAAGGTAGAGGATAGGATAGGATAGGATAGAGGATAGGATAGGATAGAGGATAGGATAGGATAGAGGATAGGATAGGATAGAGGATAGGATAGGATAGAGGATAGGATAGAGGATCGGATAGAGGATAGGATAGGATAGAGGAAAGGATAGGATAGAGGATAGGATAGGTAATTGGATAGGATAGAGGATAGGATAAGGTAGAGGATAGTATAGGATAGAGGATAGGATAGAGGATAGGATAGGATAGAGGATCGGATAGAGGATAGGATAGGATAGGATAGAGGATAGGATAGGATAGAGGATAGAGTAGGATAGAGGATAGGATAGGATGAAGGATAGGATAGGATAGAGGATAGGATAGGATAGGATAGAGGATAGGATAGGATAGGATAGAGGATAGGATAGAGGATAGGATAGGATAGGATAGAGGATAGGATAGGATAGGATAGAGGATAGGATAGGAAAGAGGGTGGGATAGGATAGAGGATAGACTATAGGATAGGATAGAGGATAGGATAGGATAGAGGATAGGATAGGATACGATAGAGGATAGGATAGATGATAGGATAGGATAGGATAGAGGATAGGATAGAGGATCGGATAGAGGATAGGATAGGATAGAGGAAAGGATAGGATAGAGGATAGGATAGGTAATTGGATAGGATAGAGGATAGGATAAGTTAGAGGATAGTATAGGATAGAGGATAGGATAGGATAGAGGATAGGATAGGATAAAAGGTAGGATAGGATAGAGGTCAGGATAGGATAGATGATACTATAGGATTGAGGATAGGATATGATAGAGTAAACGATATTATAGAGGATAGGATAGGATAGAGGAAAGGATAGGATAGAGGATAGGATAGGTAATTGGATAGGATAGAGGATAGGATAAGTTAGAGGATAGTATAGGATAGAGGATAGGATAGGATAGAGGATAGGATAGGATAGAGTATAGGATAAGGTAGAGGATAGGATAGGATAGGATAGAGGATAGGATAGGATAGAGGATAGGATAGGATAGAGGATAGGATAGAGGATCGGATAGAGGATAGGATAGAGGATCGGATAGAGGATAGGATAGGATAGGATAGAGGATAGGATAGGATAGAGGATAGGATAGAGGATAGGATAGGATAGAGGATAGGATAGGATAGAGGATAGGATAGGATAGAGGATAGGATAGAGGATAGGATAGGATAGGATAGAGGATAGGATAGAGGATAGGATAGAGGAACGGATAGAGGATAGGATAGGATAGAGGAAAGGATAGGATAGAGGATAGGATAGGATAGAGGATAGGATAGGTAATTGGATAGGATAGAGGATAGGATAAGGTAGAGGATAGGATAGGATAGAGGATAGGATAGAGGATAGGATAGGATAGAGGATAGAATAGGATAGATGATAGGATAGGATAGAGAATAGGATAGGATAGAGGATAGGATAGGATAGAGGATAGGATAGAGGATAGGATAGAGGTTAGGATAGGATAGAGGATAGGAAAGGATAGAGGATAGGATGGGGTAGGGAATTGGATAGGATAGGGGATAGGATAAGGTAGAGGATAGTATAGGATAGAGGATAGGTTAGGATAGAGGATAGGATAGGATAAAGGATAGGATAGGATAGAGGATAGGATAGGATAGAGGATAGGATAGGTTAGAGGATAGGATAGGATAGAGGATAGGATAGAGGATAGGATAGAGGATAGGATAGGTAATTGGATAGGATAGAGTATAGGATAAGGTAGAGGATAGGATAGGATAGAGGATATAATAGGGTAGAGGATAGGATAGGATAGAGGATAGGATAGAGGATAGGATAGAGGATAGGATAGGATAGAGGAGAGGATAGGATACAGGATAGGATAGGATAGAGGATAGGAAAGGATAGAGGATAGGATAGGTAATTGGATAGGATAGGGGATAGGATAAGGTAGAGGATAGTATAGGATAGGGGATAGGATAAGGTAGAGGATAGTATAGGATAGAGGATAGGTTAGGATAGAGGATAGGATAGGATAAAGGATAGGATAGGATAGAGGATAGGATAGGATAGAGGATAGGATAGGTTAGAGGATAGGATAGGATAGAGGATAGGATAGAGGATAGGATAGAGGATAGGATAGGTAATTGGATAGGATAGAGTATAGGATAAGGTAGAGGATAGGATAGGATAGAGGATATAATAGGATAGAGGATAGGATAGGATAGAGGATAGGATAGGAAAGAGGATAGGATAGGATAGAGGGTAGGATAGGATAGAGGATAGGATAGAGGATAGGATAGCGGATAGGATAGGATAGAGGATAGGATAGGATAGAGGATGGGATAGGATACAGGATAGGATATGATAGAGGATAGGATAGGATGGAGGATCGCATAGAGGATAGGATAGGATAGAGGATCGGATAGAGGATAGGATAGGATAGAGGATAGGTTAGGATAGAGGATAGAGTAGGATAGAGGATAGGATAGGATAGAGGATCGGATAGAGGATAGGATAGAGGATAGGATAGAGGATAGGATAGGATAGGATAGAGGATAGGATAGGATAGAGGATAGAGTATAGGATAGGATAGAGGATAGGATAGGATAGAGGATAGGATAGGATAGAGGATAGGATAGGATAGAGGATAGGATAGGATAGAGGATAGGATAGGATAGAGGATAGGATAGGATAGAGGATCGGATAGAGGATAGGATAGGATAGAGGATCGGATAGAGGATAGGATAGGATAGAGGATAGGATAGGATAGAGGATAGAGTAGGATAGAGGATAGGATAGGATAAAGGATAGGATAGCATAGAGGATAGGATAGGATAGGATATAGGATAGGATAGGATAGGATAGAGGATAGGATACAGGATAGGATAGGATAGAGGATCGGATAGAGGATAGGATAGGATAGAGGATAGGATAGGATAGAGGAAAGGATAGGATAGAAGATAGGATAGGATAGATGATAGGATAGGAAAGAGGGTAGGATAGGATAGAGGATAGCGTATAGGATAGGATAGAGGATAGGATAGGATAGAGGAGAGGATAGGATAGAGGATAGGATAGGATAGAGGATAGGATAGGATAGAGGATAGGATAGGATAGGATAGAGGATAGAATAGGATACGATAGAGGATAGGATAGGATAGAGGATAGGATAGGATAGAGGATAGGATAGGATAGAGGATAGGATAGAGGATAGGATAGAGGATAGGATAGGATAGGATAGAGGATAGGATAGGATAGAGGATAGAGTATAGGATAGGATAGAGGATAGGATAGGATAGAGGATAGGATAGGATAGAGGATAGGATAGGATAGAGGATAGGATAGGATAGAGGATAGGATAGGATAGAGGATAGGATAGAGGATAGGATAGGATAGAGGATAGGATAGGATAGAGGATAGATAGGATAGAGGATAGGATTGGATAGAGGATAGGATAGGATAGAGGATCGGATAGAGGATAGGATAGGATAGAGGATAGGATAGAGGATAGGATAGGATAGAGGATAGTATAGGATAGAGGATAGGATAGAATAGAGGATGGGATAGGATAACGGATAGGATAGGATAGAGGATAGGATAGGATAGGATAGAGGATACGATATGATAGAGGATAGGATAGAGGATCGGATAGAGGATAGGATAGGATAGAGGAAAGGATAGGATAGAGGATAGGATAGGTGATTGGATAGGATAGAGGATAGGATAAGGTAGAGGATAGTATAGGATAGAGGATAGGATTGGATAGAGGATAGGATAGGATAAAGGATAGGATAGGATAGAGGATAGGATAGGATAGAGGGTCGGACAGAGGATAGGATAGGATAGAGGATAGGATAGGATAGAGGATAGAGCTGGATAGAGGATAGGATAGGATAAAGGATAGGATTGGATAGAGGATCGGATAGAGGATAGGATAGGATAGAGGATAGGATAGGATAGAGGATAGTATAGGATAGAGGATAGGATAGAATAGAGGATAGGATAGGATACAGGATAGGATAGGATAGGATAGGATAGAGGATAGGAAAGGATAGGATAGAGGATAGGATAGAGGATAGGATAGGATAGAGGATAGGATAGGATAGAGGAGAGGATAGGATAGAGGATAGGATAGGATAGATGATATTATAGGATAGAGGATAGGATATGATAGAGTAAACGATATTATAGAGGATAGGATAGGAGAGAGGATCGGATAGAGGATAGGATAGGATAGAGGATGGTAAAGAGGATAGGATAGAGGATAGGATAGGATAGAGGATAGGACAGGAAAGAGGATAGGATGGGATAGAGGATAGGATAGGATAGAGGATAGGATAAGGTAGAGGATAGTATAGGATAGATGATAGGATAGAGGATCGGATAGGATAGGATAGAGGATAGGATAGAGGATAGGGTAGAGGATCGGATAGAGGATAGGATAGGACAGAGGAAAGGATACGATAGAGGATAGGATAGGTAATTGGATAGGATAGAGGATAGGATAAGGTAGAGGATAGGATAGGATAGAGGATAGGATAGAGGATAGGATAGGATAGAGGATAGAATAGGATAGATGATAGGATAGGATAGAGAATAGGATAGGATAGAGGATAGGATAGGATAGAGGATAGGAAAGGATAGAGGATAGAATGGGATAGAGGATAGGATAGGATAGAGGATAGGATAAGGTAGAGGATAGTATAGGATAGAGGATAGGATAGAGGATCGGATAGGATAGGATAGAGGATAGGATAGAGGATAGGGTAGAGGATCGGATAGAGGATAGGATAGGACAGAGGAAAGGATAGGATAGAGGATAGGATAGGTAATTGGATAGGATAGAGGATAGGATAAGGTAGAGGATAGGATAGGATAGAGGATAGGATAGAGGATAGGATAGAGGATAGGATAGGATAGAGGATAGAATAGGATAGATGATAGGATAGGATAGAGAATAGGATAGGATAGAGGATAGGATAGGATAGGGGATAGCATAGAGGATAGGATAGGATAGAGGATAGGAAAGGATAGAGGATAGGATGGGATAGAGGATAGGATAGGATAGAGGATAGAGTATAGGATAGGATAGAGGATAGGATAGGATAGAGGAGAGGATAGGATAGAGAATAGGATAGGATAGAGGATAGGATAGGATAGAGGATAGGATAGTATAGGATAGAGGATAGAATAGGATACGATAGAGGATAGGATAGGATAGAGGATAGGATAGGATAGAGGATAGGATAGGATAGAGGATAGGATAGGATAGAGGATAGGATAGAGGATACGATAGAGGATAGGATAGAGGATAGGATAGGATAGGATAGAGGATAGGATAGGATAGAGGATAGAGTATAGGATAGGATAGAGGATAGGATAGGATAGAGGAGAGGATAGGATAGAGGATAGGATAGGATAGAGGATAGGATAGGATAGAGGATAGGATAGGATAGGATAGAGGATAGGATAGGATAGAGGATATTATAGGATAGAGGATAGGATAGGATAGAGGATAGGATAGAGGATAGGATAGGATAGAGGATAGGATAGGATAGAGGATAGGATAGGATAGAGGATAGGATAGGATAGAGGATAGATAGGATAGAGGATAGGATTGGATAGAGGATAGGATAGGATAGAGGATCGGATAGAGGATAGGATAGGATAGAGGATAGGATAGGATAGAGGATAGTATAGGATAGAGGATAGGATAGAATAGAGGATAGGATAGGATAACGGATAAGATAGGATAGAGGATAGGAAAGGATAGGATAGAGGATAGGATAGGATAGAGGATAGGATAGGTAATTGGATAGGATAGAGGATAGGATAAGGTAGAGGATAGTATGGGATAGAGGATAGGATAGGATAGAGGATAGGATAGGATAAAGGATAGGATAGGATAGAGGATAGGATAGGATAGAGGATAGAATAGGATAGATGATAGGATAGGATAGAGAATAGGATAGGATAGGATACAGGATAGGATAGAGGATAGGATAGGATAGAGGATAGGAAAGGATAGAGGATAGGATGGGATAGAGGATAGGATAGGATAGAGGATAGGATAGGATAGAGGATAGGATAGAGGATAGGATAGGATAGAGGATAGGATAGGATAGAGGATAGGATAGGATAGAGGATAGGATAGGATAGAGGATAGGATAGGATAGAGGATAGATAGGATAGAGGATAGGATTGGATAGAGGATAGGATAGGATAGAGGATCGGATAGAGGATAGGATAGGATAGAGGATAGGATAGGATAGAGGATAGTATAGGATAGAGGATAGGATAGAATAGAGGATAGGATAGGATAACGGATAAGATAGGATAGAGGATAGGAAAGGATAGGATAGAGGATAGGATAGGATAGAGGATAGGATAGGTAATTGGATAGGATAGAGGATAGGATAAGGTAGAGGATAGTATGGGATAGAGGATAGGATAGGATAGAGGATAGGATAAGGTAGAGGATAGTATGGGATAGAGGATAGGATAGGATAGAGGATAGGATAGGATAAAGGATAGGATAGGATAGAGGATAGGATAGGATAGAGGATAGAATAGGATAGATGATAGGATAGGATAGAGAATAGGATAGGATAGGATACAGGATAGGATAGAGGATAGGATAGGATAGAGGATAGGAAAGGATAGAGGATAGGATGGGATAGAGGATAGGATAGGATAGAGGATAGGATAGAGGATAGGATAGAGGATCGGATAGAGGATAGGATAGGATAGAGGAAAGGATAGGATAGAGGATAGGATAGGTAATTGGATAGGATAGAGGATAGGATAAGGTAGAGGATAGGATAGGATAGAGGATAGGATAGAGGATAGGATAGGATAGAGGATAGAATAGGATAGATGATAGGATAGGATAGAGAATAGGATAGGATAGAGGATAGGATAGGATAGAGGAGAGGATAGGATAGAGGATAGGATAGGATAGAGGATAGGATAGGATAGAGGATAGGATAGGATAGGATAGAGGATAGGATAGGATAGAGGATATTATAGGATAGAGGATAGGATAGAGGATAGGATAGGATAGAGGATAGGATAGGATAGAGGATAGATAGGATAGAGGATAGGATTGGATAGAGGATAGGATAGGATAGAGGATCGGATAGAGGATAGGATAGGATAGAGGATAGGATAGGATAGAGGATAGTATAGGATAGAGGATAGGATAGAATAGAGGATAGGATAGGATAACGGATAGGATAGGATAGAGGATAGGAAAGGATAGGATAGAGGATAGGATAGGATAGAGGATAGGATAGAGGATCGGATAGAGGATAGGATAGGATAGAGGAAAGGATAGGATAGAGGATAGGATAGGTAATTGGATAGGATAGAGGATAGGATAAGGTAGAGGATAGTATAGGATAGAGGATAGGATAGGATAGAGGATAGGATAGGATAAAGAATAGGATAGGATAGAGGATAGGATAGGATAGAGGATAGAATAGGATAGATGATAGGATAGGATAGAGAATAGGATAGGATAGGATACAGGATAGGATAGAGGATAGGATAGGATAGAGGATAGGAAAGGATAGAGGATAGGATGGGATAGAGGATAGGATAGGATAGAGGATAGGATAGGATAGAGGATAGGATAGGATAGAGGATAGAGTAGGATAGAGGATAGGATAGGATAAAGGATAGGATATGAAAGAGGATCGGATAGAGGATAGAATAGGTTAGAGGATAGGATAGGATAGAGGATAGTATGGGATAGAGGATAGGATAGAATAGAGGATAGGATGGGATAGAGGATAGGATAGGATATAGGATAGGAAAGGATAGAGGATAGGATGGGATAGAGGATAGGATAGGATAGAGGATAGGATAAGGTAGAGGATAGTATAGGGTAGAGGATAGGATAGAGGATCGGATAGGATAGGATAGAGGATAGGATAGAGGATAGGGTAGAGGATCGGATAGAGGATAGGATAGGACAGAGGAAAGGATAGGATAGAGGATAGGATAGGTAATTGGATAGGATAGAGGATAGGATAAGGTAGAGGATAGGATAGGATAGAGGATAGGATAAGGTAGAGGATAGGATAGGATAGAGGATAGGATAGAGGATAGGATAGGATAGAGGATAGAATAGGATAGATGATAGGATAGGATAGAGAATAGGATAGGATAGAGGATAGGATAGGATAGAGGATAGGAAAGGATAGAGGATAGAATGGGATAGAGGATAGGATAGGATAGAGGATAGGATAAGGTAGAGGATAGTATAGGATAGAGGATAGGATAGAGGATCGGATAGGATAGGATAGAGGATAGGATAGAGGATAGGGTAGAGGATCGGATAGAGGATAGGATAGGACAGAGGAAAGGATAGGATAGAGGATAGGATAGGTAATTGGATAGGATAGAGGATAGGATAAGGTAGAGGATAGGATAGGATAGAGGATAGGATAGAGGATAGGATAGAGGATAGGATAGGATAGAGGATAGAATAGGATAGATGATAGGATAGGATAGAGAATAGGATAGGATAGAGGATAGGATAGGATAGAGGATAGGATGGGATAGAGGATAGGATAGGATAGAGGATAGGATAGGATAGAGGATAGAGTATAGGATAGGATAGAGGATAGGATAGGATAGAGGAGAGGATAGGATAGAGGATAGGATAGGATAGAGGATAGGATAGGATAGAGGATAGGATAGTATAGGATAGAGGATAGAATAGGATACGATAGAGGATAGGATAGGATAGAGGATAGGATAGGATAGAGGATAGGATAGGATAGAGGATAGGATATGGTAGAGGATAGTATAGGATAGAGGATAGGATAGAGGATCGGATAGGATAGGATAGAGGATAGGATAGAGGATAGGATAGGATAGAGGATAGAATAGGATAGATGATAGGATAGGATAGAGAATAGGATAGGATAGAGGATAGGATAGGATAGAGGATAGGATAGAGGATAGGATAGGATAGAGGATAGGAAAGGATAGAGGATAGGATGGGATAGAGGATAGGATAGGATAGAGGATAGGATAGGATAGAGGATAGGATAGGATGGAGGATAGGATAGGATAGAGGATAGGATAGAGGATAGGATAGGATAGAGGATAGGATAGGATAGAGGATAGTATGGGATAGAGGATAGGATAGAATAGAGGATAGGATGGGATAAAGGATAGGATAGGATAGAAGATAGGATAGGATAGATGATAGGATAGGGGAGAGGATAAGGTAGAGGCTAGTATAGGATAGAGGATCTGATAGAGGATAGGATAGGATGGAGGATAGGATAGGATCGAGGATAGGATAGGTAATTGGATAGGATAGAGGATAGGATAAGTTAGAGGATAGTATAGGATAGAGGATAGGATAGGATAGAGGATAGGATAGGCTAAAAGATAGGATAGGATAGAGGATAGGATAGGATAGATGATATTATAGGATAGAGGATAGGATGTGATAGAGTAAACGATATTATAGAGGATAGGATAAGATAGAGGATCGGATAGAGGATAGGATAGGGTAGAGGATGGTATAGAGGATAGGATAGAGGATAGGATAGGATAGAGGATAGGATAGGAAAGAGAATAGGATAGGATACGATAGAGGATAGGATAGATGATAGGATACGATAGAGGATCTGATAGAGGATACGATCGGATAGAGGATAGGATAGGATAGAGGATCGGATAGGTAATTGGATAGGATAGGGGAGAGGATAAGGTAGAGGCTAGTATAGGATAGAGGATCTGATAGAGGATAGGATATGATCGAGGATAGGATAGGATCGAGGATAGGATAGGTAATTGGATAGGATAGAGGATAGGATATGGTAGAGGATAGTATAGGATAGAGGATAGGATAGAGGATCGGATAGGATAGGATAGAGGATAGGATAGAGGATAGGATAGAGGATCGGATAGAGGATAGGATAGGATAGAGGAAAGGATAGGATAGAGGATAGGATAGGTAATTGGATAGGATAGAGGATAGGATAAGTTAGAGGATAGTATAGGATAGAGGATAGGATAGGATAGAGGATAGAATAGGATAGATGATAGGATAGGATAGAGAATAGGATAGGATAGAGGATAGGATAGGATAGAGGATAGAGTAGGATAGAGGATAGGATAGGATAAAGGATAGGATTGGATAGAGGATCGGATAGAGGATAGAATAGGATAGAGGATAGGATAGGATAGAGGATATTATAGGATAGAGGATAGGATAGAATAGAGGATAGGATAGGATAAAGGATACGATAGGATAGAGGATAGGATAGGATAGGATAGAGGATAGGATAGGATAGGATAGAGGATAGGATAGGATAGGATAGAGGATAGGATAGAGGATAGGATAGGACAGAGGATCGGATAGAGGATAGGATAGGATAGAGGATAGGATAGGATAGAGGAAAGGATAGGATAGAAGATAGGATAGGATAGATGATAGGATAGGAAAGAGGGTAGGATAGGATAGAGGATAGACTATAGGATAGGATAGAGGATAGGATAGGATAGAGGAGAGGATAGGATAGAGGATAGGATAGGATAGAGGATAGGAAAGGATAGAGGATAGAATAGGATAGATGATATTATAGGATAGAGGATAGGATATGATAGAGTAAACGATATTATAGAGGATAGGATAGGATAGAGGATCGGATAGAGGATAGGATAGGATAGAGGATGGTATAGAGGATAGGATAGAGGATAGGATAGGATAGAGGATAGGATAGGAAAGAGGATAGGATAGGAAACGATAGAGGATAGGATAGATGATAGGATAGGATAGGGGAGAGGGTAAGGTAGAGGCTAGTATAGGATAGAGGATCTGATAGACGATAGGATAGGATGGAGGATAGGATAGGATCGAGGATAGGATAGGTAATTGGATAGGATAGAGGATAGGATAAGGTAGAGGATAGTATAGGATAGAGGATAGGATAGAGGATCGGATAGGATAGGATAGAGGATAGGATAGAGGATCGGATAGAGGATAGGATAGGATAAAGGAAAGGATAGGTTAGAGGATAGGATAGGTAATTGGATAGGATAGATGATAGGATAAGTTAGAGGATAGTATAGGATAGAGGATAGGATAGGATAGAGGATAGGATAGGTTAAAAGACAGGATAGGATAGAGGATAGGATAGGATAGATGATATTATAGGATAGAGGATAGGATATGATAGAGTAAACGATATTATAGAGGATAGGATAGGATAGAGGATCGGATAGAGGATAGGATAGGATAGAGGATGGTATAGAGGATAGGATAGAGGATAGGATAGGATAGAGGATAGGAAAGGATAGAGGATAGAATAGGATAGATGATATTATAGGATAGAGGATAGGATATGATAGAGTAAACGATATTATAGAGGATAGGATAGGATAGAGGATCGGATAGAGGATAGGATAGGATAGAGGATGGTATAGAGGATAGGATAGAGGATAGGATAGGATAGAGGATAGGATAGGAAAGAGGATAGGATAGGAAACGATAGAGGATAGGATAGATGATAGGATAGGATAGGGGAGAGGGTAAGGTAGAGGCTAGTATAGGATAGAGGATCTGATAGACGATAGGATAGGATGGAGGATAGGATAGGATCGAGGATAGGATAGGTAATTGGATAGGATAGAGGATAGGATAAGGTAGAGGATAGTATAGGATAGAGGATAGGATAGAGGATCGGATAGGATAGGATAGAGGATAGGATAGAGGATCGGATAGAGGATAGGATAGGATAAAGGAAAGGATAGGTTAGAGGATAGGATAGGTAATTGGATAGGATAGATGATAGGATAAGTTAGAGGATAGTATAGGATAGAGGATAGGATAGGATAGAGGATCGGATAGAGGATAGGATAGGATAGAGGATGGTATAGAGGATAGGATAGAGGATAGGATAGGATAGAGGATAGGATAGGAAAGAGGATAGGATAGGATACGATAGAGGATAGGATAGATGATAGGATAGGATAGAGGATCTGATAGAGGATACGATCGGATAGAGGATAGGATAGGATAGAGGATCGGATAGGTAATTGGATAGGATAGGGGAGAGGATAAGGTAGAGGCTAGTATAGGATAGAGGATAGGATAGAGGATCGGATAGGATAGGATAGAGGATAGGATAGAGGATAGGATAGGATAGGATAGAGGATAGGATAGGATAGGATAGAGGATAGGATAGAGGATAGGATAGGACAGAGGATCGGATAGAGGATAGGATAGGATAGAGGATAGGATAGGATAGAGGAAAGGATAGGATAGAAGATAGGATAGGATAGATGATAGGATAGGAAAGAGGGTAGGATAGGATAGAGGATAGACTATAGGATAGGATAGAGGATAGGATAGGATAGAGGAGAGGATAGGATAGAGGATAGGATAGGATAGAGGATAGGAAAGGATAGAGGATAGAATAGGATAGATGATATTATAGGATAGAGGATAGGATATGATAGAGTAAACGATATTATAGAGGATAGGATAGGATAGAGGATCGGATAGAGGATAGGATAGGATAGAGGATGGTATAGAGGATAGGATAGAGGATAGGATAGGATAGAGGATAGGATAGGAAAGAGGATAGGATAGGAAACGATAGAGGATAGGATAGATGATAGGATAGGATAGGGGAGAGGGTAAGGTAGAGGCTAGTATAGGATAGAGGATCTGATAGACGATAGGATAGGATGGAGGATAGGATAGGATCGAGGATAGGATAGGTAATTGGATAGGATAGAGGATAGGATAAGGTAGAGGATAGTATAGGATAGAGGATAGGATAGAGGATCGGATAGGATAGGATAGAGGATAGGATAGAGGATCGGATAGAGGATAGGATAGGATAAAGGAAAGGATAGGTTAGAGGATAGGATAGGTAATTGGATAGGATAGATGATAGGATAAGTTAGAGGATAGTATAGGATAGAGGATAGGATAGGATAGAGGATAGGATAGGATAAAAGACAGGATAGGATAGAGGATAGGATAGGATAGATGATATTATAGGATAGAGGATAGGATATGATAGAGTAAACGATATTATAGAGGATAGGATAGGATAGAGGATCGGATAGAGGATAGGATAGGATAGAGGATGGTATAGAGGATAGGATAGAGGATAGGATAGGATAGAGGATAGGATAGGAAAGAGGATAGGATAGGATACGATAGAGGATAGGATAGATGATAGGATAGGATAGAGGATCTGATAGAGGATACGATCGGATAGAGGATAGGATAGGATAGAGGATCGGATAGGTAATTGGATAGGATAGGGGAGAGGATAAGGTAGAGGCTAGTATAGGATAGAGGATAGGATAGAGGATCGGATAGGATAGGATAGAGGATAGGATAGAGGATAGGATAGGATAGAGGATAGGATAGGATAAAGGATAGGATAGGATAGAGGATAGGATAGGATAGAGGATAGAATAGGATAGATGATAGGATAGGATAGAGAATAGGATAGGATAGAGGATAGGATAGAGAATAGGATAGGATAGAGGATAGGATAGGATAGAGGATAGGATAGAGGATAGGATAGGATAGAGGATAGGAAAGGATAGAGGATAGGATAGGACAGAGGATCGGATAGAGGATAGGATAGGATAGAGGATAGGATAGGATAGAGGAAAGGATAGGATAGAAGATAGGATAGGATAGATGATAGGATAGGAAAGAGGGTAGGATAGAATAGAGGATAGACTATAGGATAGGATAGAGGATAGGATAGGATAGAGGAGAGGATAGGATAGAGGATAGGATAGGATAGAGGATAGGAAAGGATAGAGGATAGAATAGGATAGATGATATTATAGGATAGAGGATAGGATATGATAGAGTAAACGATATTATAGAGGATAGGATAGGATAGAGGATCGGATAGAGGATAGGATATGATAGAGGATGGTATAGAGGATAGGATAGAGGATAGGATAGGATAGAGGATAGGATAGGAAAGAGGATAGGATAGGAAACGATAGAGGATAGGATAGATGATAGGATAGGATAGGGGAGAGGGTAAGGTAGAGGCTAGTATAGGATAGAGGATCTGATAGACGATAGGATAGGATGGAGGATAGGATAGGATCGAGGATAGGATAGGTAATTGGATAGGATAGAGGATAGGATAAGGTAGAGGATAGTATAGGATAGAGGATAGGATAGAGGATCGGATAGGATAGGATAGAGGATAGGATAGAGGATCGGATAGAGGATAGGATAGGATAAAGGAAAGGATAGGTTAGAGGATAGGATAGGTAATTGGATAGGATAGATGATAGGATAAGTTAGAGGATAGTATAGGATAGAGGATAGGAAAGGATAGAGGATAGGATAGGATAAAAGACAGGATAGGATAGAGGATAGGATAGGATAGATGATATTATAGGATAGAGGATAGGATATGATAGAGTAAACGATATTATAGAGGATAGGATAGGATAGAGGATCGGATAGAGGATAGGATAGGATAGAGGATGGTATAGAGGATAGGATAGAGGATAGGATAGGATAGAGGATAGGATAGGAAAGAGGATAGGATAGGATACGATAGAGGATAGGATAGATGATAGGATAGGATAGAGGATCTGATAGAGGATACGATCGGATAGAGGATAGGATAGGATAGAGGATCGGATAGGTAATTGGATAGGATAGGGGAGAGGATAAGGTAGAGGCTAGTATAGGATAGAGGATCTGATAGAGGATAGGATAGGATGGAGGATAGGATAGGGTCGAGGATAGGATAGGTAATTGGATAGGATAGAGGATAGGATATGGTAGAGGATAGTATAGGATAGAGGATAGGATAGAGGATCGGATAGGATAGGATAGAGGATAGGATAGAGGATAGGATAGGGGATCGGGTAGAGGATAGGATAGGATAGAGGAAAGGATAGGATAGAGGAAAGGATAGGATAGAGGATAGGATAGGTAATTGGATAGGATAGAGGATAGGATAAGTTAGAGGATAGTATAGGATAGAGGATAGGATAGGATAGAGGATAGGATAGGATAAAGGATAGGATAGGATAGAGGATAGGATAGGATAGAGAATAGGATAGGATAGAGGATAGGATAGGATAGAGGATAGGATAGAGGATAGGATAGGATAGAGGATAGGAAAGGATAGAGGATAGGATGGGATAGAGGATAGGATAGGATAGAGGATAGGATAGGATAGAGGATAGGATAGGATAGAGGATAGGATAGGATAGAGGATAGGATATGTAATTGGATAGGATAGAGGATAGGATAGGTAATTGGATAGGATAGAGTATAGGATAAGGTAGAGGATAGGATAGGATAGGATAGAGGATAGGATAGGATAGAGGATCGGATAGGTAATTGGATAGGATAGAGGATAGGATAAGTTAGAGGATAGTATAGGATAGAGGATAGGATCGGATAGAGGATAGGATAGGATAGAGCAAAGGATAGGATAGAAGATAGGATAGGATAGATGTTAGGATAGGAAAGAGGGTAGGATAGGATAGAGGATAGACTATAGGATAGGATAGAGGATAGGATAGGATAGGATAGAGGAGAGGATAGGATAGAGGATAGGATAGGATAAAGGATAGGATTGGATAGAGGATCGGATAGAGGATAGAATAGGATAGAGGATAGGATAGGATAGAGGATAGTATATCGTAGAGGATAGGATAGAATAGAGGATAGGATATGATTGAGTAAACGATATTATAGAGGATAGGATAGGATAGAGGATCGGATAGAGGATAGGATAGGATAGAGGATGGTATAGAGGATAGGGTAGAGGATAGGATAGGATAGAGGATAGGATAGGAAAGAGGATAGGATAGGATACGATAGAGGATAGGATAGATGATAGGATACGATAGAGGATCTGATAGAGGATAGGATAGGATACAGGATAGGATAGGATAGAGGATCGGATAGAGGATAGGATAGGATAGAGGATAGGATAGGATAGAGGATAGGATAAGTAATTGAATAGGATAGAGGATAGGATAAGGTAGAGGATAGTATAGGATAGAGGATAGGATAGAGGATCGGATAGGATAGGATAGAAGATAGGATAGGATAGAGGATAGGATAGGATAGAGGATAGGATAGGATAGAGGATAGAATAGGATAGAGGATAGGATAGGATAGAGGATAGGATAGGATAGGATAGGATAGGATAGAGGATAGGATAGGATAGAGGATATAATAGGATTGAGGAAAGGATAGGATAGAGGATAGGGTAGGATAGAGGATAGGATAGGATAGAGGATCGGATAGAGGATAGGATAGGATAGGATAGAGGATAGGATATAATAGAGGATAGGATCGGGTAGAGGATAGGATAGGATAGAGGATCGGATAGAGGATAGGATAGGATAGAGGATAGGATAGGATAGAGGATAGGATAGGATAGAGGATAGGATAGAGGATAGGATAGAGGATCGGATAGAGGATAGGATAGGATAGAGGAAAGGATAGGATAGAGGATAGGATAGGTAATTGGATAGGATAGAGGATAGGATAAGTAATTGGATAGGATAGAGGATAGGATAAGTTAGAGGATAGTATAGGATAGAGGATAGGATAGGATAGAGGATAGGATAGGATAAAGGATAGGATAGGATAGAGGATAGGATAGGATAGAGGAGAGGATAGGATAGAGGATAGGATAGGATAGAGGATAGGAAAGGATAGAGGATAGGATGGGATAGAGGATAGGATAGGATAGAGGATAGGATAGGTTAGAGGATAGGATAGAGTATAGGATAAGGTAGAGGATAGGATAGGATAGGATAGAGGATAGGATAGGATAGAGGATCGGATAGAGGATAGGATAGGATAGAGGATAGGATAGGATAGAGGAAAGTATAGGATAGAGGATAGGATAGGTAATTGGATAGGATAGAGGATAGGATAAGGTAGAGGATAGGATAGGATAGAGGATAGGATAGGATAGAGGATAGGATAGGATAGAGGATAGGATAGGATAGAGGATAGGATAGGATAGAAGATAGGATAGAGGATAGGATAGAGGATCGGATAGAGGATAGGATAGGATAGAGGAAAGGATAGGATAGAGGATAGGATAGGTAATTGGATAGGATAGAGGATAGGATAGGATAGAGGATGGTATAGAGGATAGGATAGAGGATAGGATAGGATAGAGGATAGGATAGGAAAGAGGATAGGATAGGATACGATAGAGGATAGGATAGATGATAGGATACGATAGAGGATCTGATAGAAGATAGGATAGGATACAGGATAGGATAGGATAGAGGATCGGATAGAGGATAGGATAGGATACAGGATAGGATAGGTCATTGGATAGGATAGAGGATAGGATAAAGTAGAGGATAGGATAGCATAGAGGATAGGATAGGATAGAGGATAGTATAGGATAGAGGATAGTATAGGATAGAGGATCGGATAGAGGATAGGATAGGATAGGATAGAGGATAGGATATAATAGAGGATAGGATCGGGTAGAGGATAGGATAGGATAGAGGATCGGATAGGATAGAGGATAGGATAGGATAGAGGATAGGATAGGATAGAGGATAGGATAGAGGATAGGATAGAGGATCGGATAGAGGATAGTATAGGATAGAGGAAAGGATAGGATAGAGGATAGGATAGGTAATTGGATAGGATAGAGGATAGGATAAGTAATTGGATAGGATAGAGGATAGCATAAGTTAGAGGATAGTATAGGATAGAGGATAGGATAGGATAGGATAGGATAGGATAGAGGATAGGACAGGATAGAGGATATAATAGGATTGAGGAAAGGATAGGATAGAGGATAGGGTAGGATAGAGGATAGGATAGGATAGAGGATCGGATAGAGGATAGGATAGGATAGGATAGAGGATAGGATATAATAGAGGATAGGATCGGGTAGAGGATAGGATAGGATAGAGGATCGGATAGAGGATAGGATAGGATAGAGGATAGGATAGGATAGAGTATAGGATAGGATAGAGAATAGGATAGGTAATTGGATAGGATAGAGGATAGGATAAGTAATTGGATAGGATAGAGGATAGGATAAGTTAGAGGATAGTATAGGATAGAGGATAGGATAGGATAGAGGATAGGATAGGATAAAGGATAGGATAGGATAGAGGATAGGATAGGATAGAGGATAGGATAGGTAATTGGATAGGATAGAGTATAGGATAAGGTAGAGGATAGGATAGGATAGAGGATTGGATAAGATAGTGGATAGGATAGGATAGAGGATAGGATAGGATAGAGGATCGGATAGAGGATAGGATAGGATAGAGGATAGTATAGGATACAGGATAGGATAGAATAGAGGATAGGATAGGATAAAGGATAGGATAGAGGATAGGATAGGACAGAGGATCGGATAGAGGATAGGATAGGATAGAGGATAGGATAGGATAGAGGAAAGGATAGGATAGAAGATAGGATAGGATAGATGATAGGATAGGAAAGAGGGTAGGATAGGATAGAGGATAGACTATAGGATAGGATAGAGGATAGGATAGGATAGATGAGAGGATAGGATAGAGGATAGGATAGGATAGAGGATAGGATAGGATAGAGGATAGAATAGGATAGATGATATTATAGGATAGAGGATAGGATATGATAGAGTACACGATATTATAGAGGATAGGATAGGATAGAGGATCGGATAGGGTAGAGGATGGTATAGAGGATAGGATAGAGGATAGGATAGGTAATTGGATAGGATAGAGGATAGGATAAGGTAGAGGATAGGATAGGATAGAGGATAGGATAGGATAGAGGATAGGATAGGATAGAGGATAGGATAGGATAGAGGATAGGATAGGATAGAAGATAGGATAGAGGATAGGATAGAGGATCGGATAGAGGATAGGATAGGATAGAGGAAAGGATAGGATAGAGGATAGGATAGGTAATTGGATAGGATAGAGGATAGGATAAGTTAGAGGATAGTATAGGATAGAGGATAGGATCGGATAGAGGATAGGATAGGATAGAGGAAAGGATAGGATAGAAGATAAGATAGGATAGATGATAGGATAGGAAAGAGGGTAGGATAGGATAGAGGATAGACTATAGGATTGGATAGAGGATAGGATAGGATAGAGGAGAGGATAGGATAGAGGATAGGATAGGAAAGAGGATAGGATAGGATACGATAGAGGATAGGATAGATGATAGGATACGATAGAGGATCTGATAGAGGATAGGATAGGATACAGGATAGGATAGGATAGAGGATCGGATAGAGGATAGGATAGGATAGAGGATAGGATAGGATAGAGGAAAGGATAGGATAGAGGATAGGATAGGTAATTGGATAGGATAGAGGATAGGATAAGGTAGAGGATAGGATAGCATAGAGGATAGGATAGGATAGAGGATAGGATAGGATAGAAGATAGGATAGGATAGAGGATA
The DNA here is from genome assembly GCF_050948215.1 of Halictus rubicundus. Taxonomy (NCBI): domain Eukaryota; kingdom Metazoa; phylum Arthropoda; class Insecta; order Hymenoptera; family Halictidae; genus Halictus; species Halictus rubicundus. The sequence continues at coordinate 1,109,535 of NW_027488573.1, forward strand.
GGATAAGGTAGAGGATAGGATAGGATAGAGTATAGGATAGGATAGAGGATAGGATAGGATAGAGGATAGGATAGAGGATAGGATAGAGGATCGGATAGAGGATAGGATAGGATAGAGGAAAGGATAGGATAGAGGATAGGATAGGTAATTGGATAGGATAGAGGATAGGATAAGTAATTGGATAGGATAGAGGATAGGATAAGTTAGAGGATAGTATAGGATAGAGGATAGGATAGGATAGAGGATAGGATAGGATAAAGGATAGGATAGGATAGAGGATAGGATAGGATAGAGGATAGGATAGGTAATTGGATAGGATAGAGTATAGGATAAGGTAGAGGATAGGATAGGATAGAGGATTGGATAGGATAGTGGATAGGATAGGATAGAGGATAGGATAGGATAGAGGATCTTATAGAGGATAGGATAGGATAGAGGATAGTATAGGATACAGGATAGGATAGAATAGAGGATAGGATAGGATAAAGGATAGGATAGAGGATAGGATAGGACAGAGGATCGGATAGAGGATAGGATAGGATAGAGGATAGGATAGGATAGAGGAAAGGATAGGATAGAAGATAGGATAGGATAGATGATAGGATAGGAAAGAGGGTAGGATAGGATAGAGGATAGACTATAGGATAGGATAGAGGATAGGATAGGATAGATGAGAGGATAGGATAGAGGATAGGATAGGATAGAGGATAGGATAGGATAGAGGATAGAATAGGATAGATGATATTATAGGATAGAGGATAGGATATGATAGAGTACACGATATTATAGAGGATAGGATAGGATAGAGGATCGGATAGGGTAGAGGATGGTATAGAGGATAGGATAGAGGATAGGATAGGTAATTGGATAGGATAGAGGATAGGATAAGGTAGAGGATAGGATAGGATAGAGGATAGGATAGGATAGAGGATAGGATAGGATAGAGGATAGGATAGGATAGAGGATAGGATAGGATAGAAGATAGGATAGAGGATAGGATAGAGGATCGGATAGAGGATAGGATAGGATAGAGGAAAGGATAGGATAGAGGATAGGATAGGTAATTGGATAGGATAGAGGATAGGATAAGTTAGAGGATAGTATAGGATAGAGGATAGGATCGGATAGAGGATAGGATAGGATAGAGGAAAGGATAGGATAGAAGATAAGATAGGATAGATGATAGGATAGGAAAGAGGGTAGGATAGGATAGAGGATAGACTATAGGATTGGATAGAGGATAGGATAGGATAGAGGAGAGGATAGGATAGAGGATAGGATAGGAAAGAGGATAGGATAGGATACGATAGAGGATAGGATAGATGATAGGATAGGATAGAGAATAGGATAGGATAGAGGATAGGATAGGATAGAGGATAGGATAGAGGATAGGATACAGGATAGGATAGAGGATAGGATAGGATAGAGGATAGGATAGAGGATAGGATAGGATAGAGGATAGGATAAGATAGAGGAAAGGATAGGATAGATGATCGGATAGATGATAGGATCGGATAGAGGATAGAGGATAGGATAGGATAGAGGATAGGATAGAGGATCGGATAGAGGATTGGATAGGATAGAGGAAAGGATAGGATAGAGGATAGGATAGGTAATTGGATAGGATAGAGGATATGATAAGTTAGAGGATAGTATAGGATAGAGGATAGGATCGGATAGAGGATAGGATAGGATTAAGGATAGGATAGGATAGAGGATAGGATAGGATAGAGGATAGAATAGGATAGATGATAGGATAGGATAGAGAATAGGATAGGATAGAGGATAGGATAGGATAGAGGATAGGATAGAGGATAGGATACAGGATAGGATAGAGGATAGGATAGGATAGGATAGAGGATAGGATAGAGGATAGGATAGGATAGAGGATAGGATAGGTAATTGGATAGGATAGAGGATAGGATAAGTTAGAGGATAGTATAGGATAGAGGATAGGATAGGATAGAGGATAGGATAGGATAAAGGATAGGATAGGATAGAGGATAGTATAGGATAGAGGATAGAATAGGATAGATGATAGGATAGGATAGAGAATAGGATAGGATAGAGAATAGGATAGGATAGAGGATAGGATAGAGGATAGGATAGAGGATAGGATAGGATAGTGGATAGGATAGAGGATAGGATAGGATAGAGGATAGGATAGAGGATAGGATAGAGGATAGGATAGAGGATAGGATAGGATAGAGGATAGGAAAGGATAGAGGATAGGATGGGATAGAGGATAGGATAGGATAGTGGATAGGATAGAGGATAGGATAGGATAGAGGATAGGATAGGATAGAGGATAGGATAGGATAGAGGATAGGATAGGATAGAGGATAGGATAGGATAGAGGACAGGATAGAGGATCGGATAGAGGATAGGATAGGATAGAGGAAAGGATAGGATAGATGATCGGATAGATGATAGGATAGGATAGAGGATAGGATAGGATAGAGGTTAGGATAGGATAGAGGATAGAATAGGATAGAGGATAGGATAGGATAGAGGATAGGATTGGATAGAGGATCGGATGGAGGATAGGATAGGATAGAGGATAGGATAGGATAGAGGATAGGATTGGATAGAGGATCGGATGGAGGATAGGATAGGATAGAGGATAGGATAGGATAGAGGATCGTATAGGATAGAGGATAGGATAGAATAGAGGATAGGATAGGATTAAGGATAGGATAGGATAGAGGATAGGATAGGATAGAGGATAGAATAGGATAGATGATAGGATAGGATAGAGAATAGGATAGGATAGAGGATAGGATAGGATAGAGGATAGGATAGAGGATAGGATACAGGATAGGATAGAGGATAGGATAGGATAGAGGATAGGATAGAGGATAGGATAGGATAGAGGATAGGATAAGATAGAGGAAAGGATAGGATAGATGATCGGATAGATGATAGGATCGGATAGAGGATAGAGGATAGGATAGGATAGAGGATAGGATAGAGGATCGGATAGAGGATTGGATAGGATAGAGGAAAGGATAGGATAGAGGATAGGATAGGTAATTGGATAGGATAGAGGATAGGATAAGTTAGAGGATAGTATAGGATAGAGGATAGGATCGGATAGAGGATAGGATAGGATTAAGGATAGGATAGGATAGAGGATAGGATAGGATAGAGGATAGAATAGGATAGATGATAGGATAGGATAGAGAATAGGATAGGATAGAGGATAGGATAGGATAGAGGATAGGATAGAGGATAGGATACAGGATAGGATAGAGGATAGGATAGGATAGGATAGAGGATAGGATAGAGGATAGGATAGGATAGAGGATAGGATAGGTAATTGGATAGGATAGAGGATAGGATAAGTTAGAGGATAGTATAGGATAGAGGATAGGATAGGATAGAGGATAGGATAGGATAAAGGATAGGATAGGATAGAGGATAGTATAGGATAGAGGATAGAATAGGATAGATGATAGGATAGGATAGAGAATAGGATAGGATAGAGAATAGGATAGGATAGAGGATAGGATAGAGGATAGGATAGAGGATAGGATAGGATAGTGGATAGGATAGAGGATAGGATAGGATAGAGGATAGGATAGAGGATAGGATAGAGGATAGGATAGAGGATAGGATAGGATAGAGGATAGGAAAGGATAGAGGATAGGATGGGATAGAGGATAGGATAGGATAGTGGATAGGATAGAGGATAGGATAGGATAGAGGATAGGATAGGATAGAGGATAGGATAGGATAGAGGATAGGATAGGATAGAGGATAGGATAGGATAGAGGATAGGATAGGATAGAGGATAGGATAGGATAGAGGATAGGATAGGATAGAGGATAGGATAGGATAGAGGACAGGATAGAGGATCGGATAGAGGATAGGATAGGATAGAGGAAAGGATAGGATAGATGATCGGATAGATGATAGGATAGGATAGAGGATAGGATAGGATAGAGGTTAGGATAGGATAGAGGATAGAATAGGATAGAGGATAGGATAGGATAGAGGATAGGATTGGATAGAGCATCGGATGGACGATAGGATAGGATAGAGGATAGGATAGGATAGAGCATAGGATTGGATAGAGGATCGGATGGAGGATAGGATAGGATAGAGGATAGGATAGGATAGAGGATCGTATAGGATAGAGGATAGGATAGAATAGAGGATAGGATAGGGTAAAGGATAGGATTGCATAGAGGACAGGATAGGATACGATAGAGGATAGGATAGGATAGGATAGAGGATAGGATAGGATAGAGGATAGGATAGGATAGAGGATAGGATAGGATAGAGGATAGGATAGGATAGAGGATAGGATAGGATAGAGGATAGGATAGGATAGAGGATAGGATAGGATAGAGGATAGGATAGGATAGAGGATAGGATAGGATAGAGGATAGGATAGGATAGAGAATAGGATAGGATAGAGGATAGGATAGGATAGAGGATAGGATAGGATAGAGGATAGGATAGGATAGAGGATAGGATAGAGGATAGCATAGAGGATAGGATAGGATAGGGGATCGGATAGAGGATAGGATAGGATAGAGGATAGGATAGGACAGGATAGAGGATCGGATAGAGGATAGGATAGGATAGAGGATAGGATATAATAGAGGATTGGATAGGATAGAGGATAGGATAGGATAGAGGATCTAATAGAGGATAGGATAGGATAGAGGATAGGATAGGATAGAGTATAGGATAGGATAGAGGATAGGCTGGGTTAGAGGATAGGATAGGATAGAGGATAGGATAGGATAGAGGATAGGATATGATGGAGGATAGGATAGGATAGAGGATAGGATAGGATAGAGGATAGGATAGGATAGAGGATAGGATAGGATAGAGGACAGTTTAGAGGATCGGATAGGATAGGATAGAAGATAGGATAGGATAGAGGATAGGATAGGATAGAGTATAGGATAGGATAGAGGATAGAATAGGATAGAGGATAGGATAGGATAGAGGATAGGATAGGATAGAGGATAGGATAGGATAGGATAGGATAGGATAGAGGATAGGATAGGATAGAGGATATAATAGGATTGAGGAAAGGATAGGATAGAGGATTGGGTAGGATAGAGGATAGGATAGCATAGAGGATATAATAGGATTGAGGAAAGGATAGGATAGAGGATAGGGTAGGATAGAGGATAGGATAGGATAGAGGATAGGATAGGATAGAGGATAGGATAGGATAGAGGATAGGATAGGATAGAGGATAGGATAGGATAGAGGATAGGATAGGATAGAGGATAGGATAGGATAGAGGACAGGATAGAGGATCGGATAGAGGATAGGATAGGATAGAGGAAAGGATAGGATAGATGATCGGATAGATGATAGGATAGGATAGAGGATAGGATAGGATAGAGGTTAGGATAGGATAGAGGATAGAATAGGATAGAGGATAGGATAGGATAGAGGATAGGATTGGATAGAGCATCGGATGGACGATAGGATAGGATAGAGGATAGGATAGGATAGAGCATAGGATTGGATAGAGGATCGGATGGAGGATAGGATAGGATAGAGGATAGGATAGGATAGAGGATCGTATAGGATAGAGGATAGGATAGAATAGAGGATAGGATAGGGTAAAGGATAGGATTGCATAGAGGACAGGATAGGATACGATAGAGGATAGGATAGGATAGGATAGAGGATAGGATAGGATAGAGGATAGGATAGGATAGAGGATAGGATAGGATAGAGGATAGGATAGGATAGAGGATAGGATAGGATAGAGGATAGGATAGGATAGAGGATAGGATAGGATAGAGGATAGGATAGGATAGAGGATAGGATAGGATAGAGGATAGGATAGGATAGAGAATAGGATAGGATAGAGGATAGGATAGGATAGAGGATAGGATAGGATAGAGGATAGGATAGGATAGAGGATAGGATAGAGGATAGCATAGAGGATAGGATAGGATAGGGGATCGGATAGAGGATAGGATAGGATAGAGGATAGGATAGGACAGGATAGAGGATCGGATAGAGGATAGGATAGGATAGAGGATAGGATATAATAGAGGATTGGATAGGATAGAGGATAGGATAGGATAGAGGATCTAATAGAGGATAGGATAGGATAGAGGATAGGATAGGATAGAGTATAGGATAGGATAGAGGATAGGCTGGGTTAGAGGATAGGATAGGATAGAGGATAGGATAGGATAGAGGATAGGATATGATGGAGGATAGGATAGGATAGAGGATAGGATAGGATAGAGGATAGGATAGGATAGAGGATAGGATAGGATAGAGGACAGTTTAGAGGATCGGATAGGATAGGATAGAAGATAGGATAGGATAGAGGATAGGATAGGATAGAGTATAGGATAGGATAGAGGATAGAATAGGATAGAGGATAGGATAGGATAGAGGATAGGATAGGATAGAGGATAGGATAGGATAGGATAGGATAGGATAGAGGATAGGATAGGATAGAGGATATAATAGGATTGAGGAAAGGATAGGATAGAGGATTGGGTAGGATAGAGGATAGGATAGCATAGAGGATATAATAGGATTGAGGAAAGGATAGGATAGAGGATAGGGTAGGATAGAGGATAGGATAGGATAGAGGATCGGATAGAGGATAGGATAGGATAGGATAGAGGATAGGATCGGATAGAGGATAGGATAGGATAGAGGATAGAATAGGATAGAGGATAGGATAGGATAGAGGATAGGATAGGATAGGATAGAGGATAGGATAGGATAGAGGATAGGATAGAGGATAGGATAGGATAGAGGACAGGATAGAGGATCGGATAGAGGATAGGATAAGATAGAGGAAAGGATAGGATAGATGATCGGATAGATGATAGGATAGGATAGAGGATAGGATAGGATAGAGGTTAGGAAAGGATAGAGGATAGAATAGGATAGAGGATAGGATAGGATAGAGGATAGGATTGGATAGAGGATCGGATGGAGGATAGGATAGGATAGAGGATAGGATAGGATAGAGGATAGGATTGGATAGAGGATCGGATGGAGGATAGGATAGGATAGAGGATAGGATAGGATAGAGGATCGTATAGGATAGAGGATAGGATAGAATAGAGGATAGGATAGGGTAAAGGATAGGATTGCATAGAGGACAGGATAGGATACGATAGAGGATAGGATAGGATAGGATAGAGGATAGGATAGGATAGAGGATAGGATAGAGGATAGCATAGAGGATAGGATAGGATAGGGGATCGGATAGAGGATAGGATAGGACAGGATAGAGGATCGGATAGAGGATAGGATAGGATAGAGGATAGGATAGGACAGGATAGAGGATCGGATAGAGGATAGGATAGGATAGAGGATAGGATATAATAGAGGATTGGATAGGATAGAGGATAGGATAGGATAGAGGATCTAATAGAGGATAGGATAGGATAGAGGATAGGATAGGATAGAGTATAGGATAGGATAGAGGATAGGCTGGGTTAGAGGATAGGATAGGATAGAGGATAGGATAGGATAGAGGATAGGATATGATGGAGGATAGGATAGGATAGAGGATAGGATAGGATAGAGGATAGGATAGGATAGAAGATAGGATAGGATAGAGGATAGGATAGGATACAGGATAGGATAGGATAGAGGATAGGATATGATAGAGGATAGGATAGGATACGATAGAGGATATAATAGAGGATCGGATAGAGGATAGGATAGGATAGAGGATAGGATAGGATAGAGGATAGAGTAGGATAGAGGATAGGATAGGATAGAGGATAGGATTGGATAGAGGATCGGATAGAGGATCGGATAGGGGATAGAGGATAGGATAGGATAGAGGATCGGATAGAGGATAGGATAGGATAGAGGATAGGATAGGATAGAGGAAAGGATAGGATAGTGGATAGGATAGGTATTTGGATAGGATAGAGGATAGGATAAGTAGAGGATAGGATAGCATAGAGGATAGGATAGGATAGAGGATAGGATAGGATAGAGGATAGGATAGGATAGAGGATAGGATAGGATAGAGGATGGTATAGAGGATAGGATAGAGGATAGGATAGGATAGAGGATAGGATAGGAAAGAGGATGCGATAGGATACGATAGAGGATAGGATAGATGATAGGTTACGATAGAGGATCTGATAGAGGATAGGATAGGATACAGGATAGGATAGGGTAGAGGATCGGATAGAGGATAGGATAGGATAGAGGATAGGATAGGATAGAGGAAAGGATATAATAGAGGATAGGATAGGTAATTGGATAGGATAGAGGATAGGATAAGGTAGAGGATAGGATAGCATAGAGTATAGGATAGGATAGAGGATAGGATAGGATAGAGGATAGGATAGGATAGAGGATAGGATAGGATACGATAGAGGATAGGATAGATGATAGGATAGGATAGAGGATCTGATAGAGGATACGATCGGATAGAGGATATGATAGGATAGCGGATCTGATAGAGGATACGATCGGATAGAGGTTAGGATAGGATAGAGGATCCGATAGGTAATTGGATAGGATAGGGGATAGGATAAGGTAGAGGCTAGTATAGGATAGAGGATCTGATAGAGGATAGGATAGGATGGAGGATAGGATAGGATAGAGGATAGGATAGGTAATTGGATAGGATAGAGGATAGGATAAGGTAGAGGATAGTATAGGATAGAGGATAGGATAGAGGATAGGATAGGATAGAGGATAGGATAGGATAGAGGATAGAATAGGATAGAGGATAGGATAGGATAGAGGATAGGATAGGATAGAGGATAGGATAGGATAGGATAGAGGATAGGATAGGATAGAGGATATAATAGGATTGAGGAAAGGATAGGATAGAGGATAGGATAGAGGATAGCATAGAGGATAGGATAGGATAGGGGATCGGATAGAGGATAGGATAGGATAGAGGATAGGATAGGACAGGATAGAGGATCGGATAGAGGATAGGATAGGATAGAGGATAGGATAGGACAGGATAGAGGATCGGATAGAGGATAGGATAGGATAGAGGATAGGATATAATAGAGGATTGGATAGGATAGAGGATAGGATAGGATAGAGGATCTAATAGAGGATAGGATAGGATAGAGGATAGGATAGGATAGAGTATAGGATAGGATAGAGGATAGGCTGGGTTAGAGGATAGGATAGGATAGAGGATAGGATAGGATAGAGGATAGGATATGATGGAGGATAGGATAGGATAGAGGATAGGATAGGATAGAGGATAGGATAGGATAGAAGATAGGATAGGATAGAGGATAGGATAGGATACAGGATAGGATAGGATAGAGGATAGGATATGATAGAGGATAGGATAGGATACGATAGAGGATATAATAGAGGATCGGATAGAGGATAGGATAGGATAGAGGATAGGATAGGATAGAGGATAGAGTAGGATAGAGGATAGGATAGGATAGAGGATAGGATTGGATAGAGGATCGGATAGAGGATAGAGGATAGGATAGGATAGAGGATCGGATAGAGGATAGGATAGGATAGCGGATAGGATAGGATAGAGGAAAGGATAGGATAGAGGATAGGATAGGTATTTGGATAGGATAGAGGATAGGATAAGGTAGAGGATAGGATAGCATAGAGGATAGGATAGGATAGAGGATAGGATAGGATAGAGGATAGGATAGGATAGAGGATAGGATAGGATAGAGGATGGTATAGAGGATAGGATAGAGGATAGGATAGGATAGAGGATAGGATAGGAAAGAGGATAGGATAGGATACGATAGAGGATAGGATAGATGATAGGATACGATAGAGGATCTGATAGAGGATAGGATAGGATACAGGATAGGATAGGGTAGAGGATCGGATAGAGGATAGGATAGGATAGAGGATAGGATAGGATAGAGGAAAGGATATAATAGAGGATGGGATAGGTAATTGGATAGGATAGAGGATAGGATAAGGTAGAGGATAGGATAGCATAGAGTATAGGATAGGATAGAGGATAGGATAGGATAGAGGATAGGATAGGATACGATAGAGGATAGGATAGATGATAGGATAGGATAGAGGATCTGATAGAGGATACGATCGGATAGAGGATAGGATAGGATAGCGGATCTGATAGAGGATACGATCGGATAGAGGTTAGGATAGGATGGAGGATCCGATAGGTAATTGGATAGGATAGGGGATAGGATAAGGTAGAGGCTAGTATAGGATAGAGGATCTGATAGAGGATAGGATAGGATGGAGGATAGGATAGGATAGAGGATAGGATAGGTAATTGGATAGGATAGAGGATAGGATAAGGTAGAGGATAGTATAGGATAGAGGATAGGATAGAGGATCGGATAGGATAGGATAGAAGATAGGATAGGATAGAGGATAGGATAGGATAGAGGATAGGATAGGATAGAGGATAGAATAGGATAGAGGATAGGATAGGATAGAGGATAGGATAGGATAGAGGATAGGATAGGATAGGATAGAGGATAGGATAGGATAGAGGATAGGATAGGATAGGATAGAGGATAGGTTAGGATAGAGAATATAATAGGATTGAGGAAAGGATAGGATAGAGGATAGGGTAGGATAGAGGATAGGATAGGATAGAGGATATAATAGGATTGAGGAAAGGATAGGATAGAGGATAGGGTAGGATAGAGGATCGGATAGAGGATGGGATAGGATAGGATAGAGGATAGGATATAATAGAGGATAGGATTGGGTAGAGGATAGGATAGGATAGAGGATCGGATAGAGGATCGGATAGAGGATAGAGGATAGGATAGGATAGAGGATAGGATAGAGGATAGGATAGAGGATCGGATAGAGGATAGGATAGGATAGAGGAGAGGATACGATAGAGGATAGGATAGGTAATTGGATAGGATAGAGGATAGGATAAGTTAGAGGATAGTATAGGATAGAGGATAGGATCGGATAGAGGATAGGATAGGATTAAGGATAGGATAGGATAGAGGATAGGATAGGAGAGAGGATAGAATAGGATAGATGATAGGATAGGATAGAGAATAGGATAGGATAGAGGATAGGATAGGATAGAGGATAGGATAGAGGATAGGATACAGGGTAGGATAGAGGATAGGATAGGATAGAGGATAGGATAGAGGATAGGATAGGATAGAGGATAGGAAAGGATAGAGGATAGGATGGGATAGAGGATAGGATAGGATAGAGGATAGGATAGGATAGGATAGAGGATAGGATAGGATAGAGGATAGGATAGAGGATAGGATAGGATAGAGGATAGGATAGGTAATTGGATAGGATAGAGGATAGGATAGGATAGAGGATAGGATAGGAAAGAGGGTAGGATAGGTTAGAGGATAGGATAGGATAAAGGATAGGATAGGATAGAGGATAGTATAGGATAGATGATAGAATAGGATAGATGATAGGATAGGATAGAGAATAGGATAGGGTAGAGAATAGGATAGGATAGAGGATAGGATAGAGGATAGGATAGGATAGTGGATAGGATAGAGGATAGGATAGGATAGAGGATAGGATAGAGGATAGGATAGGAAAGAGGGTAGGATAGGATAGAGGATAGGATGGGATAGAGGATAGGATAGGATAGAGGATAGGATAGGATAGAGGATAGGATAGGATAGAGGACAGGATAGAGGATCGGATAGAGGATAGGATAGGATAGAGGAAAGGATAGGATAGATGATCGGATAGATGATAGGATAGGATAGAGGATAGGATAGGATAGAGGTTAGGATAGGATAGAGGATAGAATAGGATAGAGGATAGGATAGAGGATAGGATGGGATAGAGGATAGGATAGGATAGAGGGTAGGATAGGATAGAGGATAGGATAGGAAAGAGGGTAGGATAGGATAGAGGATAGGATGGGATAGAGGATAGGATAGGATAGAGGATAGGATAGGATAGAGGACAGGATAGAGGAGCGGATAGAGGATAGGATAGGATAGAGGAAAGGATAGGATAGATGATCGGATAGATGATAGGATAGGATAGAGGATAGGATAGGATAGAGGTTAGGATAGGATAGAGGATAGAATAGGATAGAGGATAGGATAGGATAGAGGATAGGATTGGATAGAGGATCGGATGGAGGATAGGATAGGATAGAGGATAGGATAGGATAGAGGATCGTATAGGATAGAGGATAGGATAGAATAGAGGATAGGATAGGGTAAAGGATAGGATTGCATAGATGACAGGATAGGATACGATAGAGGATAGGATAGGATAGGATAGAGGATAGGATAGAGGATAGGATAGAGGATAGGATAGGATAGAGGATAGGATAGGATAGAGGATAGGATAGGATAGAGGATAGGATAGGATAGGATAGAGGATAGGATAGGATAGAGGATAGGATAGAGGATAGCATAGAGGACAGGATAGGATAGGGGATCGGATAGAGGATAGGATAGGACAGGATAGAGGATCGGATAGAGGATAGGATAGGATAGAGGATAGGATATAATAGAGGATTGGATAGGATAGAGGATAGGATAGGATAGAGGATCTAATAGAAGATAGGATAGGATAGAGGATAGGATAGGATAGAGTATAGGATAGGATAGAGGATAGTCTGGGTTAGAGGATAGGATAGGATAGAGGATAGGATAGGATAGAGGATAGGATATGATGGAGGATAGGATAGGATAGAGGATAGGATAGGATAGAGGATAGGATAGGATACAGGATAGGATAGGATAGAGGATAGGATATGATAGAGGATATGATAGGATACGATAGAGGATAGGATAGAGGATCGGAAAGAGGATAGGATAGGATAGAGGATAGGATAGGATAGAGGATAGAGTAGGATAGAGGATAGGATAGGATAGAGGATAGGATTGGATAGAGGATCGGATAGAGGATCGGATAGAGGATAGGATAGGATAGAGGATAGGATAGGATAGAGGATCGGATAGAGGATAGGATAGGATAGAGGATAGGATAGGATAGAGGAAAGGATAGGATAGAGGATGGGATAGGTAATTGGATAGGATAGAGGATAGGATAAGGTAGAGGATAGGATAGCATAGAGGATAGGATAGGATAGAGGATAGGATAGGATAGAGGATAGGATAGGATAGAGGATAGGATAGGATAGAGGATGGTATAGAGGATAGGATAGAGGATAGGATAGGATAGAGGATGGTATAGAGGATAGGATAGAGGATAGGATAGGATAGAGGATAGGATAGGAAAGAGGATAGGATAGGATACGATAGAGGATAGGATAGATGATAGGATAGATGACTGGATAGGATAGAGGATCTGATAGAGGATACGATCGGACAGCGGATAGGATATGATAGAGGATCGGATAGGTAATTGGATATGATAGGGGAGAGGATAAGGTAGAAGCTAGTATAGGATAGAGGATAGGATAGGATAGAGGATAGGATAGGATAAAGGATAGGATAGGATAGAGGATAGGATAGGATAGAGGATAGGATAGGATAGAGGATCGGATAGAGGATAGGATAGGATAGAGGGTAGGATAGGATAGAGGATAGAGTAGGATAGAGGATAGGATAGAATAGAGGATAGGATAGGATAAAGGATAGGATAGGATAGAGGATAGGATAGGATAGGATAGAGGATAGGATAGGATAGGATAGAGGATAGGATAGGATCGGATGGAGGATAGGATAGGATAGAGGATAGGATAGGATAGAGGATAGGATTGGATAGAGGATCGGATGGAGGATAGGATAGGATAGAGGATAGGATAGGATAGAGGATCGTATAGGATAGAGGATAGGATAGAATAGAGGATAGGATAGAGGATAGGATACAGGATAGGATAGAGGATAGGATAGGATAGAGGATAGGATAGAGGATAGGATAGGATAGAGGATAGGAAAGGATAGAGGATAGGATGGGATAGAGGATAGGATAGGATAGAGGATAGGATAGGATAGGATAGAGGATAGGATAGGATAGAGGATAGGATAGAGGATAGGATAGGATAGAGGATAGGATAGGTAATTGGATAGGATAGAGGATAGGATAGGATAGAGGATAGGATAGGAAAGAGGGTAGGATAGGATAGAGGATAGGATAGGATAAAGGATAGGATAGGATAGAGGATAGTATAGGATAGAGGATAGAATAGGATAGATGATAGGATAGGATAGAGAATAGGATAGGGTAGAGAATAGGATAGGATAGAGGATAGGATAGAGGATAGGATAGGATAGTGGATAGGATAGAGGATAGGATAGGATAGAGGATAGGATAGAGGATAGGATAGGAAAGAGGGTAGGATAGGATAGAGGATAGGATGGGATAGAGGATAGGATAGGATAGAGGATAGGATAGGATAGAGGATAGGATAGAGGATAGGATAGGATAGAGGACAGGATAGAGGATCGGATAGAGGATAGGATAGGATAGAGGAAAGGATAGGATAGATGATCGGATAGATGATAGGATAGGATAGAGGATAGGATAGGATAGAGGTTAGGATAGGATAGAGGATAGAATAGGATAGAGGATAGAATAGGATAGAGGATAGGATAGAGGATAGGATAGGATAGTGGATAGGATAGAGGATAGGATAGGATAGAGGATAGGATAGAGGATAGGATAGGATAGAGGATAGGATAGAGGATAGGATAGGATAGAGGAAAGGATAGGATAGATGATCGGATAGATGATAGGATAGGATAGAGGGTAGGATAGGGTAGAGGTTAGGATAGGATAGAGGATAGGATATAATAGAGGATAGGATAGGATAGAGTATAGGATAGGATAGAGGATAGGCTGGGTTAGAGGATAGGATAGGATAGAGGATATTATAGGATAGAGGATAGGATATGATGGAGGATAGGATAGGATAGAGGATAGGATAGGATAGAGGATAGGATAGGATACAGGATAGGATAGGATAGAGGATAGGATATGATAGAGGATACGATAGGATACGATAGAGGATAGGATAGAGGATCGGATAGAGGATAGGATAGGATAGAGGATAGGATAGGATAGAGGATAGAGTAGGATAGAGGATCGGATAGGTAATTGGATAGGATAGGGGAGAGGATAAGGTAGAAGCTAGTATAGGATAGAGGATAGTATAGGATAGAGGATAGGATAGGATAAAGGATAGGATAGGATAGAGGATAGGATAGGATAGAGGATAGGATAGGATAGAGGATCGGATAGAGGATAGGATAGGATAGAGGATAGGATAGGATAGAGGATAGAGTAGGATAGAGGATAGGATAGGATAAAGGATAGGATTGGATAGAGGATAGAATAGGATAGAGGATAGGATAGGATAGAGGATAGTATAGGATAGAGGATAGGATAGAATAGAGGATAGGATAGGATAAAGGATAGGATAGGATAGAGGATAGGATAGGATAGGATAGAGGATAGGATAGGATAGGATAGAGGATAGGATAGGATCGGATGGAGGATAGGATAGGATAGAGGATAGGATAGGATAGAGGATAGGATTGGATAGAGGATCGGATGGAGGATAGGATAGGATAGAGGATAGGATAGGATAGAGGATCGTATAGGATAGAGGATAGGATAGAATAGAGGATAGGATAGGGTAAAGGATAGGATTGCATAGAGGACAGGATAGGTTACGATAGAGGATAGGATAGGATAGGATAGAGGATAGGATAGGATAGAGGATAGGATAGGATAGAGGATAGGATAGGATAGAGGATAGGATAGAGGATAGCATAGAGGATAGGATAGGATAGGGGATCGGATAGAGGATAGGATAGGATAGAGGATAGGATAGGACAGGATAGAGGATCGGATAGAGGATAGGATAGGATAGAGGATTTGATATAATAGAGGATTGGATAGGATAGAGGATAGGATAGGATAGAGGATCTAATAGAGGATAGGATAGGATAGAGGATAGGATAGGATAGAGTATAGGATAGGATAGAGGATAGGCTGGATTAGAGGATAGGATAGGATAGAGGATAGGATAGGATAGAGGATAGGATATGATGGAGGATAGGATAGGATAGAGGATAGGATAGGATAGAGGATAGGATAGGATAGGATAGGATAGAGGGTAGGATAGGATAGAGGATAGGATAGGATACGATAGAGGATAGGATAGATGATAGGATAGGATAGAGGATCTGATAGAGGATACGATCGGATAGAGGATAGGATAGGATAGCGGATCTGATAGAGGATACGATCGGATAGAGGTTAGGATAGGATAGAGGATCCGATAGGTAATTGGATAGGATAGGGGATAGGATAAGGTAGAGGCTAGTATAGGATAGAGGATCTGATAGAGGATAGGATAGGATGGAGGATAGGATAGGATAGAGGATAGGATAGGTAATTAGATAGGATAGAGGATAGGATAAGGTAGAGGATAGTATAGGATAGAGGATAGGATAGAGGATCGGATAGGATAGGTAATTGGATAGGATAGAGGATAGGATAAGGTAGAGGATAGTATAGGATAGAGGACAGGATAGAGGATCGGATAGGATAGGATAGAAGATAGAATAGGATAGAGGATAGGATAGGATAGAGGATAGGATAGGATAGAGGATAGAATAGGATAGAGGATAGGATAGGATAGAGGATAGGATAGGATAGAGGATAGGATAGGATAGGATAGGATAGAGGATAGGATAGGATAGAGGATATAATAGGATTGAGGAAAGGATAGGATAGAGGATAGGGTATGATAGAGGATAGGATAGGATAGAGGATATAATAGGATTGAGGAAAGGATAGGATAGAGGATAGGGTAGGATAGAGGATAGGATAGGATAGAGGATCGGATAGAGGATAGGATAGGATAGCGGATCTGATAGAGGATACGATCGGATAGAGGTTAGGATAGGATAGAGGATCCGATAGGTAATTGGATAGGATAGGGGATAGGATAAGGTAGAGGCTAGTATAGGATAGAGGATCTGATAGAGGATAGGATAGGATGGAGGATAGGATAGGATAGAGGATAGGATGGGATAGAAGATAGGATAGGATAGAGGATAGGATAGGATAGAGGATAGGATAGAGGATAGGATAGGATAGAGGATAGGATAGGTAATTGGATAGGATAGAGGATAGGATAAGTTAGAGGATAGTATAGGATAGAGGATAGGATAGGATAGAGGATAGGATAGGATAAAGGATAGGATAGGATAGAGGATAGTATAGGATAGAGGATAGAATAGGATAGATGATAGGATAGGATAGAGAATATTATAGGGTAGAGAATAGGATAGGATAGAGGATAGGATAGAGGATAGGATAGGATAGTGGATAGGATAGAGGATAGGATAGGATAGAGGATAGGATAGAGGATAGGATAGGATAGAGGATAGGAAAGGATAGAGGATAGGATGGGATAGAGGATAGGATAGGATAGAGGATAGGATAGGATAGAGGATAGGATAGGATAGAGGATATAATAGGATTGAGGAAAGGATAGGATAGAGGATAGGGTAGGATAGAGGATAGGATAGGATAGAGGATATAATAGGATTGAGGAAAGGATAGGATAGAGGATAGGGTAGGATAGAGGATAGGATAGGATAGAGGATCGGATAGAGGATAGGATAGGATAGCGGATCTGATAGAGGATACGATCGGATAGAGGTTAGGATAGGATAGAGGATCCGATAGGTAATTGGATAGGATAGGGGATAGGATAAGGTAGAGGCTAGTATAGGATAGAGGATCTGATAGAGGATAGGATAGGATGGAGGATAGGATAGGATAGAGGATACGATAGGTAATTGGATAGGATAGAGGATAGGATAAGGTAGAGGATAGTATAGGATAGAGGATAGGATAGAGGATCGGATAGGATAGGTAATTGGATAGGATAGAGGATAGGATAAGGTAGAGGATAGTATAGGATAGAGGACAGGATAGAGGATCGGATAGGATAGGATAGAAGATAGGATAGGATAGAGGATAGGATAGGTAATTGGATAGGATAGAGGATAGGATAAGTTAGAGGATAGTATAGGATAGAGGATAGGATAGGATAGAGGATAGGATAGGATAAAGGATAGGATAGGATAGAGGATAGTATAGGATAGAGGATAGAATAGGATAGATGATAGGATAGGATAGAGAATATTATAGGGTAGAGAATAGGATAGGATAGAGGATAGGATAGAGGATAGGATAGGATAGTGGATAGGATAGAGGATAGGATAGGATAGAGGATAGGATAGAGGATAGGATAGGATAGAGGATAGGAAAGGATAGAGGATAGGATGGGATAGAAGATAGGATAGGATAGAGGATAGGATAGGATAGAGGATAGGATAGGATAGAGGATATAATAGGATTGAGGAAAGGATAGGATAGAGGATAGGGTAGGATAGAGGATAGGATAGGATAGAGGATATAATAGGATTGAGGAAAGGATAGGATAGAGGATAGGGTAGGATAGAGGATAGGATAGGATAGAGGATCGGATAGAGGATAGGATAGGATAGCGGATCTGATAGAGGATACGATCGGATAGAGGTTAGGATAGGATAGAGGATCCGATAGGTAATTGGATAGGATAGGGGATAGGATAAGGTAGAGGCTAGTATAGGATAGAGGATAGGATAGGATAGGGGATCGGATAGAGGATAGGATAGAGGATAGGATAGGATAGAGGATAGGATAGGAAAGAGGATAGGATAGGATACGATAGAGGATAGGATAGATGATAGGATAGATGACTGGATAGGATAGAGGATCTGATAGAGGATACGATCGGACAGCGGATAGGATAGGATAGAGGATCGGATAGGTAATTGGATAGGATAGGGGAGAGGATAAGGTAGAAGCTAGTATAGGATAGAGGATAGTATAGGATAGAGGATAGGATAGGATAAAGGATAGGATAGGATAGAGGATAGGATAGGATAGAGGATAGGATAGGATAGAGGATCGGATAGAGGATAGGATAGGATAGAGGATAGGATAGGATAGAGGATAGAGTAGGATAGAGGATAGGATAGGATAAAGGATAGGATTGGATAGAGGATAGAATAGGATAGAGGATAGGATAGGATAGAGGATAGTATAGGATAGAGGATAGGATAGAATAGAGGATAGGATAGGATAAAGGATAGGATAGGATAGAGGATAGGATAGGATAGGATAGAGGATAGGATAGGATAGGATAGAGGATAGGATAGGATCGGATGGAGGATAGGATAGGATAGAGGATAGGATAGGATAGAGGATAGGATTGGATAGAGGATCGGATGGAGGATAGGATAGGATAGAGGATAGGATAGGATAGAGGATCGTATAGGATAGAGGATAGGATAGAATAGAGGATAGGATAGGGTAAAGGATAGGATTGCATAGAGGACAGGATAGGTTACGATAGAGGATAGGATAGGATAGGATAGAGGATAGGATAGGATAGAGGATAGGATAGGATAGAGGATAGGATAGGATAGAGGATAGGATAGGATAGAGGATAGGATAGAGGATAGCATAGAGGATAGGATAGGATAGGGGATCGGATAGAGGATAGGATAGGATAGAGGATAGGATAGGACAGGATAGAGGATCGGATAGAGGATAGGATAGGATAGAGGATTTGATATAATAGAGGATTGGATAGGATAGAGGATAGGATAGGATAGAGGATGTAATAGAGGATAGGATAGGATAGAGGATAGGATAGGATAGAGTATAGGATAGGATAGAGGATAGGCTGGATTAGAGGATAGGATAGGATAGAGGATAGGATAGGATAGAGGATAGGATATGATGGAGGATAGGATAGGATAGAGGATAGGATAGGATAGAGGATAGGATAGGATAGGATAGGATAGAGGGTAGGATAGGATAGAGGATAGGATAGGATACGATAGAGGATAGGATAGATGATAGGATAGGATAGAGGATCTGATAGAGGATACGATCGGATAGAGGATAGGATAGGATAGCGGATCTGATAGAGGATACGATCGGATAGAGGTTAGGATAGGATAGAGGATCCGATAGGTAATTGGATAGGATAGGGGATAGGATAAGGTAGAGGCTAGTATAGGATAGAGGATCTGATAGAGGATAGGATAGGATGGAGGATAGGATAGGATAGAGGATAGGATAGGTAATTAGATAGGATAGAGGATAGGATAAGGTAGAGGATAGTATAGGATAGAGGATAGGATAGAGGATCGGATAGGATAGGTAATTGGATAGGATAGAGGATAGGATAAGGTAGAGGATAGTATAGGATAGAGGACAGGATAGAGGATCGGATAGGATAGGATAGAAGATAGAATAGGATAGAGGATAGGATAGGATAGAGGATAGGATAGGATAGAGGATAGAATAGGATAGAGGATAGGATAGGATAGAGGATAGGATAGGATAGAGGATAGGATAGGATAGGATAGGATAGAGGATAGGATAGGATAGAGGATATAATAGGATTGAGGAAAGGATAGGATAGAGGATAGGGTATGATAGAGGATAGGATAGGATAGAGGATATAATAGGATTGAGGAAAGGATAGGATAGAGGATAGGGTAGGATAGAGGATAGGATAGGATAGAGGATCGGATAGAGGATAGGATAGGATAGCGGATCTGATAGAGGATACGATCGGATAGAGGTTAGGATAGGATAGAGGATCCGATAGGTAATTGGATAGGATAGGGGATAGGATAAGGTAGAGGCTAGTATAGGATAGAGGATCTGATAGAGGATAGGATAGGATGGAGGATAGGATAGGATAGAGGATAGGATGGGATAGAGGATAGGATAGGATAGAGGATAGGATAGGATAGAGGATAGGATAGAGGATAGGATAGGATAGAGGATAGGATAGGTAATTGGATAGGATAGAGGATAGGATAAGTTAGAGGATAGTATAGGATAGAGGATAGGATAGGATAGAGGATAGGATAGGATAAAGGATAGGATAGGATAGAGGATAGTATAGGATAGAGGATAGAATAGGATAGATGATAGGATAGGATAGAGAATATTATAGGGTAGAGAATAGGATAGGATAGAGGATAGGATAGAGGATAGGATAGGATAGTGGATAGGATAGAGGATAGGATAGGATAGAGGATAGGATAGAGGATAGTATAGGATAGAGGATAGGAAAGGATAGAGGATAGGATGGGATAGAGGATAGGATAGGATAGAGGATAGGATAGGATAGAGGATAGGATAGGATAGAGGATATAATAGGATTGAGGAAAGGATAGGATAGAGGATAGGGTAGGATAGAGGATAGGATAGGATAGAGGATATAATAGGATTGAGGAAAGGATAGGATAGAGGATAGGGTAGGATAGAGGATAGGATAGGATAGAGGATCGGATAGAGGATAGGATAGGATAGCGGATCTGATAGAGGATACGATCGGATAGAGGTTAGGATAGGATAGAGGATCCGATAGGTAATTGGATAGGATAGGGGATAGGATAAGGTAGAGGCTAGTATAGGATAGAGGATAGGATAGGATAGGGGATCGGATAGAGGATAGGATAGGATAGAGGATAGGATAGGACAGGATAGAGGATCGGATAGAGGATAGGATATCATAGAGGATAGGATAGGACAGGATAGAGGATCGGATAGAGGATAGGATAGGATAGAGGATAGGATATAATAGAGGATTGGATAGGATAGAGGATAGGATAGGATAGAGGATCTAATAGAGGATAGGATAGGATAGAGGATAGGATAGGATAGAGTATAGGATAGGATAGAGGATAGGCTGGGTTAGAGGATAGGATAGGATAGAGGATAGGATAGGATAGAGGATAGGATATGATGGAGGATAGGATAGGATAGAGGATAGGATAGGATAGAGGATAGGATAGGATAGAAGATAGGATAGGATAGAGGATAGGATAGGATACAGGATAGGATAGGATAGAGGATAGGATATGATAGAGGATAGGATAGGATACGATAGAGGATATAATAGAGGATCGGATAGAGGATAGGATAGGATAGAGGATAGGATAGGATAGAGGATAGAGTAGGATAGAGGATAGGATAGGATAGAGGATAGGATTGGATAGAGGATCGGATAGAGGATAGAGGATAGGATAGGATAGAGGATCGGATAGAGGATAGGATAGGATAGCGGATAGGATAGGATAGAGGAAAGGATAGGATAGAGGATAGGATAGGTATTTGGATAGGATAGAGGATAGGATAAGGTAGAGGATAGGATAGCATAGAGGATAGGATAGGATAGAGGATAGGATAGGATAGAGGATAGGATAGGATAGAGGATAGGATAGGATAGAGGATGGTATAGAGGATAGGATAGAGGATAGGATAGGATAGAGGATAGGATAGGAAAGAGGATAGGATAGGATACGATAGAGGATAGGATAGATGATAGGATACGATAGAGGATCTGATAGAGGATAGGATAGGATACAGGATAGGATAGGGTAGAGGATCGGATAGAGGATAGGATAGGATAGAGGATAGGATAGGATAGAGGAAAGGATATAATAGAGGATGGGATAGGTAATTGGATAGGATAGAGGATAGGATAAGGTAGAGGATAGGATAGCATAGAATATAGGATAGGATAGAGGATAGGATAGGATAGAGGATAGGATAGGATAGAGGATAGGATAGGATACGATAGAGGATAGGATAGATGATAGGATAGGATAGAGGATCTGATAGAGGATACGATCGGATAGAGGATAGGATAGGATAGCGGATCTGATAGAGGATACGATCGGATAGAGGTTAGGATAGGATGGAGGATCCGATAGGTAATTGGATAGGATAGGGGATAGGATAAGGTAGAGGCTAGTATAGGATAGAGGATCTGATAGAGGATAGGATAGGATGGAGGATAGGATAGGATAGAGGATAGGATAGGTAATTGGATAGGATAGAGGATAGGATAAGGTAGAGGATAGTATAGGATAGAGGATAGGATAGAGGATCGGATAGGATAGGATAGAAGATAGGATAGGATAGAGGATAGGATAGGATAGAGGATAGGATAGGATAGAGGATAGAATAGCATAGAGGATAGGATAGGATAGAGGATAGGATAGGATAGAGGATAGGATAGGATAGGATAGAGGATAGGATAGGATAGAGGATAGGATAGGATAGGATAGAGGATAGGATAGGATAGAGGATAGAGTAGGATAGAGGATATAATAGGATTGAGGAAAGGATAGGATAGAGGATAGGGTAGGATAGAGGATCGGATAGAGGATAGGATAGGATAGGATAGAGGATAGGATATAATAGAGGATAGGATTGGGTAGAGGATAGGATAGGATAGAGGATCGGATAGAGGATCGGGTAGAGGATAGAGGATAGGATAGGATAGAGGATAGGATAGAGGATAGGATAGAGGATCGGATAGAGGATAGGATAGGATAGAGGAGAGGATACGATAGAGGATAGGATAGGTAATTGGATAGGATAGAGGATAGGATAAGTTAGAGGATAGTATAGGATAGAGGATAGGATCGGATAGAGGATAGGATAGGATTAAGGATAGGATAGGATAGAGGATAGGATAGGATAGAGGATAGGATAGGATAGAGGATAGGATAGAGGATAGGATACAGGGTAGGATAGAGGATATAATAGGATAGAGGATAGGATAGAGGATAGGATAGGATAGAGGATAGGAAAGGATAGAGGATAGGATGGGATAGAGGATAGGATAGGATAGAGGATAGGATAGGATAGGATAGAGGATAGGATAGGATAGAGGATAGGATAGAGGATAGGATAGGATAGAGGATAGGATAGGTAATTGGATAGGATAGAGGATAGGATAGGATAGAGGATAGGATAGGAAAGAGGGTAGGATAGGTTAGAGGATAGGATAGGATAAAGGATAGGATAGGATAGAGGATAGTATAGGATAGATGATAGAATAGGATAGATGATAGAATAGGATAGATGATAGGATAGGATAGAGAATAGGATAGGGTAGAGAATAGGATAGGATAGAGGATAGGATAGAGGATAGGATAGGATAGTGGATAGGATAGAGGATAGGATAGGATAGAGGATAGGATAGAGGATAGGATAGGAAAGAGGGTAGGATAGGATAGAGGATAGGGTAGGATAGAGGATAGGATAGGATAGAGGATATAATAGGATTGAGGAAAGGATAGGATAGAGGATAGGGTAGGATAGAGGATAGGATAGGATAGAGGATCGGATAGAGGATAGGATAGGATAGCGGATCTGATAGAGGATACGATCGGATAGAGGTTAGGATAGGATAGAGGATCCGATAGGTAATTGGATAGGATAGGGGATAGGATAAGGTAGAGGCTAGTATAGGATAGAGGATAGGATAGGATAGGGGATCGGATAGAGGATAGGATAGGATAGAGGATAGGATAGGACAGGATAGAGGATCGGATAGAGGATAGGATATCATAGAGGATAGGATAGGACAGGATAGAGGATCGGATAGAGGATAGGATAGGATAGAGGATAGGATATAATAGAGGATTGGATAGGATAGAGGATAGGATAGGATAGAGGATCTAATAGAGGATAGGATAGGATAGAGGATAGGATAGGATAGAGTATAGGATAGGATAGAGGATAGGCTGGGTTAGAGGATAGGATAGGATAGAGGATAGGATAGGATAGAGGATAGGATATGATGGAGGATAGGATAGGATAGAGGATAGGATAGGATAGAGGATAGGATAGGATAGAAGATAGGATAGGATAGAGGATAGGATAGGATACAGGATAGGATAGGATAGAGGATAGGATATGATAGAGGATAGGATAGGATACGATAGAGGATATAATAGAGGATCGGATAGAGGATAGGATAGGATAGAGGATAGGATAGGATAGAGGATAGAGTAGGATAGAGGATAGGATAGGATAGAGGATAGGATTGGATAGAGGATCGGATAGAGGATAGAGGATAGGATAGGATAGAGGATCGGATAGAGGATAGGATAGGATAGCGGATAGGATAGGATAGAGGAAAGGATATGATAGAGGATAGGATAGGTATTTGGATAGGATAGAGGATAGGATAAGGTAGAGGATAGGATAGCATAGAGGATAGGATAGGATAGAGGATAGGATAGGATAGAGGATAGGATAGGATAGAGGATAGGATAGGATAGAGGATGGTATAGAGGATAGGATAGAGGATAGGATAGGATAGAGGATAGGATAGGAAAGAGGATAGGATAGGATACGATAGAGGATAGGATAGATGATAGGATACGATAGAGGATCTGATAGAGGATAGGATAGGATACAGGATAGGATAGGGTAGAGGATCGGATAGAGGATAGGATAGGATAGAGGATAGGATAGGATAGAGGAAAGGATATAATAGAGGATGGGATAGGTAATTGGATAGGATAGAGGATAGGATAAGGTAGAGGATAGGATAGCATAGAATATAGGATAGGATAGAGGATAGGATAGGATAGAGGATAGGATAGGATAGAGGATAGGATAGGATACGATAGAGGATAGGATAGATGATAGGATAGGATAGAGGATCTGATAGAGGATACGATCGGATAGAGGATAGGATAGGATAGCGGATCTGATAGAGGATACGATCGGATAGAGGTTAGGATAGGATGGAGGATCCGATAGGTAATTGGATAGGATAGGGGATAGGATAAGGTAGAGGCTAGTATAGGATAGAGGATCTGATAGAGGATAGGATAGGATGGAGGATAGGATAGGATAGAGGATAGGATAGGTAATTGGATAGGATAGAGGATAGGATAAGGTAGAGGATAGTATAGGATAGAGGATAGGATAGAGGATCGGATAGGATAGGATAGAAGATAGGATAGGATAGAGGATAGGATAGGATAGAGGATAGGATAGGATAGAGGATAGAATAGCATAGAGGATAGGATAGGATAGAGGATAGGATAGGATAGAGGATAGGATAGGATAGGATAGAGGATAGGATAGGATAGAGGATAGGATAGGATAGGATAGAGGATAGGATAGGATAGAGGATAGAGTAGGATAGAGGATATAATAGGATTGAGGAAAGGATAGGATAGAGGATAGGGTAGGATAGAGGATCGGATAGAGGATAGGATAGGATAGGATAGAGGATAGGATATAATAGAGGATAGGATTGGGTAGAGGATAGGATAGGATAGAGGATCGGATAGAGGATCGGGTAGAGGATAGAGGATAGGATAGGATAGAGGATAGGATAGAGGATAGGATAGAGGATCGGATAGAGGATAGGATAGGATAGAGGAGAGGATACGATAGAGGATAGGATAGGTAATTGGATAGGATAGAGGATAGGATAAGTTAGAGGATAGTATAGGATAGAGGATAGGATCGGATAGAGGATAGGATAGGATTAAGGATAGGATAGGATAGAGGATAGGATAGGATAGAGGATAGGATAGGATAGAGGATAGGATAGAGGATAGGATACAGGGTAGGATAGAGGATATAATAGGATAGAGGATAGGATAGAGGATAGGATAGGATAGAGGATAGGAAAGGATAGAGGATAGGATGGGATAGAGGATAGGATAGGATAGAGGATAGGATAGGATAGGATAGAGGATAGGATAGGATAGAGGATAGGATAGAGGATAGGATAGGATAGAGGATAGGATAGGTAATTGGATAGGATAGAGGATAGGATAGGATAGAGGATAGGATAGGAAAGAGGGTAGGATAGGTTAGAGGATAGGATAGGATAAAGGATAGGATAGGATAGAGGATAGTATAGGATAGATGATAGAATAGGATAGATGATAGAATAGGATAGATGATAGGATAGGATAGAGAATAGGATAGGGTAGAGAATAGGATAGGATAGAGGATAGGATAGAGGATAGGATAGGATAGTGGATAGGATAGAGGATAGGATAGGATAGAGGATAGGATAGAGGATAGGATAGGAAAGAGGGTAGGATAGGATAGAGGATAGGATGGGATAGAGGATAGGATAGGATAGAGGATAGGATAGGATAGAGGATAGGATAGGATAGAGGACAGGATAGAGGATCGGATAGAGGATAGGATAGGATAGAGGATAGGATAGGATAGGATAGAGGATAGGATAGGATCGGATGGAGGATAGGATAGGATAGAGGATAGGATAGGATAGAGGATAGGATTGGATAGAGGATCGGATGGAGGATAGGATAGGATAGAGGATAGGATAGGATAGAGGATCGTATAGGATAGAGGATAGGATAGAATAGAGGATAGGATAGGGTAAAGGATAGGATTGCATAGAGGACAGGATAGGTTACGATAGAGGATAGGATAGGATAGGATAGAGGATAGGATAGGATAGAGGATAGGATAGGATAGAGGATAGGATAGGATAGAGGATAGGATAGAGGATAGCATAGAGGATAGGATAGGATAGGGGATCGGATAGAGGATAGGATAGGATAGAGGATAGGATAGGACAGGATAGAGGATCGGATAGAGGATAGGATAGGATAGAGGATTTGATATAATAGAGGATTGGATAGGATAGAGGATAGGATAGGATAGAGGATCTAATAGAGGATAGGATAGGATAGAGGATAGGATAGGATAGAGTATAGGATAGGATAGAGGATAGGCTGGATTAGAGGATAGGATAGGATAGAGGATAGGATAGGATAGAGGATAGGATATGATGGAGGATAGGATAGGATAGAGGATAGGATAGGATAGAGGATAGGATAGGATAGGATAGGATAGAGGGTAGGATAGGATAGAGGATAGGATAGGATACGATAGAGGATAGGATAGATGATAGGATAGGATAGAGGATCTGATAGAGGATACGATCGGATAGAGGATAGGATAGGATAGCGGATCTGATAGAGGATACGATCGGATAGAGGTTAGGATAGGATAGAGGATCCGATAGGTAATTGGATAGGATAGGGGATAGGATAAGGTAGAGGCTAGTATAGGATAGAGGATCTGATAGAGGATAGGATAGGATGGAGGATAGGATAGGATAGAGGATAGGATAGGTAATTAGATAGGATAGAGGATAGGATAAGGTAGAGGATAGTATAGGATAGAGGATAGGATAGAGGATCGGATAGGATAGGTAATTGGATAGGATAGAGGATAGGATAAGGTAGAGGATAGTATAGGATAGAGGACAGGATAGAGGATCGGATAGGATAGGATAGAAGATAGAATAGGATAGAGGATAGGATAGGATAGAGGATAGGATAGGATAGAGGATAGAATAGGATAGAGGATAGGATAGGATAGAGGATAGGATAGGATAGAGGATAGGATAGGATAGGATAGGATAGAGGATAGGATAGGATAGAGGATATAATAGGATTGAGGAAAGGATAGGATAGAGGATAGGGTATGATAGAGGATAGGATAGGATAGAGGATATAATAGGATTGAGGAAAGGATAGGATAGAGGATAGGGTAGGATAGAGGATAGGATAGGATAGAGGATCGGATAGAGGATAGGATAGGATAGCGGATCTGATAGAGGATACGATCGGATAGAGGTTAGGATAGGATAGAGGATCCGATAGGTAATTGGATAGGATAGGGGATAGGATAAGGTAGAGGCTAGTATAGGATAGAGGATCTGATAGAGGATAGGATAGGATGGAGGATAGGATAGGATAGAGGATAGGATGGGATAGAAGATAGGATAGGATAGAGGATAGGATAGGATAGAGGATAGGATAGAGGATAGGATAGGATAGAGGATAGGATAGGTAATTGGATAGGATAGAGGATAGGATAAGTTAGAGGATAGTATAGGATAGAGGATAGGATAGGATAGAGGATAGGATAGGATAAAGGATAGGATAGGATAGAGGATAGTATAGGATAGAGGATAGAATAGGATAGATGATAGGATAGGATAGAGAATATTATAGGGTAGAGAATAGGATAGGATAGAGGATAGGATAGAGGATAGGATAGGATAGTGGATAGGATAGAGGATAGGATAGGATAGAGGATAGGATAGAGGATAGGATAGGATAGAGGATAGGAAAGGATAGAGGATAGGATGGGATAGAGGATAGGATAGGATAGAGGATAGGATAGGATAGAGGATAGGATAGGATAGAGGATATAATAGGATTGAGGAAAGGATAGGATAGAGGATAGGGTAGGATAGAGGATAGGATAGGATAGAGGATATAATAGGATTGAGGAAAGGATAGGATAGAGGATAGGGTAGGATAGAGGATAGGATAGGATAGAGGATCGGATAGAGGATAGGATAGGATAGCGGATCTGATAGAGGATACGATCGGATAGAGGTTAGGATAGGATAGAGGATCCGATAGGTAATTGGATAGGATAGGGGATAGGATAAGGTAGAGGCTAGTATAGGATAGAGGATCTGATAGAGGATAGGATAGGATGGAGGATAGGATAGGATAGAGGATACGATAGGTAATTGGATAGGATAGAGGATAGGATAAGGTAGAGGATAGTATAGGATAGAGGATAGGATAGAGGATCGGATAGGATAGGTAATTGGATAGGATAGAGGATAGGATAAGGTAGAGGATAGTATAGGATAGAGGACAGGATAGAGGATCGGATAGGATAGGATAGAAGATAGGATAGGATAGAGGATAGGATAGGTAATTGGATAGGATAGAGGATAGGATAAGTTAGAGGATAGTATAGGATAGAGGATAGGATAGGATAGAGGATAGGATAGGATAAAGGATAGGATAGGATAGAGGATAGTATAGGATAGAGGATAGAATAGGATAGATGATAGGATAGGATAGAGAATATTATAGGGTAGAGAATAGGATAGGATAGAGGATAGGATAGAGGATAGGATAGGATAGTGGATAGGATAGAGGATAGGATAGGATAGAGGATAGGATAGAGGATAGGATAGGATAGAGGATAGGAAAGGATAGAGGATAGGATGGGATAGAAGATAGGATAGGATAGAGGATAGGATAGGATAGAGGATAGGATAGGATAGAGGATATAATAGGATTGAGGAAAGGATAGGATAGAGGATAGGGTAGGATAGAGGATAGGATAGGATAGAGGATATAATAGGATTGAGGAAAGGATAGGATAGAGGATAGGGTAGGATAGAGGATAGGATAGGATAGAGGATCGGATAGAGGATAGGATAGGATAGCGGATCTGATAGAGGATACGATCGGATAGAGGTTAGGATAGGATAGAGGATCCGATAGGTAATTGGATAGGATAGGGGATAGGATAAGGTAGAGGCTAGTATAGGATAGAGGATAGGATAGGATAGGGGATCGGATAGAGGATAGGATAGAGGATAGGATAGGATAGAGGATAGGATAGGAAAGAGGATAGGATAGGATACGATAGAGGATAGGATAGATGATAGGATAGATGACTGGATAGGATAGAGGATCTGATAGAGGATACGATCGGACAGCGGATAGGATAGGATAGAGGATCGGATAGGTAATTGGATAGGATAGGGGAGAGGATAAGGTAGAAGCTAGTATAGGATAGAGGATAGTATAGGATAGAGGATAGGATAGGATAAAGGATAGGATAGGATAGAGGATAGGATAGGATAGAGGATAGGATAGGATAGAGGATCGGATAGAGGATAGGATAGGATAGAGGATAGGATAGGATAGAGGATAGAGTAGGATAGAGGATAGGATAGGATAAAGGATA
The DNA here is from genome assembly GCF_050948215.1 of Halictus rubicundus. NCBI lineage: Eukaryota > Metazoa > Arthropoda > Insecta > Hymenoptera > Halictidae > Halictus > Halictus rubicundus. The sequence continues at coordinate 1,140,120 of NW_027488573.1, forward strand.
GGATTGGATAGAGGATAGAATAGGATAGAGGATAGGATAGGATAGAGGATAGTATAGGATAGAGGATAGGATAGAATAGAGGATAGGATAGGATAAAGGATAGGATAGGATAGAGGATAGGATAGGATAGGATAGAGGATAGGATAGGATAGGATAGAGGATAGGATAGGATCGGATGGAGGATAGGATAGGATAGAGGATAGGATAGGATAGAGGATAGGATTGGATAGAGGATCGGATGGAGGATAGGATAGGATAGAGGATAGGATAGGATAGAGGATCGTATAGGATAGAGGATAGGATAGAATAGAGGATAGGATAGGGTAAAGGATAGGATTGCATAGAGGACAGGATAGGTTACGATAGAGGATAGGATAGGATAGGATAGAGGATAGGATAGGATAGAGGATAGGATAGGATAGAGGATAGGATAGGATAGAGGATAGGATAGGATAGAGGATAGGATAGAGGATAGCATAGAGGATAGGATAGGATAGGGGATCGGATAGAGGATAGGATAGGATAGAGGATAGGATAGGACAGGATAGAGGATCGGATAGAGGATAGGATAGGATAGAGGATTTGATATAATAGAGGATTGGATAGGATAGAGGATAGGATAGGATAGAGGATGTAATAGAGGATAGGATAGGATAGAGGATAGGATAGGATAGAGTATAGGATAGGATAGAGGATAGGCTGGATTAGAGGATAGGATAGGATAGAGGATAGGATAGGATAGAGGATAGGATATGATGGAGGATAGGATAGGATAGAGGATAGGATAGGATAGAGGATAGGATAGGATAGGATAGGATAGAGGGTAGGATAGGATAGAGGATAGGATAGGATACGATAGAGGATAGGATAGATGATAGGATAGGATAGAGGATCTGATAGAGGATACGATCGGATAGAGGATAGGATAGGATAGCGGATCTGATAGAGGATACGATCGGATAGAGGTTAGGATAGGATAGAGGATCCGATAGGTAATTGGATAGGATAGGGGATAGGATAAGGTAGAGGCTAGTATAGGATAGAGGATCTGATAGAGGATAGGATAGGATGGAGGATAGGATAGGATAGAGGATAGGATAGGTAATTAGATAGGATAGAGGATAGGATAAGGTAGAGGATAGTATAGGATAGAGGATAGGATAGAGGATCGGATAGGATAGGTAATTGGATAGGATAGAGGATAGGATAAGGTAGAGGATAGTATAGGATAGAGGACAGGATAGAGGATCGGATAGGATAGGATAGAAGATAGAATAGGATAGAGGATAGGATAGGATAGAGGATAGGATAGGATAGAGGATAGAATAGGATAGAGGATAGGATAGGATAGAGGATAGGATAGGATAGAGGATAGGATAGGATAGGATAGGATAGAGGATAGGATAGGATAGAGGATATAATAGGATTGAGGAAAGGATAGGATAGAGGATAGGGTATGATAGAGGATAGGATAGGATAGAGGATATAATAGGATTGAGGAAAGGATAGGATAGAGGATAGGGTAGGATAGAGGATAGGATAGGATAGAGGATCGGATAGAGGATAGGATAGGATAGCGGATCTGATAGAGGATACGATCGGATAGAGGTTAGGATAGGATAGAGGATCCGATAGGTAATTGGATAGGATAGGGGATAGGATAAGGTAGAGGCTAGTATAGGATAGAGGATCTGATAGAGGATAGGATAGGATGGAGGATAGGATAGGATAGAGGATAGGATGGGATAGAGGATAGGATAGGATAGAGGATAGGATAGGATAGAGGATAGGATAGAGGATAGGATAGGATAGAGGATAGGATAGGTAATTGGATAGGATAGAGGATAGGATAAGTTAGAGGATAGTATAGGATAGAGGATAGGATAGGATAGAGGATAGGATAGGATAAAGGATAGGATAGGATAGAGGATAGTATAGGATAGAGGATAGAATAGGATAGATGATAGGATAGGATAGAGAATATTATAGGGTAGAGAATAGGATAGGATAGAGGATAGGATAGAGGATAGGATAGGATAGTGGATAGGATAGAGGATAGGATAGGATAGAGGATAGGATAGAGGATAGTATAGGATAGAGGATAGGAAAGGATAGAGGATAGGATGGGATAGAGGATAGGATAGGATAGAGGATAGGATAGGATAGAGGATAGGATAGGATAGAGGATATAATAGGATTGAGGAAAGGATAGGATAGAGGATAGGGTAGGATAGAGGATAGGATAGGATAGAGGATATAATAGGATTGAGGAAAGGATAGGATAGAGGATAGGGTAGGATAGAGGATAGGATAGGATAGAGGATCGGATAGAGGATAGGATAGGATAGCGGATCTGATAGAGGATACGATCGGATAGAGGTTAGGATAGGATAGAGGATCCGATAGGTAATTGGATAGGATAGGGGATAGGATAAGGTAGAGGCTAGTATAGGATAGAGGATAGGATAGGATAGGGGATCGGATAGAGGATAGGATAGGATAGAGGATAGGATAGGACAGGATAGAGGATCGGATAGAGGATAGGATATCATAGAGGATAGGATAGGACAGGATAGAGGATCGGATAGAGGATAGGATAGGATAGAGGATAGGATATAATAGAGGATTGGATAGGATAGAGGATAGGATAGGATAGAGGATCTAATAGAGGATAGGATAGGATAGAGGATAGGATAGGATAGAGTATAGGATAGGATAGAGGATAGGCTGGGTTAGAGGATAGGATAGGATAGAGGATAGGATAGGATAGAGGATAGGATATGATGGAGGATAGGATAGGATAGAGGATAGGATAGGATAGAGGATAGGATAGGATAGAAGATAGGATAGGATAGAGGATAGGATAGGATACAGGATAGGATAGGATAGAGGATAGGATATGATAGAGGATAGGATAGGATACGATAGAGGATATAATAGAGGATCGGATAGAGGATAGGATAGGATAGAGGATAGGATAGGATAGAGGATAGAGTAGGATAGAGGATAGGATAGGATAGAGGATAGGATTGGATAGAGGATCGGATAGAGGATAGAGGATAGGATAGGATAGAGGATCGGATAGAGGATAGGATAGGATAGCGGATAGGATAGGATAGAGGAAAGGATAGGATAGAGGATAGGATAGGTATTTGGATAGGATAGAGGATAGGATAAGGTAGAGGATAGGATAGCATAGAGGATAGGATAGGATAGAGGATAGGATAGGATAGAGGATAGGATAGGATAGAGGATAGGATAGGATAGAGGATGGTATAGAGGATAGGATAGAGGATAGGATAGGATAGAGGATAGGATAGGAAAGAGGATAGGATAGGATACGATAGAGGATAGGATAGATGATAGGATACGATAGAGGATCTGATAGAGGATAGGATAGGATACAGGATAGGATAGGGTAGAGGATCGGATAGAGGATAGGATAGGATAGAGGATAGGATAGGATAGAGGAAAGGATATAATAGAGGATGGGATAGGTAATTGGATAGGATAGAGGATAGGATAAGGTAGAGGATAGGATAGCATAGAATATAGGATAGGATAGAGGATAGGATAGGATAGAGGATAGGATAGGATAGAGGATAGGATAGGATACGATAGAGGATAGGATAGATGATAGGATAGGATAGAGGATCTGATAGAGGATACGATCGGATAGAGGATAGGATAGGATAGCGGATCTGATAGAGGATACGATCGGATAGAGGTTAGGATAGGATGGAGGATCCGATAGGTAATTGGATAGGATAGGGGATAGGATAAGGTAGAGGCTAGTATAGGATAGAGGATCTGATAGAGGATAGGATAGGATGGAGGATAGGATAGGATAGAGGATAGGATAGGTAATTGGATAGGATAGAGGATAGGATAAGGTAGAGGATAGTATAGGATAGAGGATAGGATAGAGGATCGGATAGGATAGGATAGAAGATAGGATAGGATAGAGGATAGGATAGGATAGAGGATAGGATAGGATAGAGGATAGAATAGCATAGAGGATAGGATAGGATAGAGGATAGGATAGGATAGAGGATAGGATAGGATAGGATAGAGGATAGGATAGGATAGAGGATAGGATAGGATAGGATAGAGGATAGGATAGGATAGAGGATAGAGTAGGATAGAGGATATAATAGGATTGAGGAAAGGATAGGATAGAGGATAGGGTAGGATAGAGGATCGGATAGAGGATAGGATAGGATAGGATAGAGGATAGGATATAATAGAGGATAGGATTGGGTAGAGGATAGGATAGGATAGAGGATCGGATAGAGGATCGGGTAGAGGATAGAGGATAGGATAGGATAGAGGATAGGATAGAGGATAGGATAGAGGATCGGATAGAGGATAGGATAGGATAGAGGAGAGGATACGATAGAGGATAGGATAGGTAATTGGATAGGATAGAGGATAGGATAAGTTAGAGGATAGTATAGGATAGAGGATAGGATCGGATAGAGGATAGGATAGGATTAAGGATAGGATAGGATAGAGGATAGGATAGGATAGAGGATAGGATAGGATAGAGGATAGGATAGAGGATAGGATACAGGGTAGGATAGAGGATATAATAGGATAGAGGATAGGATAGAGGATAGGATAGGATAGAGGATAGGAAAGGATAGAGGATAGGATGGGATAGAGGATAGGATAGGATAGAGGATAGGATAGGATAGGATAGAGGATAGGATAGGATAGAGGATAGGATAGAGGATAGGATAGGATAGAGGATAGGATAGGTAATTGGATAGGATAGAGGATAGGATAGGATAGAGGATAGGATAGGAAAGAGGGTAGGATAGGTTAGAGGATAGGATAGGATAAAGGATAGGATAGGATAGAGGATAGTATAGGATAGATGATAGAATAGGATAGATGATAGAATAGGATAGATGATAGGATAGGATAGAGAATAGGATAGGGTAGAGAATAGGATAGGATAGAGGATAGGATAGAGGATAGGATAGGATAGTGGATAGGATAGAGGATAGGATAGGATAGAGGATAGGATAGAGGATAGGATAGGAAAGAGGGTAGGATAGGATAGAGGATAGGATGGGATAGAGGATAGGATAGGATAGAGGATAGGATAGGATAGAGGATAGGATAGGATAGAGGACAGGATAGAGGATCGGATAGAGGATAGGATAGGATAGAGGAAAGGATAGGATAGATGATCGGATAGATGATAGGATAGGATAGAGGATAGGATAGGATAGAGGTTAGGATAGGATAGAGGATAGAATAGGATAGAGGATAGGATAGAGGATAGGATGGGATAGAGGATAGGATAGGATAGAGGGTAGGATAGGATAGAGGATAGGATAGGAAAGAGGGTAGGATAGGATAGAGGATAGGATGGGATAGAGGATAGGATAGGATAGAGGATAGGATAGGATAGAGGACAGGATAGAGGAGCGGATAGAGGATAGGATAGGATAGAGGAAAGGATAGGATAGATGATCGGATAGATGATAGGATAGGATAGAGGATAGGATAGGATAGAGGTTAGGATAGGATAGAGGATAGAATAGGATAGAGGATAGGATAGGATAGAGGATAGGATTGGATAGAGGATCGGATGGAGGATAGGATAGGATAGAGGATAGGATAGGATAGAGGATCGTATAGGATAGATGATAGGATAGAATAGAGGATAGGATAGGGTAAAGGATAGGATTGCATAGATGACAGGATAGGATACGATAGAGGATAGGATAGGATAGGATAGAGGATAGGATAGAGGATAGGATAGAGGATAGGATAGGATAGAGGATAGGATAGGATAGAGGATAGGATAGGATAGAGGATAGGATAGGATAGGATAGAGGATAGGATAGGATAGAGGATAGGATAGAGGATAGCATAGAGGACAGGATAGGATAGGGGATCGGATAGAGGATAGGATAGGACAGGATAGAGGATCGGATAGAGGATAGGATAGGATAGAGGATAGGATATAATAGAGGATTGGATAGGATAGAGGATAGGATAGGATAGAGGATCTAATAGAAGATAGGATAGGATAGAGGATAGGATAGGATAGAGTATAGGATAGGATAGAGGATAGTCTGGGTTAGAGGATAGGATAGGATAGAGGATAGGATAGGATAGAGGATAGGATATGATGGAGGATAGGATAGGATAGAGGATAGGATAGGATAGAGGATAGGATAGGATACAGGATAGGATAGGATAGAGGATAGGATATGATAGAGGATATGATAGGATACGATAGAGGATAGGATAGAGGATCGGAAAGAGGATAGGATAGGATAGAGGATAGGATAGGATAGAGGATAGAGTAGGATAGAGGATAGGATAGGATAGAGGATAGGATTGGATAGAGGATCGGATAGAGGATCGGATAGAGGATAGGATAGGATAGAGGATAGGATAGGATAGAGGATCGGATAGAGGATAGGATAGAGGATAGGATAGGATAGAGGATAGGATAGGAAAGAGGATAGGATAGGATACGATAGAGGATAGGATAGATGATAGGATAGATGACTGGATAGGATAGAGGATCTGATAGAGGATACGATCGGACAGCGGATAGGATATGATAGAGGATCGGATAGGTAATTGGATATGATAGGGGAGAGGATAAGGTAGAAGCTAGTATAGGATAGAGGATAGGATAGGATAGAGGATAGGATAGGATAAAGGATAGGATAGGATAGAGGATAGGATAGGATAGAGGATAGGATAGGATAGAGGATCGGATAGAGGATAGGATAGGATAGAGGGTAGGATAGGATAGAGGATAGAGTAGGATAGAGGATAGGATAGAATAGAGGATAGGATAGGATAAAGGATAGGATAGGATAGAGGATAGGATAGGATAGGATAGAGGATAGGATAGGATAGGATAGAGGATAGGATAGGATCGGATGGAGGATAGGATAGGATAGAAGATAGAATAGGATAGAGGATAGGATAGGATAGAGGATAGGATAGGATAGAGGATAGAATAGGATAGAGGATAGGATAGGATAGAGGATAGGATAGGATAGAGGATAGGATAGGATAGGATAGGATAGAGGATAGGATAGGATAGAGGATATAATAGGATTGAGGAAAGGATAGGATAGAGGATAGGGTATGATAGAGGATAGGATAGGATAGAGGATATAATAGGATTGAGGAAAGGATAGGATAGAGGATAGGGTAGGATAGAGGATAGGATAGGATAGAGGATCGGATAGAGGATAGGATAGGATAGCGGATCTGATAGAGGATACGATCGGATAGAGGTTAGGATAGGATAGAGGATCCGATAGGTAATTGGATAGGATAGGGGATAGGATAAGGTAGAGGCTAGTATAGGATAGAGGATCTGATAGAGGATAGGATAGGATGGAGGATAGGATAGGATAGAGGATAGGATGGGATAGAGGATAGGATAGGATAGAGGATAGGATAGGATAGAGGATAGGATAGAGGATAGGATAGGATAGAGGATAGGATAGGTAATTGGATAGGATAGAGGATAGGATAAGTTAGAGGATAGTATAGGATAGAGGATAGGATAGGATAGAGGATAGGATAGGATAAAGGATAGGATAGGATAGAGGATAGTATAGGATAGAGGATAGAATAGGATAGATGATAGGATAGGATAGAGAATATTATAGGGTAGAGAATAGGATAGGATAGAGGATAGGATAGAGGATAGGATAGGATAGTGGATAGGATAGAGGATAGGATAGGATAGAGGATAGGATAGAGGATAGTATAGGATAGAGGATAGGAAAGGATAGAGGATAGGATGGGATAGAGGATAGGATAGGATAGAGGATAGGATAGGATAGAGGATAGGATAGGATAGAGGATATAATAGGATTGAGGAAAGGATAGGATAGAGGATAGGGTAGGATAGAGGATAGGATAGGATAGAGGATATAATAGGATTGAGGAAAGGATAGGATAGAGGATAGGGTAGGATAGAGGATAGGATAGGATAGAGGATCGGATAGAGGATAGGATAGGATAGCGGATCTGATAGAGGATACGATCGGATAGAGGTTAGGATAGGATAGAGGATCCGATAGGTAATTGGATAGGATAGGGGATAGGATAAGGTAGAGGCTAGTATAGGATAGAGGATAGGATAGGATAGGGGATCGGATAGAGGATAGGATAGGATAGAGGATAGGATAGGACAGGATAGAGGATCGGATAGAGGATAGGATATCATAGAGGATAGGATAGGACAGGATAGAGGATCGGATAGAGGATAGGATAGGATAGAGGATAGGATATAATAGAGGATTGGATAGGATAGAGGATAGGATAGGATAGAGGATCTAATAGAGGATAGGATAGGATAGAGGATAGGATAGGATAGAGTATAGGATAGGATAGAGGATAGGCTGGGTTAGAGGATAGGATAGGATAGAGGATAGGATAGGATAGAGGATAGGATATGATGGAGGATAGGATAGGATAGAGGATAGGATAGGATAGAGGATAGGATAGGATAGAAGATAGGATAGGATAGAGGATAGGATAGGATACAGGATAGGATAGGATAGAGGATAGGATATGATAGAGGATAGGATAGGATACGATAGAGGATATAATAGAGGATCGGATAGAGGATAGGATAGGATAGAGGATAGGATAGGATAGAGGATAGAGTAGGATAGAGGATAGGATAGGATAGAGGATAGGATTGGATAGAGGATCGGATAGAGGATAGAGGATAGGATAGGATAGAGGATCGGATAGAGGATAGGATAGGATAGCGGATAGGATAGGATAGAGGAAAGGATAGGATAGAGGATAGGATAGGTATTTGGATAGGATAGAGGATAGGATAAGGTAGAGGATAGGATAGCATAGAGGATAGGATAGGATAGAGGATAGGATAGGATAGAGGATAGGATAGGATAGAGGATAGGATAGGATAGAGGATGGTATAGAGGATAGGATAGAGGATAGGATAGGATAGAGGATAGGATAGGAAAGAGGATAGGATAGGATACGATAGAGGATAGGATAGATGATAGGATACGATAGAGGATCTGATAGAGGATAGGATAGGATACAGGATAGGATAGGGTAGAGGATCGGATAGAGGATAGGATAGGATAGAGGATAGGATAGGATAGAGGAAAGGATATAATAGAGGATGGGATAGGTAATTGGATAGGATAGAGGATAGGATAAGGTAGAGGATAGGATAGCATAGAATATAGGATAGGATAGAGGATAGGATAGGATAGAGGATAGGATAGGATAGAGGATAGGATAGGATACGATAGAGGATAGGATAGATGATAGGATAGGATAGAGGATCTGATAGAGGATACGATCGGATAGAGGATAGGATAGGATAGCGGATCTGATAGAGGATACGATCGGATAGAGGTTAGGATAGGATGGAGGATCCGATAGGTAATTGGATAGGATAGGGGATAGGATAAGGTAGAGGCTAGTATAGGATAGAGGATCTGATAGAGGATAGGATAGGATGGAGGATAGGATAGGATAGAGGATAGGATAGGTAATTGGATAGGATAGAGGATAGGATAAGGTAGAGGATAGTATAGGATAGAGGATAGGATAGAGGATCGGATAGGATAGGATAGAAGATAGGATAGGATAGAGGATAGGATAGGATAGAGGATAGGATAGGATAGAGGATAGAATAGCATAGAGGATAGGATAGGATAGAGGATAGGATAGGATAGAGGATAGGATAGGATAGGATAGAGGATAGGATAGGATAGAGGATAGGATAGGATAGGATAGAGGATAGGATAGGATAGAGGATAGAGTAGGATAGAGGATATAATAGGATTGAGGAAAGGATAGGATAGAGGATAGGGTAGGATAGAGGATCGGATAGAGGATAGGATAGGATAGGATAGAGGATAGGATATAATAGAGGATAGGATTGGGTAGAGGATAGGATAGGATAGAGGATCGGATAGAGGATCGGGTAGAGGATAGAGGATAGGATAGGATAGAGGATAGGATAGAGGATAGGATAGAGGATCGGATAGAGGATAGGATAGGATAGAGGAGAGGATACGATAGAGGATAGGATAGGTAATTGGATAGGATAGAGGATAGGATAAGTTAGAGGATAGTATAGGATAGAGGATAGGATCGGATAGAGGATAGGATAGGATTAAGGATAGGATAGGATAGAGGATAGGATAGGATAGAGGATAGGATAGGATAGAGGATAGGATAGAGGATAGGATACAGGGTAGGATAGAGGATATAATAGGATAGAGGATAGGATAGAGGATAGGATAGGATAGAGGATAGGAAAGGATAGAGGATAGGATGGGATAGAGGATAGGATAGGATAGAGGATAGGATAGGATAGGATAGAGGATAGGATAGGATAGAGGATAGGATAGAGGATAGGATAGGATAGAGGATAGGATAGGTAATTGGATAGGATAGAGGATAGGATAGGATAGAGGATAGGATAGGAAAGAGGGTAGGATAGGTTAGAGGATAGGATAGGATAAAGGATAGGATAGGATAGAGGATAGTATAGGATAGATGATAGAATAGGATAGATGATAGAATAGGATAGATGATAGGATAGGATAGAGAATAGGATAGGGTAGAGAATAGGATAGGATAGAGGATAGGATAGAGGATAGGATAGGATAGTGGATAGGATAGAGGATAGGATAGGATAGAGGATAGGATAGAGGATAGGATAGGAAAGAGGGTAGGATAGGATAGAGGATAGGATGGGATAGAGGATAGGATAGGATAGAGGATAGGATAGGATAGAGGATAGGATAGGCTAGAGGACAGGATAGAGGATCGGATAGAGGATAGGATAGGATAGAGGAAAGGATAGGATAGATGATCGGATAGATGATAGGATAGGATAGAGGATAGGATAGGATAGAGGTTAGGATAGGATAGAGGATAGAATAGGATAGAGGATAGGATAGAGGATAGGATGGGATAGAGGATAGGATAGGATAGAGGGTAGGATAGGATAGAGGATAGGATAGGAAAGAGGGTAGGATAGGATAGAGGATAGGATGGGATAGAGGATAGGATAGGATAGAGGATAGGATAGGATAGAGGACAGGATAGAGGAGCGGATAGAGGATAGGATAGGATAGAGGAAAGGATAGGATAGATGATCGGATAGATGATAGGATAGGATAGAGGATAGGATAGGATAGAGGTTAGGATAGGATAGAGGATAGAATAGGATAGAGGATAGGATAGGATAGAGGATAGGATTGGATAGAGGATCGGATGGAGGATAGGATAGGATAGAGGATAGGATAGGATAGAGGATCGTATAGGATAGATGATAGGATAGAATAGAGGATAGGATAGGGTAAAGGATAGGATTGCATAGATGACAGGATAGGATACGATAGAGGATAGGATAGGATAGGATAGAGGATAGGATAGAGGATAGGATAGAGGATAGGATAGGATAGAGGATAGGATAGGATAGAGGATAGGATAGGATAGAGGATAGGATAGGATAGGATAGAGGATAGGATAGGATAGAGGATAGGATAGAGGATAGCATAGAGGACAGGATAGGATAGGGGATCGGATAGAGGATAGGATAGGACAGGATAGAGGATCGGATAGAGGATAGGATAGGATAGAGGATAGGATATAATAGAGGATTGGATAGGATAGAGGATAGGATAGGATAGAGGATCTAATAGAAGATAGGATAGGATAGAGGATAGGATAGGATAGAGTATAGGATAGGATAGAGGATAGTCTGGGTTAGAGGATAGGATAGGATAGAGGATAGGATAGGATAGAGGATAGGATATGATGGAGGATAGGATAGGATAGAGGATAGGATAGGATAGAGGATAGGATAGGATACAGGATAGGATAGGATAGAGGATAGGATATGATAGAGGATATGATAGGATACGATAGAGGATAGGATAGAGGATCGGAAAGAGGATAGGATAGGATAGAGGATAGGATAGGATAGAGGATAGAGTAGGATAGAGGATAGGATAGGATAGAGGATAGGATTGGATAGAGGATCGGATAGAGGATCGGATAGAGGATAGGATAGGATAGAGGATAGGATAGGATAGAGGATCGGATAGAGGATAGGATAGAGGATAGGATAGGATAGAGGATAGGATAGGAAAGAGGATAGGATAGGATACGATAGAGGATAGGATAGATGATAGGATAGATGACTGGATAGGATAGAGGATCTGATAGAGGATACGATCGGACAGCGGATAGGATATGATAGAGGATCGGATAGGTAATTGGATATGATAGGGGAGAGGATAAGGTAGAAGCTAGTATAGGATAGAGGATAGGATAGGATAGAGGATAGGATAGGATAAAGGATAGGATAGGATAGAGGATAGGATAGGATAGAGGATAGGATAGGATAGAGGATCGGATAGAGGATAGGATAGGATAGAGGGTAGGATAGGATAGAGGATAGAGTAGGATAGAGGATAGGATAGAATAGAGGATAGGATAGGATAAAGGATAGGATAGGATAGAGGATAGGATAGGATAGGATAGAGGATAGGATAGGATAGGATAGAGGATAGGATAGGATCGGATGGAGGATAGGATAGGATAGAGGATAGGATAGGATAGAGGATAGGATTGGATAGAGGATCGGATGGAGGATAGGATAGGATAGAGGATAGGATAGGATAGAGGATCGTATAGGATAGAGGATAGGATAGAATAGAGGATAGGATAGAGGATAGGATACAGGATAGGATAGAGGATAGGATAGGATAGAGGATAGGATAGAGGATAGGATAGGATAGAGGATAGGAAAGGATAGAGGATAGGATGGGATAGAGGATAGGATAGGATAGAGGATAGGATAGGATAGGATAGAGGATAGGATAGGATAGAGGATAGGATAGAGGATAGGATAGGATAGAGGATAGGATAGGTAATTGGATAGGATAGAGGATAGGATAGGATAGAGGATAGGATAGGAAAGAGGGTAGGATAGGATAGAGGATAGGATAGGATAAAGGATAGGATAGGATAGAGGATAGTATAGGATAGAGGATAGAATAGGATAGATGATAGGATAGGATAGAGAATAGGATAGGGTAGAGAATAGGATAGGATAGAGGATAGGATAGAGGATAGGATAGAGGATAGGATAGGATAGTGGATAGGATAGAGGATAGGATAGGATAGAGGATAGGATAGAGGATAGGATAGGAAAGAGGGTAGGATAGGATAGAGGATAGGATGGGATAGAGGATAGGATAGGATAGAGGATAGGATAGGATAGAGGATAGGATAGAGGATAGGATAGGATAGAGGACAGGATAGAGGATCGGATAGAGGATAGGATAGGATAGAGGAAAGGATAGGATAGATGATCGGATAGATGATAGGATAGGATAGAGGATAGGATAGGATAGAGGTTAGGATAGGATAGAGGATAGAATAGGATAGAGGATAGGATAGAGGATAGGATAGGATAGTGGATAGGATAGAGGATAGGATAGGATAGAGGATAGGATAGAGGATAGGATAGGATAGAGGATAGGATAGAGGATAGGATAGGATAGAGGAAAGGATAGGATAGATGATCGGATAGATGATAGGATAGGATAGAGGGTAGGATAGGGTAGAGGTTAGGATAGGATAGAGGATAGGATAGGATAGAGGATAGGATAGGATAGAGGATAGGATAGAGGATAGCATAGAGGACAGGATAGGATAGGGGATCGGATAGAGGATAGGATAGGACAGGATAGAGGATCGGATAGAGGATAGGATAGGATAGAGGATAGGATATAATAGAGGATAGGATAGGATAGAGTATAGGATAGGATAGAGGATAGGCTGGGTTAGAGGATAGGATAGGATAGAGGATAGGATAGGATAGAGGATAGGATATGATGGAGGATAGGATAGGATAGAGGATAGGATAGGATAGAGGATAGGATAGGATACAGGATAGGATAGGATAGAGGATAGGATATGATAGAGGATACGATAGGATACGATAGAGGATAGGATAGAGGATCGGATAGAGGATAGGATAGGATAGAGGATAGGATAGGATAGAGGATAGAGTAGGATAGAGGATAGGATAGGATAGAGGATAGGATTGGATAGAGGATCGGATAGAGGATCGGATAGAGGATAGGATAGGATAGAGGATAGGATAGGATAGAGGATCGGATAGAGGATAGGATAGGATAGAGGATAGGATAGGATAGAGGAAAGGATAGGATAGAGGATAGGATAGGTAATTGGATAGGATAGAGGATAGGATAAGGTAGAGGATAGGATAGCATAGAGGATAGGATAGGATAGAGGATAGGATAGGATAGAGGATAGGATAGGATAGAGGATAGGATAGGATAGAGGATGGTATAGAGGATAGGATAGAGGATAGGATAGGATAGAGGATAGGATAGGAAAGAGGATAGGATAGGATACGATAGAGGATAGGATAGATGATAGGATAGATGACTGGATAGGATAGAGGATCTGATAGAGGATACGATCGGACAGCGGATAGGATAGGATAGAGGATCGGATAGGTAATTGGATAGGATAGGGGAGAGGATAAGGTAGAAGCTAGTATAGGATAGAGGATAGTATAGGATAGAGGATAGGATAGGATAAAGGATAGGATAGGATAGAGGATAGGATAGGATAGAGGATAGGATAGGATAGAGGATCGGATAGAGGATAGGATAGGATAGAGGATAGGATAGGATAGAGGATAGAGTAGGATAGAGGATAGGATAGGATAAAGGATAGGATTGGATAGAGGATAGAATAGGATAGAGGATAGGATAGGATAGAGGATAGTATAGGATAGAGGATAGGATAGAATAGAGGATAGGATAGGATAAAGGATAGGATAGGATAGAGGATAGGATAGGATAGGATAGAGGATAGGATAGGATAGGATAGAGGATAGGATAGGATCGGATGGAGGATAGGATAGGATAGAGGATAGGATAGGATAGAGGATAGGATTGGATAGAGGATCGGATGGAGGATAGGATAGGATAGAGGATAGGATAGGATAGAGGATCGTATAGGATAGAGGATAGGATAGAATAGAGGATAGGATAGGGTAAAGGATAGGATTACATAGAGGACAGGATAGGTTACGATAGAGCATAGGATAGGATAGGATAGGATAGAGGATAGGATAGGATAGAGGATAGGATAGGATAGAGGATAGGATAGGATAGAGGATAGGATAGGATAGAGGATAGGATAGAGGATAGCATAGAGGATAGGATAGGATAGGGGATCGGATAGAGGATAGGATAGGATAGAGGATAGGATAGGACAGGATAGAGGATCGGATAGAGGATAGGATAGGATAGAGGATTTGATATAATAGAGGATTGGATAGGATAGAGGATAGGATAGGATAGAGGATCTAATAGAGGATAGGATAGGATAGAGGATAGGATAGGATAGAGTATAGGATAGGATAGAGGATAGGCTGGGTTAGAGGATAGGATAGGATAGAGGATAGGATAGGATAGAGGATAGGATATGATGGAGGATAGGATAGGATAGAGGATAGGATAGGATAGAGGATAGGATAGGATAGGATAGGATAGAGGGTAGGATAGGATAGAGGATAGGATAGGATACGATAGAGGATAGGATAGATGATAGGATAGGATAGAGGATCTGATAGAGGATACGATCGGATAGAGGATAGGATAGGATAGCGGATCTGATAGATGATACGATCGGATAGAGGTTAGGATAGGATAGAGGATCCGATAGGTAATTGGATAGGATAGGGGATAGGATAAGGTAGAGGCTAGTATAGGATAGAGGATCTGATAGAGGATAGGATACGATGGAGGATAGGATAGGATAGAGGATAGGATAGGTAATTAGATAGGATAGAGGATAGGATAAGGTAGAGGATAGTATAGGATAGAGGATAGGATAGAGGATCGGATAGGATAGGTAATTGGATAGGATAGAGGATAGGATAAGGTAGAGGATAGTATAGGATAGAGGACAGGATAGAGGATCGGATAGGATAGGATAGAAGATAGAATAGGATAGAGGATAGGATAGGATAGAGGATAGGATAGGATAGAGGATAGAATAGGATAGAGGATAGGATAGGATAGAGGATAGGATAGGATAGAGGATAGGATAGGATAGGATAGGATAGAGGATAGGATAGGATAGAGGATATAATAGGATTGAGGAAAGGATAGGATAGAGGATAGGGTATGATAGAGGATAGGATAGGATAGAGGATATAATAGGATTGAGGAAAGGATAGGATAGAGGATAGGGTAGGATAGAGGATAGGATAGGATAGAGGATCGGATAGAGGATAGGATAGGATAGCGGATCTGATAGAGGATACGATCGGATAGAGGTTAGGATAGGATAGAGGATCCGATAGGTAATTGGATAGGATAGGGGATAGGATAAGGTAGAGGCTAGTATAGGATAGAGGATCTGATAGAGGATAGGATAGGATGGAGGATAGGATAGGATAGAGGATAGGATGGGATAGAGGATAGGATAGGATAGAGGATAGGATAGGATAGAGGATAGGATAGAGGATAGGATCGGATAGAGGATAGGATAGGTAATTGGATAGGATAGAGGATAGGATAAGTTAGAGGATAGTATAGGATAGAGGATAGGATAGGATAGAGGATAGGATAGGATAAAGGATAGGATAGGATAGAGGATAGTATAGGATAGAGGATAGAATAGGATAGATGATAGGATAGGATAGAGAATATTATAGGGTAGAGAATAGGATAGGATAGAGGATAGGATAGAGGATAGGATAGGATAGTGGATAGGATAGAGGATAGGATAGGATAGAGGATAGGATAGAGGATAGGATAGGATAGGGGATAGGAAAGGATAGAGGATAGGATGGGATAGAGGATAGGATAGGATAGAGGATAGGATAGGATAGAGGATAGGATAGGATAGAGGATATAATAGGATTGAGGAAAGGATAGGATAGAGGATAGGGTAGGATAGAGGATAGGATAGGATAGAGGATATAATAGGATTGAGGAAAGGATAGGATAGAGGATAGGGTAGGATAGAGGATAGGATAGGATAGAGGATCGGATAGAGGATAGGATAGGATAGCGGATCTGATAGAGGATACGATCGGATAGAGGTTAGGATAGGATAGAGGATCCGATAGGTAATTGGATAGGATAGGGGATAGGATAAGGTAGAGGCTAGTATAGGATAGAGGATCTGATAGAGGATAGGATAGGATGGAGGATAGGATAGGATAGAGGATACGATAGGTAATTGGATAGGATAGAGGATAGGATAAGGTAGAGGATAGTATAGGATAGAGGATAGGATAGAGGATCGGATAGGATAGGTAATTGGATAGGATAGAGGATAGGATAAGGTAGAGGATAGTATAGGATAGAGGACAGGATAGAGGATCGGATAGGATAGGATAGAAGATAGGATAGGATAGAGGATAGGATAGGTAATTGGATAGGATAGAGGATAGGATAAGTTAGAGGATAGTATAGGATAGAGGATAGGATAGGATAGAGGATAGGATAGGATAAAGGATAGGATAGGATAGAGGATAGTATAGGATAGAGGATAGAATAGGATAGATGATAGGATAGGATAGAGAATATTATAGGGTAGAGAATAGGATAGGATAGAGGATAGGATAGAGGATAGGATAGGATAGTGGATAGGATAGAGGATAGGATAGGATAGAGGATAGGATAGAGGATAGGATAGGATAGAGGATAGGAAAGGATAGAGGATAGGATGGGATAGAAGATAGGATAGGATAGAGGATAGGATAGGATAGAGGATAGGATAGGATAGAGGATATAATAGGATTGAGGAAAGGATAGGATAGAGGATAGGGTAGGATAGAGGATAGGATAGGATAGAGGATATAATAGGATTGAGGAAAGGATAGGATAGAGGATAGGGTAGGATAGAGGATAGGATAGGATAGAGGATCGGATAGAGGATAGGATAGGATAGCGGATCTGATAGAGGATACGATCGGATAGAGGTTAGGATAGGATAGAGGTTCCGATAGGTAATTGGATAGGATAGGGGATAGGATAAGGTAGAGGCTAGTATAGGATAGAGGATCTGATAGAGGATAGGATAGGATGGAGGATAGGATAGGATAGAGGATAGGATAGGTAATTGGATAGGATAGAGGATAGGATAAGGTAGAGGATAGGGTAGGATAGAGGATAGGATAGGGTAGAGGATATAATAGGATTGAGGAAAGGATAGGATAGAGGATAGAAGATAGGATAGGATAGAGGATAGGATAGGATAGAGGATAGGATAGGATAGAGGAAAGGATAGGATAGAGGATAGGATAGGTAATTGGATAGGATAGAGGATAGGATAAGGTAGAGGATAGGATAGCATAGAGGATAGGATAGGATAGAGGATAGGATAGGATAGAGGATAGGATAGGATAGAGGATAGGATAGGATAGAGGATAGGATAGGATAGAGGATAGGATAGGATAGAGGATAGGATAGGATAGAGGATGGTATAGAGGATAGGATAGAGGATAGGATAGGATAGAGGATAGGATAGGAAAGAGGATAGGATAGGATACGATAGAGGATAGGATAGATGATAGGATACGATAGAGGATCTGATAGAGGATACGATCGGATAGAGGTTAGGATAGGATAGAGGATCCGATAGGTAATTGGATAGGATAGGGGATAGGATAAGGTAGAGGCTAGTATAGGATAGAGGATCTGATAGAGGATAGGATAGGATGGAGGATAGGATAGGATAGAGGATACGATAGGTAATTGGATAGGATAGAGGATAGGATAAGGTAGAGGATAGTGTAGGATAGAGGATAGGATAGGATAGAGGATAGGATAGAGGATAGGATAGGATAGAGGATAGGATAGGTAATTGGATAGGATAGAGGATAGTATAGGATAGAGGATAGGATAGGGTAGAGGATAGGATAGGATAAAGGATAGGATAGGATAGAGGATAGTATAGGATAGAGGATAGAATAGGATAGATGATAGGATAGGATAGAGAATATTATAGGGTAGAGAATAGGATAGGATAGAGGATAGGATAGAGGATAGGATAGGATAGAGGATAGGAAAGGATAGAGGATAGGATGGGATAGAGGATAGGATAGGATAGAGAATAGGATAGGATAGAGGATAGGATAGGATAGAGGATATAATAGGATTGAGGAAAGGATAGGATAGAGGATAGGGTAGGATAGAGGATAGGATAGGATAGAGGATATAATAGGATTGAGGAAAGGATAGGATAGAGGATAGGGTAGGATAGAGGATAGGATAGGATAGAGGATCGGATAGAGGATAGGATAGGATAGCGGATCTGATAGAGGATACGATCGGATAGAGGTTAGGATAGGATAGAGGATCCGATAGGTAATTGGATAGGATAGGGGATAGGATAAGGTAGAGGCTAGTATAGGATAGAGGATCTGATAGAGGATAGGATAGGATGGAGGATAGGATAGGATAGAGGATAGGATAGGTAATTGGATAGGATAGAGGATAGGATAAGGTAGAGGATAGGATAGCATAGAGGATAGGATAGGATAGAGGATAGGATAGGATAGAGGATAGGATAGGATAGAGGATAGGATAGGATAGAGGATAGGATAGGATAGAGGATGGTATAGAGGATAGGATAGAGGATAGGATAGGATAGAGGATGGTATAGAGGATAGGATAGAGGATAGGATAGGATAGAGGATAGGATAGGAAAGAGGATAGGATAGGATACGATAGAGGATAGGATAGATGATAGGATACGATAGAGGATCTGATAGAGGATACGATCGGATAGAGGATAGGATAGGATAGCGGATCTGATAGAGGATACGATCGGATAGAGGTTAGGATAGGATAGAGGATCCGATAGGTAATTGGATAGGATAGGGGATAGGATAAGGTAGAGGCTAGTATAGGATAGAGGATCTGATAGAGGATAGGATAGGATGGAGGATAGGATAGGATAGAGGATACGATAGGTAATTGGATAGGATAGAGGATAGGATAAGGTAGAGGATAGTATAGGATAGAGGATAGGATAGAGGATCGGATAGGATAGGTAATTGGATAGGATAGAGGATAGGATAAGGTAGAGGATAGTATAGGATAGAGGACAGGATAGAGGATCGGATAGGATAGGATAGAAGATAGGATAGGATAGAGGATAGGATAGGATATAGGATAGGATAGGATAGAGGATAGAATAGGATAGAGGATAGGATAGAGGATAGGATAGGATAGGATAGGATAGAGGATAGGATAGGATAGAGGATATAATAGGATTGAGGAAAGGATAGGATAGAGGATAGGGTAGGATAGAGGATAGGATAGGATAGAGGATAGGATAGGATAGAGGATGGTATAGAGGATAGGATAGAGGATAGGATAGGATAGAGGATAGGATAGGAAAGAGGATAGGATAGGATACGATAGAGGATAGGATAGATGATAGGATACGATAGAGGATCTGATAGAGGATACGATCGGATAGAGGTTAGGATAGGATAGAGGATCCGATAGGTAATTGGATAGGATAGGGGATAGGATAAGGTAGAGGCTAGTATAGGATAGAGGATCTGATAGAGGATAGGATAGGATGGAGGATAGGATAGGATAGAGGATACGATAGGTAATTGGATAGGATAGAGGATAGGATAAGGTAGAGGATAGTGTAGGATAGAGGATAGGATAGGATAGAGGATAGGATAGAGGATAGGATAGGATAGAGGATAGGATAGGTAATTGGATAGGATAGAGGATAGTATAGGATAGAGGATAGGATAGGGTAGAGGATAGGATAGGATAAAGGATAGGATAGGATAGAGGATAGTATAGGATAGAGGATAGAATAGGATAGATGATAGGATAGGATAGAGAATATTATAGGGTAGAGAATAGGATAGGATAGAGGATAGGATAGAGGATAGGATAGGATAGAGGATAGGAAAGGATAGAGGATAGGATGGGATAGAGGATAGGATAGGATAGAGGATAGGATAGGATAGAGGATAGGATAGGATAGAGGATATAATAGGATTGAGGAAAGGATAGGATAGAGGATAGGGTAGGATAGAGGATAGGATAGGATAGAGGATATAATAGGATTGAGGAAAGGATAGGATAGAGGATAGGGTAGGATAGAGGATAGGATAGGATAGAGGATCGGATAGAGGATAGGATAGGATAGCGGATCTGATAGAGGATACGATCGGATAGAGGTTAGGATAGGATAGAGGATCCGATAGGTAATTGGATAGGATAGGGGATAGGATAAGGTAGAGGCTAGTATAGGATAGAGGATCTGATAGAGGATAGGATAGGATGGAGGATAGGATAGGATAGAGGATAGGATAGGTAATTGGATAGGATAGAGGATAGGATAAGGTAGAGGATAGGATAGCATAGAGGATAGGATAGGATAGAGGATAGGATAGGATAGAGGATAGGATAGGATAGAGGATAGGATAGGATAGAGGATAGGATAGGATAGAGGATGGTATAGAGGATAGGATAGAGGATAGGATAGGATAGAGGATGGTATAGAGGATAGGAAAGAGGATAGGATAGGATAGAGGATAGGATAGGAAAGAGGATAGGATAGGATACGATAGAGGATAGGATAGATGATAGGATACGATAGAGGATCTGATAGAGGATACGATCGGATAGAGGATAGGATAGGATAGCGGATCTGATAGAGGATACGATCGGATAGAGGTTAGGATAGGATAGAGGATCCGATAGGTAATTGGATAGGATAGGGGATAGGATAAGGTAGAGGCTAGTATAGGATAGAGGATCTGATAGAGGATAGGATAGGATGGAGGATAGGATAGGATAGAGGATACGATAGGTAATTGGATAGGATAGAGGATAGGATAAGGTAGAGGATAGTATAGGATAGAGGATAGGATAGAGGATCGGATAGGATAGGTAATTGGATAGGATAGAGGATAGGATAAGGTAGAGGATAGTATAGGATAGAGGACAGGATAGAGGATCGGATAGGATAGGATAGAAGATAGGATAGGATAGAGGATAGGATAGGATAGAGGATAGGATAGGATAGAGGATAGAATAGGATAGAGGATAGGATAGAGGATAGGATAGGATAGGATAGGATAGAGGATAGGATAGGATAGAGGATATAATAGGATTGAGGAAAGGATAGGATAGAGGATAGGGTAGGATAGAGGATAGGATAGGATAGAGGATATAATAGGATTGAGGAAAGGATAGGATAGAGGATAGGGTAGGATAGAGGATAGGATAGGATAGAGGATCGGATAGAGGATAGGATAGGATAGCGGATCTGATAGAGGATACGATCGGATAGAGGTTAGGATAGGATAGAGGATCCGATAGGTAATTGGATAGGATAGGGGATAGGATAAGGTAGAGGCTAGTATAGGATAGAGGATCTGATAGAGGATAGGATAGGATGGAGGATAGGATAGGATAGAGGATAGGATAGGTAATTGGATAGGATAGAGGATAGGATAAGGTAGAGGATAGTATAGGATAGAGGATAGGATAGAGGATCGGATAGGATAGGTAATTGGATAGGATAGAGGATAGGATAAGGTAGAGGATAGTATAGGATAGAGGACAGGATAGAGGATCGGATAGGATAGGATAGAAGATAGGATAGGATAGAGGATAGGATAGGATAGAGGATAGGATAGGATAGAGGATAGAATAGGATAGAGGATAGGATAGGATAGAGGATGGGATAGGATAGAGGATAGGATAGGATAGGATAGGATAGAGGATAGGATAGGATAGAGGATATAATAGGATTGAGGAAAGGATAGGATAGAGGATAGGGTAGGATAGAGGATAGGATAGGATAGAGTATATAATAGGATTGAGGAAAGGATAGGATAGAGGATAGGGTAGGATAGAGGATAGGATATGATAGAGGATCGGATAGAGGATAGGATAGGATAGGATAGAGGATAGGATATAATAGAGGATAGGATAGGGTAGTGGATAGGATAGGATAGAGGATCGGATAGAGGATCGGATAGAGGATAGAGGATAGGATAGGATAGAGGATAGGATAGAGGATAGGATAGAGGATCGGATAGAGGATAGGATAGGATAGAAGAAAGGATACGATAGAGGATAGGATAGGTAATTGGATAGGATAGAGAATAGGATAGGATAGAGGATAGAATAGGATAGGTGATAGGATAGGATAGAGAATAGGATAGGATAGAGGATAGGATAGGATAGAGGATAGGATAGAGGATAGGATAGAGGATAGGATAGAGGATAGGATAGGATAGAGGATAGGATAGAGGATAGGATAGGATAGAGGATAGGAAAGGATAGAGGATAGGATGGGATAGAGGATAGGATAGGATAGAGGATAGGATAGGATAGAGGATAGGATAGAGGATAGGATAGAGGATAGGATAGGATAGAGGATAGGATAGAGGATAGGATAAGTTAGAGGATAGTATAGGATAGAGGATAGGATAGGATAGAGGATAGGATAGGATAAAGGATAGGATAGGATAGAGGATAGTATAGGATAGAGGATAGAATAGGATAGATGATAGGATAGGATAGAGAATAGGATAGGGTAGAGAATAGGATAGGATAGAGGATAGGATAGAGGATAGGATAGGATAGTGGATAGGATAGAGGATAGGATAGGATAGAGGATAGGATAGAGGATAGGATAGGATAGAGGATAGGAAAGGATAGAGGATAGGATGGGATAGAGGATAGGATAGGATAGAGGATAGGATAGGATAGAGGATAGGATAGGAAAGAGGGTAGGATAGGATAGAGGATAGGATGGGATAGAGGATAGGATAGGATAGAGGATAGGATAGGATAGAGGATAGGATAGGATAGAGGACAGGATAGAGGAACGGATAGAGGATAGGATAGGATAGAGGAAAGGATAGGATAGATGATCGGATAGATGATAGGATAGGATAGAGGATAGGATAGGATAGAGGTTAGGATAGGATAGAGGATAGAATAGGATAGAGGATAGGATAGGATAGAGGATAGGATTGGATAGAGGATCGGATGGAGGATAGGATAGGATAGAGGATAGGATAGGATAGAGCATAGGATTGGATAGAGGATCGGATGGAGGATAGGATAGGATAGAGGATAGGATAGGATAGAGGATCGTATAGGATAGAGGATAGGATAGGATAGAGGAAAGGATAGGATAGATGATCGGATAGATGATAGGATAGGATAGAGGATAGGATAGGATAGAGGTTAGGATAGGATAGAGGATAGGATAGGATAGAGGATAGAATAGGATAGAGGATAGGATAGGATAGAGGATAGGATTGGATAGAGGATCGGATGGAGGATAGGATAGGATAGAGGATAGGATAGGATAGAGGATAGGATTGGATAGAGGATCGGATGGAGGATAGGATAGGATAGAGGATAGGATAGGATAGAGGATCGTATAGGATAGAGGATAGGATAGAATAGAGGATAGGATAGGGTAAAGGATAGGATTGCATAGAGGACAGGATAGGATACGATAGAGGATAGGATAGGATAGAGGATAGGATAGGTAATTGGATAGGATAGAGGATAGGATAAGTTAGAGGATAGTATAGGTTAGAGGATAGGATAGGATAGAGGATAGGATAGGATAAAGGATAGGATAGGATAGAGGATAGTATAGGATAGAGGATAGAATAGGATAGATGATAGGATAGGATAGAGAATAGGATAGGGTAGAGAATAGGATAGGATAGAGGATAGGATAGAGGATAGGATAGGATAGTGGATAGGATAGAGGATAGGATAGGATAGAGGATCGGATAGAGGATCGGATAGAGGATAGGATAGGATAGAGGATAGGATAGGATACAGGATCGGATAGAGGATAGGATAGGATAGAGGATAGGATAGGATAGAGGAAAGGATAGGATAGAGGATAGGATAGGATAGAGGATAGGATAGGATAGAGGATAGGATAGGATAGGATAGGATAGAGGATAGGATAGGATAGAGGATATAATAGGATTGAGGAAAGGATAGGATAGAGGATAGGGTAGGATAGAGGATAGGATAGGATAGAGGATCGGATAGAGGATAGGATAGGATAGGATAGAGGATAGGATATAATAGAGGATAGGATAGGGTAGAGGATAGGATAGGATAGAGGATCGGATAGAGGATCGGATAGAGGATAGAGGATAGGATAGGATAGAGGATAGGATAGAGGATAGGATAGAGGATCGGATAGAGGATAGGATAGGATAGAGGAAAGGATACGATAGAGGATAGGATAGGTAATTGGATAGGATAGAGGATAGGATAAGTTAGAGGATAGTATAGGATAGAGGATAGGATCGGATAGAGGATAGGATAGGATAGAGGATAGGATAGGATAGAGGATAGGATAGAGGATAGGATAGGATAGAGGATAGGAAAGGATAGAGGATAGGATGGGATAGAGGATAGGATAGGATAGAGGATAGGATAGGATAGGATAGAGGATAGGATAAGATAGAGGATAGGATAGAGGATAGGATAGGATAAAGGATAGGATAGGATAGAGGATAGTATAGGATAGAGGATAGAATAGGATAGATGGTAGGATAGGATAGAGAATAGGATAGGGTAGAGAATAGGATAGGATAGAGGATAGGATAGAGGATAGGATAGGATAGTGGATAGGATAGAGGATAGGATAGGATAGAGGATAGGATAGAGGATAGGATAGGATAGAGGATAGGAAAGGATAGAGGATAGGATGGGATAGAGGATAGGATAGGATAGAGGATAGGATAGAGGATAGGATAGAGGATAGGATAGGATAGAGGAAAGGATAGGATAGAGGATAGGATAGGTAATTGGATAGGATAGAGGATAGGATAAGGTAGAGGATAGTATAGGATAGAGGATAGGATAGAATAGAGGATAGGATAGGATAAAGGATAGGATAGGATAGAGGACAGGATAGGATAGGATAGAGGATAGGATAGGATAGGATAGAGGATAGGATAGGATAGGATAGAGGATAGGATAGAGGATAGGATAGGACAGAGGATCGGATAGAGGATAGGATAGGATAGAGGATAGGATAGGATAGAGGAACGGATAGGATAGAAGATAGGATAGGATAGATGATAGGATAGGAAAGAGGGTAGGATAGGATAGAGGATAGACTATAGGATATTATAGAGGATAGGATAGGATAGAGGAGAGGATAGGATAGAGGATAGGATAGGATAGAGGATAGGATAGGATAGAGGATACAATAGGATAGAGGATGGTATAGAGGATAGGATAGAGGATAGGATAGGATAGAGGATAGGATAGGATAGAGGATAGGATAGGAAAGAGGATAGGATAGGATACGATAGAGGATAGGATAGATGATAGGATAGGATAGAGGATCTGATAGAGGATACGATCGGATAGTGGATAGGATAGGATAGAGGATCGGATAGGTAATTGGATAGGATAGGGGAGAGGATAAGGTAGAGGCTAGTATAGGATAGAGGATCTGATAGAGGATAGGATAGGATGGAGGATAGGATAGGATCGAGGATAGGATAGGTAATTGGATAGGATAGAGGATAGGATAAGGTAGAGGATAGTATAGGATAGAGGATAGGATAAGGTAGAGGATAGTATAGGATAGAGGATAGGATAGAGGATCGGATAGGATAGGATAGAGGATAGGATAGAGGATCGGATAGAGGATAGGATAGGATAGATGATATTATAGGATAGAGGATAGGATATGATAGAGTAAACGATATTATAGAGGATAGGATAGGATAGAGGATCGGATAGAGGATAGGATATGATAGAGGATGGTATAGAGGATAGGATAGAGGATAGGATAGGATAGAGGATAGGATAGGAAAGGGGATAGGATAGGATACGATAGAGGATAGGATAGGATAGAGGAAAGGATAGGATAGAGGATAGGATAGGTAATTGGATAGGATAGAGGATAGGATAAGTTAGAGGATAGTATAGGATAGAGGATAGGATAGGATAGAGGATAGGATAGGATAAAGGATAGGATAGGATAGAGGATAGGATAGGATAGAGGATAGGATAGGATAGAGGATAGGATAGAGGATAGCATAGAGGACAGGATAGGATAGGGGATCGGATAGAGGATAGGATAGGATAGAGGATAGGATAGGACAGGATAGAGGATCGGATAGAGGATAGGATAGGATAGAGGATAGGATATAATAGAGGATAGGATAGGATAGAGGATAGAGTAGGATAGAGGATAGTATAGGATAGACAATAGTATAGGATATAGGACAGGATAGGATAGAGGATAGGATAGGATAGAGGATTGGATAGGATAGAGGATAGGATAGGATAGAGGATAGGATAGGATAGGGGATAGGATATGATTGAGGATAGGATAGGATAGGGGATAGGATAGGATTGAGGATAGGGTAGGTTAGAGGATAGTATAGGATAGACAAGAGGATAGGATATAGGACAGGATAGGATAGAAGATAGGATAGGATAGAGGATTGGATAGGATAGAGGATAGGATAGGATAGAGGATAGGATAGGATAGAGGATAGGATAGGATAGAGGATAGGATAGGATAGAGGACAGGATAGGGTAGAGGACAGGATAGGATAGAGAATAGGATAGTATAGAAAATAGGATAGGACAGAGGATAGGATAGGATAGAGGATAGGATAGGATAGAGGATAGGATACGATAGAGGATTGGATAGGATAGAGGATATTATATAATTGAAGATAGGATAGTATAGGGGATAGGATAGGATAGAGGACAGAATAGGATAGAGGATAGGATAGAGGATAGGATAGGGTAGAGGATATTATAGGATAGACGATAGGACAGGATAGAGGATAGGATAGTATAGGGGATAGGATAGGATAGAGGACAGAATAGGATAGAGGATAGGATAGAGGATAGGATAGGGTAGAGGATATTATAGGATAGACGATAGGACAGGATAGAGGATAGGATAGGGTAGAGGATAGGATAGGAT
Source organism: Halictus rubicundus (assembly GCF_050948215.1). NCBI lineage: Eukaryota > Metazoa > Arthropoda > Insecta > Hymenoptera > Halictidae > Halictus > Halictus rubicundus. Next base: position 1,168,188 of record NW_027488573.1, read on the forward strand.
AGAGGATAGGATAGTATAGAAAATAGGATAGGACAGAGGATAGGATAGGATAGAGGATAGGATAGAGGATACGATAGAGGATAGGATAGTATAGAAAATAGGATAGGACAGAGGATAGGATAGGATAGAGGATAGGATAGAGGATACGATAGAGGATTGGATAGGATAGAGGATATTATATAATTGAAGATAGGATAGGATAGAGGATAGGATAGGATAGAGGACAGGATAGGATAGAGGATAGTATAGGATAGAGTATAGGATAGGATAGAGGACAGGGTAGGATAGAGGATAGTATAGGATAGACTATAAGATAGGATAGAGGACAGGATAGGGTAGAGGATAGGATAGGATAGAGGATAGGATAGGATAGAGGATAGGATAGGATAGAGGACAGGATAGGGTAGAGGACAGGATAGGATAGAGAATAGGATAGTATAGAAAATAGGATAGGACAGAGGATAGGATAGGATAGAGGATAGGATAGGATAGAGGATAGGATACGATAGAGGATTGGATAGGATAGAGGATATTATATAATTGAAGATAGGATAGGATAGAGGATAGGATAGGATAGAGGACAGAATAGGATAGAGGATAGGATAGAGGATAGGATAGGGTAGAGGATATTATAGGATAGACGATAGGACAGGATAGAGGATAGGATAGGGTAGAGGATAGGATCGGATTGAGGATAGGATAGGATAGAGGATAGGATAGGAAATTGGATAGGATACAGGAGAGGATTGGATAGAGGATAGGACAGGATAGAGGATAGGATAGGGGATTGGATAGGATACAGGATAGGATGGGATAGAGGATATTATAGGATAGAGGATAGGATAGGATAAAGGATAAGATAGGATAGAGGATAGGATAGGATAGGGGATAGGATAGGATAGGGGATAGGATAGGATAGAGGATAGGATAGGATAGAGGATAGGATAGTATAGGGGATAGGATAGGATTGAGGATAGGATAGGATAGAGGATAGGATAGAATAGAGGATATTATAGGATAGATGATAGGATAGGATAGAGGATAGAATAGAGGATTTTATAGTAAGTAGGATAGGATAGGATAGAGGACATTATAGGATAGACGATAGGATAGGATAGTGGATATTATAGGATAGACGATAGGATAGGATAGCGGATGGGATAGGATAGAGGATACGATAGGATAGAGGATCGGATAGGATAGAGGATAGGATAGGGTAGAGGATAGGATAGGATTGAGGATAGTTTAGGATAGAGCATAGGATAGGATAGAGGATACGACATGATACAGGATAGGATAGGATAGAGGATAGGATAGGATAGAGGATAGGATAGGATAGAGGATAGGATAGAGGACAGGATAGAGGATAGGATAGAGGATGGATAGGATAGGGGATATTATAGGATAGACGATACGATAGGATAGAGGATGGGATAGGATGGAGGATACAATAGGATAGAGGACAGGATAGGATAGAGGATAGGATAGGGTAGAGGATAGTATAGGTTTGAGGATAGGATAGGATAGAGGATAGGATAGGATAGAGGATAGGATAGGATTGAGGATAGGATAGGATAGAGGATAGGATAGGGGGTTGGATAGGATACAGGATAGGATAGGATAGAGTATATGATAGGGGATTGGGTAGGATGGAGGATAGGATAGGATAGAAGATATTATATGATAGAGGGTAGGATAGGATAGAGGACAGGATAGGATAGAGGATAGGATAGGGTAGAGGATAGTATAGGTTTGAGGATAGGATAGGATAGAGTATAGGATAGGATAGAGGATAGGATAGAGGATAGGATAGAGGATCGGATAGAGGATAGGATAGGATAGAGGACAGGATAGGATAGAGGACAGGATAGGATAGAGGATAGTATAGGATAGAGTATAGGATAGGATAGAGGACCGGGTAGGATAGAGGATAGTATAGGATAGACTATAAGATAGGATAGAGGACAGGATAGGGTAGAGGATAGGATAGGATAGAGGATAGGATAGGATAGAGGATAGGATAGGATAGAGGACAGGATAGGGTAGAGGACAGGATAGGATAGAGAATAGGATAGTATAGAAAATAGGATAGGACAGAGGATAGGATAGGATAGAGGATAGGATAGGATAGAGGATAGGATACGATAGAGGATTGGATAGGATAGAGGATATTATATAATTGAAGATAGGATAGTATAGGGGATAGGATAGGATAGAGGACAGAATAGGATAGAGGATAGGATAGAGGATAGGATAGGGTAGAGGATATTATAGGATAGACGATAGGACAGGATAGAGGATAGGATAGGGTAGAGGATAGGATAGGATAGAGGATAGGATAGTATAGAAAATAGGATAGGACAGAGGATAGGATAGGATAGAGGATAGGATAGAGGATACGATAGAGGATTGGATAGGATAGAGGATATTATATAATTGAAGATAGGATATGATAGAGGATAGGATAGGATAGAGGACAGGATAGGATAGAGGACAGGATAGGATAGAGGATAGTATAGGATAGAGTATAGGATAGGATAGAGGACAGGGTAGGATAGAGGATAGTATAGGATAGACTATAAGATAGGATAGAGGACAGGATAGGGTAGAGGATAGGATAGGATAGAGGATAGGATAGGATAGAGGATAGGATAGGATAGAGGACAGGATAGGGTAGAGGACAGGATAGGATAGAGAATAGGATAGTATAGAAAATAGGATAGGACAGAGGATAGGATAGGATAGAGGATAGGATAGGATAGAGGACAGAATAGGATAGAGGATAGGATAGAGGATAGGATAGGGTAGAGGATATTATAGGATAGACGATAGGACAGGATAGAGGATAGGATAGGGTAGAGGATAGGATAGGATTGAGGATAGGATAGGATAGAGGATAGGATAGGAAATTGGATAGGATACAGGAGAGGATTGGATAGAGGATAGGACAGGATAGAGGATAGGATAGGGGATTGGATAGGATACAGGATAGGATGGGATAGAGGATATTATAGGATAGAGGATAGGATAGGATAAAGGATAAGATAGGATAGAGGATAGGATAGGATAGGGGATAGGATAGGATAGGGGATAGGATAGGATAGAGGATAGGATAGGATAGAGGATAGGATAGGATAGAGGATAGAATAGAGGATTTTATAGTAAGTAGGATAGGATAGGATAGAGGACATTATAGGATAGACGATAGGATAGGATAGAGGATATTATAGGATAGACGATAGGATAGGATAGCGGATGGGATAGGATAGAGGATACGATAGGATAGAGGATCGGATAGGATAGAGGATAGGATAGGGTAGAGGATAGGATAGGATTGAGGATAGTTTAGGATAGAGCATAGGATAGGATAGAGGATACGACATGATACAGGATAGGATAGGATAGAGGATAGGATAGGATAGAGGATAGGATAGGATAGAGGATAGGATAGAGGATAGGATAGAGGATAGGATAGAGGATGGATAGGATAGGGGATATTATAGGATAGACGATACGATAGGATAGAGGATGGGATAGGATGGAGGATACAATAGGATAGAGGACAGGATAGGATAGAGGATAGGATAGGGTAGAGGATAGTATAGGTTTGAGGATAGGATAGGATAGAGGATAGGATAGGGGGTTGGATAGGATACAGGATAGGATAGGATAGAGTATATGATAGGGGATTGGGTAGGATAGAGGATAGGATAGGATAGAAGATATTATATGATAGAGGGTAGGATAGGATAGAGGACAGGATAGGATAGAGGATAGGATAGGGTAGAGGATAGTATAGGTTTGAGGATAGGATAGGATAGAGTATAGGATAGGATAGAGGATAGGATAGAGGATAGGATAGAGGATCGGATAGAGGATAGGATAGGATAGAGGACAGGATAGGATAGAGGACAGGATAGGATAGAGGATAGTATAGGATAGAGTATAGGATAGGATAGAGGACCGGGTAGGATAGAGGATAGTATAGGATAGACTATAAGATAGGATAGAGGACAGGATAGGGTAGAGGATAGGATAGGATAGAGGATAGGATAGGATAGAGGATAGGATAGGATAGAGGACAGGATAGGGTAGAGGACAGGATAGGATAGAGAATAGGATAGTATAGAAAATAGGATAGGACAGAGGATAGGATAGGATAGAGGATAGGATAGGATAGAGGATAGGATACGATAGAGGATTGGATAGGATAGAGGATATTATATAATTGAAGATAGGATAGTATAGGGGATAGGATAGGATAGAGGACAGAATAGGATAGAGGATAGGATAGAGGATAGGATAGGGTAGAGGATATTATAGGATAGACGATAGGACAGGATAGAGGATAGGATAGGGTAGAGGATAGGATAGGATAGAGGATAGGATAGTATAGAAAATAGGATAGGACAGAGGATAGGATAGGATAGAGGATAGGATAGAGGATACGATAGAGGATTGGATAGGATAGAGGATATTATATAATTGAAGATAGGATATGATAGAGGATAGGATAGGATAGAGGACAGGATAGGATAGAGGACAGGATAGGATAGAGGATAGTATAGGATAGAGTATAGGATAGGATAGAGGACAGGATAGGATAGAGGATAGGATAGGGGGTTGGATAGGATACAGGATAGGATAGGATAGAGTATATGATAGGGGATTGGGTAGGATAGAGGATAGGATAGGATAGAAGATATTATATGATAGAGGGTAGGATAGGATAGAGGACAGGATAGGATAGAGGATAGGATAGGGTAGAGGATAGTATAGGTTTGAGGATAGGATAGGATAGAGTATAGGATAGGATAGAGGATAGGATAGAGGATAGGATAGAGGATCGGATAGAGGATATAATAGGATAGAGGACAGGATAGGATAGAGGACAGGATAGGATAGAGGATAGTATAGGATAGAGTATAGGATAGGATAGAGGACCGGGTAGGATAGAGGATAGTATAGGATAGACTATAAGATAGGATAGAGGACAGGATAGGGTAGAGGATAGGATAGGATAGAGGATAGGATAGGATAGAGGATAGGATAGGATAGAGGACAGGATAGGGTAGAGGACAGGATAGGATAGAGAATAGGATAGTATAGAAAATAGGATAGGACAGAGGATAGGATAGGATAGAGGATAGGATAGGATAGAGGATAGGATACGATAGAGGATTGGATAGGATAGAGGATATTATATAATTGAAGATAGGATAGTATAGGGGATAGGATAGGATAGAGGACGGAATAGGATAGGATAGGATAGAGGATAGGATAGGATAGAGGACAGGATAGGGTAGAGGACAGGATAGGATAGAGAATAGGATAGTATAGAAAATAGGATAGGACAGAGGATAGGATAGGATAGAGGATAGGATAGGATAGAGGACAGAATAGGATAGAGGATAGGATAGAGGATAGGATAGGGTAGAGGATATTATAGGATAGACGATAGGACAGGATAGAGGATAGGATAGGGTAGAGGATAGGATAGGATTGAGGATAGGATAGGATAGAGGATAGGATAGGAAATTGGATAGGATACAGGAGAGGATTGGATAGAGGATAGGACAGGATAGAGGATAGGATAGGGGATTGGATAGGATACAGGATAGGATGGGATAGAGGATATTATAGGATAGAGGATAGGATAGGATAAAGGATAAGATAGGATAGAGGATAGGATAGGATAGGGGATAGGATAGGATAGGGGATAGGATAGGATAGAGGATAGGATAGGATAGAGGATAGGATAGTATAGGGGATAGGATAGGATTGAGGATAGGATAGGATAGAGGATAGGATAGAATAGAGGATATTATAGGATAGATGATAGGATAGGATAGAGGATAGAATAGAGGATTTTATAGTAAGTAGGATAGGATAGGATAGAGGACATTATAGGATACACGATAGGATAGGATAGAGGATATTATAGGATAGACGATAGGATAGGATAGCGGATGGGATAGGATAGAGGATACGATAGGATAGAGGATCGGATAGGATAGAGGATAGGATAGGGTAGAGGATAGGATAGGATTGAGGATAGTTTAGGATAGAGCATAGGATAGGATAGAGGATACGACATGATACAGGATAGGATAGGATAGAGGATAGGATAGGATAGAGGATAGGATAGGATAGAGGATAGGATAGAGGATAGGATAGAGGATAGGATAGAGGATGGATAGGATAGGGGATATTATAGGATAGACGATACGATAGGATAGAGGATGGGATAGGATGGAGGATACAATAGGATAGAGGACAGGATAGGATAGAGGATAGGATAGGGTAGAGGATAGTATAGGTTTGAGGATAGGATAGGATAGAGGATAGGATAGGATAGAGGATAGGATAGGATTGAGGATAGGATAGAGGATCGGATAGAGGATAGGATAGGATAGAGGATAGGATAGGATAGAGGAAAGGATAGGATAGAGGATAGGATAGGTAATTGGATACGATAGAGGATAGGATACGATAGAGGAAAGGATAGGATAGAGGATAGGATAGAGGATAGGATAGAGGATAGGATAGAGGATAGGATAGAGGATAGGATAGGATACGATAGGATACGATAGAGGATAGGATAGATGATGGGATAGGATAGAGGATAGGATAGAGGATAGGACAGGATAGAGGATCGGATAGAGGATAGGATAGGATAGAGGATAGGATAGGATACGATAGAGGATAGGATATATGATAGGATAGGATCGAGGATCTGATAGAGGATAGGATAGGATAGAGGATGGTATAGAGGATAGGATAGAGGATAGGATAGGATAGAGGATAGGATAGGATAGAGGATAGGATAGGATAGGATAGAGGATAGGATAGAATAGAGGATAGGATAGGATAGAGGATCGGGTAGAGGATAGGATAGGATAGAGGATATGATAGGATAGAGGAAAGGATAGGATAGAGGATAGGATAGAGGATAGGATAGAGGATAGGATAGAGGATAGGATAGAGGATAGGATAGGATACGATAGAGGATAGAATAGGATAGAGGATAGGATGGGATACGATAGAGGATAGGATAGATGATAGGATAGGATAGAGGATCTGATAGAGGATAGGATAGGATAGAGGATGGGATAGGATAGAGGATCGGGTAGACGATAGGATAGGATAGAGGATAGGATAGGATAGAGGAAAGGATAGGATAGAGGATAGGATATGTAATTGGGTAGGATAGAGGATAGGATAGGATACAGGATGGGATAGGATACAGGATTGGATAGGTTAGAGGATAGGATAGGATAGGACAGAGGATACGATAGGATAGACGGTAGGAGATAATAGAGGATAGGATAGGTTAGAGGATAGTATAGGATAGACAATAGTATAGGATATAGGACAGGATAGGATAGAGGATAGGATAGGATAGAGGATTGGATAGGATAGAGGATAGGATAGGATAGAGGATAGGATAGGATAGGGGATAGGATATGATTGAGGATAGGATAGGATAGGGGATAGGATAGGATTGAGGATAGGGTAGGTTAGAGGATAGTATAGGATAGACAAGAGGATAGGATATAGGACAGGATAGGATAGAAGATAGGATAGGATAGAGGATTGGATAGGATAGAGGATAGGATAGGATAGAGGATGGGATAGGATAGCGGATAGGGTAGGATTGAGGATAGGATAGGATAGGGGATAGGATAGGATAGAGGGTAGGATAGAATAGAGGATAGGATCGGATAGAGGATACGATACGATTGATGATAGGATAGGATAGAGGATAAGATAGGTTAGAGGACAGGATAGGATACAGGATGGGATAGGATAGAGGATACGATAGGATAGAGGATAGGATAGTATAGAAAATAGGATAGGACAGAGGATAGGATAGGATAGAGGATAGGATAGAGGATACGATAGAGGATTGGATAGGATAGAGGATATTATATAATTGAAGATAGGATAGGATAGAGGATAGGATAGGATAGAGGACGGGATAGGATAGAGGACAGGATAGGATAGAGGATAGTATAGGATAGAGTATAGGATAGGATAGAGGACAGGGTAGGATAGAGGATAGTATAGGATAGACTATAGGATAGGATAGAGAATAGGATAGGGTAGAGGATAGGATAGGATAGAGGATAGGATAGGATAGAGGATAGGATAGGATAGAGGACAGGATAGGGTAGAGGACAGGATAGGATAGAGAATAGGATAGTATAGAAAATAGGATAGGACAGAGGATAGGATAGGATAGAGGATAGGATAGGATAGAGGATAGGATAGCATAAAGGATAGGATAGGATTGACGATAGGATAGGATAGAGGATAGGATAGGATAGAGTATAGGATATAGGATTGGATAGGATAGAGTATAGGATATAGGATTGGATAGGATAGAGGATAGGATACGATAGAGGATAGGATAGGATAGAGGATAGGATAGGATAGAGGATAGGATAGGATAGAGGATAGGATAGGATAGAGGATAGGATAGGAGAGAAGGATAGGATAGGATAGAGGATAGGATAGGATAGAGGCTAGGATAGGATAGAGGATAGGATAGGATAGAGGATAGGATAGTATAGAGGATAGGATAGAGGATAGAGGATAGGATAGGATGGACGATAGGATAGGATAGAGGATAGGATAGGATAGAGGATAGGATAGGATAGAGGATAGGATAGGATAGAGGATAGGATAGGATATAGGATAGAGAATAGGATATAGGATTGGATAGGATAGAGGATAGGATACGATAGAGGATAGGATAGGATAGGAAAGGATAGAGAATAGGATAGGATAGATGATAGGTTAGGATAGAGGATAGGAAAGGATAGGCGATTGGATCGCATACATGATAGGATACGATAGAGGATAGGATAAGATAGAGGATAGGATAGGATAGAGGATAGGATAGGATAGAGGATAGGATAGGATAGAGGATAGGATAGGATAGAGGATAGGATAGGATAGAGGATAGGATAGGATAGAGGATAGGATAGGATAGAGGATAGGATAGGATAGAGGATAGGATAGGATAGAGGATAGGATAGGATAGGATAGAGGATAGGATAGGATAGGATAGAGGATAGGATAGGATAGAGGATAGGATAGGATGGAGGATAGGGTAGGATAGAGGATAGGATAGGATAGAGGATAGGATGGGATAGAGGATAGGATAGGATAGAGGATAGGTTAGGATAGAGGATAGGAAAGGATACAGGATAGGATAGGATAGAGGATAGGATAGGATATTGGATACGATAGGATTGAGGAATGGATTGGATAGAGGATAGGATAGGATAAAGGATAGGATAGGATAGAGGATAGCATAGAGAATAGGATAGGATACAGGATACGATAGGCGATTGGATAGGATAGATGATATTATAGGAAAGAGGATATGATATGATAGAGGATACGATATTATAGAGGATAGGGTAGGATAGAGGATAGGATAGGATAGAGGATAGGATAGGATAGTGGATAGGATAGGATTGAGGATAGGATAGGAAAGAGGATAGGATAGAATAGAGGATAGGATAGGATAGAGGATTGGATAGGATAGAGTATAGGATATAGGATTGGATAGGATAGAGGATAGGATACGATAGAGGATAGGATAGGATAGAGGATAGGATAGGATAGAGGATAGGATAGGATAGCGGATAGGATAGGATAGATGATGGGATAGGATAGAGGATAGGATAGGATAGAGGATAGGATAGGATAGAGGATAGGATAGGATAGAGGATGGGATAGGATAGAGGATAGGATAGGATAGAAGATAGGATAGGATAGAGGATAGGATAGGATAGACGATAGGATAGGATAGAGGATAGGATAGGATAGAGAATAGGATAGGATAGACGATATTATAGGATAGAGGATAGGATAGGATGGAGGATAGGATCGAGGATAGGATAGGATAGAGGATAGGATAGGATAGAGGATAGGATAGGATAGAGGATAGGATAGGATAGTGGATAGGATAGGATAGAAGATAGGATAGGATAGAGGATAGGATAGGATAGGATAGACGATAGGATAGGATAGAGGATAGGATAGCATAAAGGATAGGATAGGATTGACGATAGGATAGGATAGAGGATAGGATAGGATAGAGTATAGGATATAGGATTGGATAGGATAGAGTATAGGATATAGGATTGGATAGGATAGAGGATAGGATACGATAGAGGATAGGATAGGATAGAGGATAGGATAGGATAGAGGATAGGATAGGATAGTGGATAGGATAGGATAGAGGATAGGATAGGATAGAGGATAGAATAGGATAGACGATAGGATAGGATAGAGGATAGGATAGCATAGAGGATAGGATAGGATTGACGATAGGATAGGATAGGGGATAGGACGGGATACAGGATAGGATAGCGGATTGGATAGGATAGAGGATAGGATACGATAGAGGATAGGACAGGATAGAGAATAGGATAGGATAGAGAATAGGATAGGACAGGATAGAGAATAGGATAGGATAGAGAATAGGATAGGATGGACGATATTATAGGATAGAGGATAGGATAGGATGGAGGTTAGGATCGAGGATAGGATAGGATAGAGGATAGGATAGGATAGAGGATAGGATAGGATAGAGGATAGGATAGGATAGTGGATAGGATAGGATAGAAGATAGGATTTGATAGAGGATAGGATAGGATAGACGATAGGATAGGATAGAGGATAGGATAGCATAAAGGATAGGATAGGATTGACGACAGGATAGGATAGAGGATAGGATAGGATTGAGGATAGGATAGGATAGAGGATACGATACTATAGGGGATAGGATAGGATAGAGGATAGGATAGGATAGAGGATGGGATAGGATAGAGTACAGGATAGGATAGAGGATAGGATAGGATAGAGGATAGGATAGGATAGAGTATAGGATATAGGATTGGATAGGATAGAGTATAGGATATAGGATTGGATAGGATAGAGGATAGGATACGATAGAGGATAGGATAGGATAGAGGATAGGATAGGATAGAGGATAGGATAGGATAGTGGATAGGATAGGATAGAGGATAGGATAGGATAGAGGATAGAATAGGATAGACGATAGGATAGGATAGAGGATAGGATAGCATAGAGGATAGGATAGGATTGACGATAGGATAGGATAGGGGATAGGACGGGATACAGGATAGGATAGAGGATAGGATACGATAGAGGATAGGACAGGATAGAGAATAGGATAGGATAGAGAATAGGATAGGACAGGATAGAGAATAGGATAGGATAGAGAATAGGATAGGATGGACGATATTATAGGATAGAGGATAGGATAGGATGGAGGTTAGGATCGAGGATAGGATAGGATAGAGGATAGGATAGGATAGAGGATAGGATAGGATAGAGGATAGGATAGGATAGTGGATAGGATAGGATAGAAGATAGGATTTGATAGAGGATAGGATAGGATAGACGATAGGATAGGATAGAGGATAGGATAGCATAAAGGATAGGATAGGATTGACGACAGGATAGGATAGAGGATAGGATAGGATTGAGGATAGGATAGGATAGAGGATACGATACTATAGGGGATAGGATAGGATAGAGGATAGGATAGGATAGAGGATGGGATAGGATAGAGTACAGGATAGGATAGAGGATAGGATAGGATACAGGATAGGATAGAGGATAGGATAGGATGGAGGATAGGATAGGATAGAGGATAGGATAGGATGGAGGATAGGATAGGATAGAGGATAGGATAGGATAGAGGATATTATAGGACAGAGGACAGGATAGGATAGGATTGAGGATAGGATAGGATAGAGGATACGATAGGATAGAGGATAGGATAGGATAGAGGATATTATAGGACAGAGGACAGGATAGGATAGGATTGAGGATAGGATAGGATAGAGGATACGATATTATAGAGGATAGGATAGGATAGAGGATAGGATAGGATAGAGGATAGGATAGGATAGAGGATAGGATAGGATAGAGAATATAATAGGATAGAGGATAGGATATGATAGAGGATAGGATAGGATTGAGGACAGGATAAAATAGAGGACAGGATAATATAGAAGATAGGATAGGATAGATGATAGGATAGGATAGAGGATAGGATAGGATAGAGGATAGGATAGGATAGTGGATAGGATAGGATAGAAGATAGGATAGGATAGAGGATAGGATAGGATAGACGATAGGATAGGATAGAGGATAGGATAGCATAAAGGATAGGATAGGATTGACGATAGGATAGGATAGAGGATAGGATAGGATTGAGGATAGGATAGGATAGAGGATACGATAGGATTGAGGATAGGATAGGATAGAGGATATTATAGGATAGAGGATAGGATAGGATGGAGGATAGGATCGAGGATAGGATAGGATAGAGGATAGGATAGGATAGAGGATAGGATAGGATAGAGGTTAGGATAGGATAGTGGATAGGATAGGATAGAAGATAGGATAGGATAGAGGATAGGATAGGATAGAGGATAGTATACGATAGATGATATGATAGGATAGAGTATAGGATAGGGCAGAGGATGGGATAGGATACAGGATACAATAGGATAGAGGATAGGATAGAGGATAGGATAGCATGGAGGATAGGATAGGATTAAGGATAGGATAGGATAGAGAATAGGATAGGAAAGAGGATAGGATAGGATAGTGGATAGGATAGGATAGAGGATATGATAGGATAGAGTATGGGATAGGGAAGAGGGTGGGATAGGATAGAGAATAGCGTAGGATAGATGATATTATAGGATAGAGGATTGGATAGGATAGAGGATACGATAGGATAGAGGATAGGATAGGATAGAGGATAGGGTATTATAGACGATAGGATCGGATTGAGGATAGGATAGGATGGTGGATAGGATAGGATAGAGGATAGGATAGGATAGATGATATTGTAGGATAGAGGAAGGATAGGACAGAGGATACGATATTATAGAGGATAGGATAGCATAGCGGAAAGGGTAGGATAGAGGATAGTATCGGGGATTGGATAGGATAGGGGATTGGATAGGATAGAGGACAGGAGACGATAGAGGATAGGATAGGATAGAGGATAGAATGGGATAGAGGATAGGACAAGATAGGGGATAGGATACGATAGAGGATAGGATAGGATAGAGAATAGGATATAGGATTGGATAGGATAGAGGATAGAATAGGATAGAGGATAGGACAAGATAGGGGATAGGATACGATAGAGGATAGGATAGGATAGAGAATAGGATATAGGATTGGATAGGATAGAGGATAGGATACGATAGAGGATAGGATAGGATAGGATAGAGAATAGGATAGGATAGATGATATTATAGGATAGAGGACATTATAGGACAGAGGAAACGATATTATAGAGGATAGGATAAGTTAGAGGATAGGATATGATAGAGGATAGGATAGAGGATTAGATAGGATAGAGGATACGATAGGATAGAGGATAGGATAGAGAATAGGATAGGATAGAGGATACGATAGGGGATTGGATCGGATACAGGATAGGATACGGTAGAGGATAGGATAGGATAGGATAGAGAATAGGATAGGATAGATGATATTATAGGATAGAGGACAGGATAGGATAGAGGATAGGATAGGATAGAGGATAGGATAGGATAGAGGATAGGATATGAGAGAAGGATAGGATAGGATAGAGGATAGGATAGGATAGAGGATAGGATAGGATAGAGGATACGGTATTATAGACGATAGGATAGGATAGAGTATAGGATAGGATAGAGGATAGGATAGGATAGAGGATACGGTATTATAGACGATAGGATAGGATAGAGTATAGGATAGGATAGAGGATAGGATAGGATAGAGGATAGGATAGGATAGAGGATAGTATAGGATAGCGGATAGGATAGGATGGAGTATAGGATAGGATTGAGGATAGGATAGGATGGAGGATAGGATAGGATAGAGGATAGGATAGGATAGATGATATTGTAGGATAGAGGAAGGATAGGACAGAGGATACGATATTATAGAGGATAGGATAGCATAGCGGAAAGGGTAGGATAGAGGATAGGATCGGGGATTGGATAGGATAGGGGATAGGATAGGATAGAGGATAGGATAGGATAGATGATGGGATAGGATAGAGGATAGGATAGGATAGAGGATACGATAGGATAGAGGATGGGATAGGATAGAGGATAGGATAGGATAGAGGATAGGATAGGATAGTGGATAGGATAGGATAGAGGATAGGATAGCATAGAGGATAGGATAGGATTGACGACAGGATAGGATAGGGGATAGGACGGGATAGAGGATAGGATAGCGGATTGGATAGGATAGAGGATAGGATAGGATAGAGGATAGGACAGGATAGAGAATAGGATAGGATAGAGAATAGGATAGGATAGACGATATTATAGGATAGAGGATAGGATAGGATGGAGGATAGGATCGAGGATAGGATAGGATAGAGGATAGGATAGGATAGAGGATAGGATAGGATAGAGGATAGGATAGGATAGTGGATAGGATAGGATAGAAGATAGGATAGGATAGAGGATAGGATAGGATAGACGATAGGATAGGATAGAGGATAGGATAGCATAAAGGATAGGATAGGATTGACGATAGGATAGGATAGAGGATAGGATAGGATTGAGGATAGGATAGGATAGACGATATTATAGGATAGAGGATAGGATAGGATGGAGGATAGGATCGAGGATAGGATAGGATAGAGGATAGGATAGGATAGAGGATAGGATAGGATAGAGGATAGGATAGGATAGTGGATAGGATAGGATAGAAGATAGGATAGGATAGAGGATAGGATAGGATGGAGGATAGGATCGAGGATAGGATAGGATAGAGGATAGGATAGGATAGAGGATAGGATAGGATAGAGGATAGGATAGGATAGTGGATAGGATAGGATAGAAGATAGGATAGGATAGAGGATAGGATAGGATTGACGATAGGATAGGATAGAGGATAGGATAGGATTGAGGATAGGATAGGATAGAGGATACGATACTATAGGGGATAGGATAGGATAGAGGATAGGATAGGATAGAGGATGGGATAGGATAGAGTACAGGATAGGATAGAGGATAGGATAGGATACAGGATAGGATAGAGGATAGGATAGGATGGAGGATAGGATAGGATAGAGGATAGGATAGGATGGAGGATAGGATAGGATAGAGGATAGGATAGGATAGAGGATATTATAGGACAGAGGACAGGATAGGATAGGATTGAGGATAGGATAGGATTGAGGATAGGATAGGATAGAGGATACGATATTATAGAGGATAGGATAGGATAGAGGATAGGATAGGATAGAGGATAGGATAGGATAGAGAATATAATAGGAAAGAGGATAGGATATGATAGAGGATAGGATAGGATTGAGGACAGGATAAAATAGAGGATAGGATAATATAGAAGATAGGATAGGATAGATGATAGGATAGGATAGAGGATAGGATAGGATAGAGGATAGGATAGGATAGAAGATAGGATAGGATAGAGGATAGGATACGATAGATGATATGATAGGATAGAGTATAGGATAGGGCAGAGGATGGGATAGGATACAGGATACAATAGGATAGAGGATAGGATAGAGGATAGGATAGCATGGAGGATAGGATAGGATTAAGGATAGGATAGGTTAGAGTATAGGATAGGATAGAGGATAGGATAGGATAGAGAATATAATAGGAAAGAGGATAGGATAGGATAGTGGATAGGATAGGATAGAGGATATGATAGGATAGAGTATGGGATAGGGAAGAGGGTGGGATAGGATAGAGAATAGCGTAGGATAGATGATATTATAGGATAGAGGATTGGATAGGATAGAGGATACGATAGGATAGAGGATAGGATAGGATAGAGGATAGGGTATTATAGAGGATAGGATAGGATAGAGGATAGGATAGGATAGAGAATATAATAGGAAAGAGGATAGGATATGATAGAGGATAGGATAGGATTGAGGACAGGATAAAATAGTGGATAGGATAATATAGAAGATAAGATAGGATAGATGATAGGATAGGATAGAGGATAGGATAGGATAGAGGTTAGGATAGGATAGAAGATAGGATAGGATAGAGGATACGGTATTATAGACGATAGGATAGGATAGAGTATAGGATAGGATAGAGGATAGGATAGGATAGAGGATACAATAGGATAGAGGATAGGATAGAGGATAGGATAGCATGGAGGATAGGATAGCATAAAGGATAGGATAGGATTGACGATAGGATAGGATAGAGGATAGGATAGGATTGAGGATAGGATAGGATAGAGGATACGATACTATAGGGGATAGGATAGGATAGAGGATAGGATAGGATAGAGGATGGGATAGGATAGAGTACAGGATAGGATAGAGGATAGGATAGGATACAGGATAGGATAGAGGATAGGATAGGATGGAGGATAGGATAGGATAGAGGATAGGATAGGATGGAGGATAGGATAGGATAGAGGATAGGATAGGATAGAGGATATTATAGGACAGAGGACAGGATAGGATAGGATTGAGGATAGGATAGGATTGAGGATAGGATAGGATAGAGGATACGATATTATAGAGGATAGGATAGGATAGAGGATAGGATAGGATAGAGGATAGGATAGGATAGAGAATATAATAGGAAAGAGGATAGGATATGATAGAGGATAGGATAGGATTGAGGACAGGATAAAATAGAGGATAGGATAATATAGAAGATAGGATAGGATAGATGATAGGATAGGATAGAGGATAGGATAGGATAGAGGATAGGATAGGATAGAAGATAGGATAGGATAGAGGATAGGATACGATAGATGATATGATAGGATAGAGTATAGGATAGGGCAGAGGATGGGATAGGATACAGGATACAATAGGATAGAGGATAGGATAGAGGATAGGATAGCATGGAGGATAGGATAGGATTAAGGATAGGATAGGTTAGAGTATAGGATAGGATAGAGGATAGGATAGGATAGAGAATATAATAGGAAAGAGGATAGGATAGGATAGTGGATAGAATAGGATAGAGGATATGATAGGATAGAGTATGGGATAGGGAAGAGGGTGGGATAGGATAGAGAATAGCGTAGGATAGATGATATTATAGGATAGAGGATTGGATAGGATAGAGGATACGATAGGATAGAGGATAGGATAGGATAGAGGATAGGGTATTATAGAGGATAGGATAGGATAGAGGATAGGATAGGATAGAGAATATAATAGGAAAGAGGATAGGATATGATAGAGGATAGGGTACGATAGAGGATAGGATAGGATAGAGAATAGGATATAGGATTGGATAGGATAGAGGATAGGATACGATAGAGGATAGGATAGGATAGGATAGGATAGGATAGAGAATAGGGTAGGATAGATGATATTATAGGATAGAGGACATTATAGGACAGAGGAAACGATATTATAGAGGATAGGATAAGTTAGAGGATAGGATATGATAGAGGATAGGATAGAGGATTAGATAGGATAGAGGATACGATAGGATAGAGGATAGGATAGAGAATAGGTTAGGATAGAGGATACGATAGGGGATTGGATCGGATACAGGATAGGATACGGTAGAGGATAGGATAGGATAGGATAGAGAATAGGATAGGATAGATGATATTATAGGATAGAGGACAGGATAGGATAGAGGATAGGATAGGATAGAGGATAGGATAGGATAGAGGATAGGATAGGAGAGATGGATAGGATAGGATAGAGGATAGGATAGGATAGAGGATAGGATAGGATAGAGGATAGCATGGGACAGAGGATAGGATAGGATAGAGAATAGGGTAGGATAGAGGATAGGAAAGGATAGGCGATTTGATCGGATACAGGATAGGATACGATAGATGATAGGATAGGATAGAGGATAGGATAGGATAGAGGATAGGATAGGATAGAGGATAGGATAGGATAGAGGATAGGATAGGATAGAGGATACGATAGGATAGAGGCTAGGATAGGATAGAGGATAGGATAGGATAGAGGATAGGATAGGATAGAGGATAGGATAGGATAGAGGATAGGATAGAGGATAGAGGATAGGATAGGATGGACGATAGGATAGGATAGAGGATAGGATAGGATAGAGGATAGGATAGGATAGAGGATAGGATAGGATAGAGGATAGGATAGGATAGAGGATAGGATAGGATAGAGGATAGGATAGGATAGAGGATAGAGGATAGAGGATAGAGGATAGGATAGGATAGGATAGAGGATAGGATAGGATAGAGGATAGGATAGGATAGAGGATAGGATAGGATAGAGGATAGGATAGGAGAGAGGATAGGATAGGATAGAGGATAGGATAGGATAGAGGATAGGATAGGATAGAGGAAAGGGTAGGATAGAGGATAGGATCGGGGATTGGATAGGATAGAGCACAGGAGACGATAGAGGATAGGATAGGATAGATGATAGAATAGGATAGAGGATAGGATAGGATAGGGGATAGGATAGGATAGAGGATAGGATACGATAGATGATAGGATAGGATACAGGATAGGATAGGATAGAGGATAGGATAGGATAGAGGATAGGGTAGGATAGAGGATAGAATAGGATAGAGGATAGGATAGGATAGAGGATAGGATAGGATATAGGATAGAGAATAGGATATAGGATTGGATAGGATAGAGGATAGGATACGATAGAGGATAGGATAGGATAGGATAGGATAGAGAATAGGATAGGATAGATGATATTATAGAATAGAGGACATTATAGGACAGAGGAAACGATATTATAGAGGATAGGATAGGATAGAGGATAGGATCGGATATAGGATAGGATAGGGGATTGGATAGGATAGAGGACAGGAGACGATAGAGGATAGGATAAGTTAGAGGATAGGATACGATAGAGGATAGGATAGAATAGAGTATAGTAAAGGATAGAGGATAAGATAGGATAGAGGATAGGATAAGTTAGAGGATAGGATAGGATAGAGGATAGGATAGAGGATAGGATAGAGAATTGGATAGGATAGAGGATACGATAGGATAGAGGAAAGGATACAGGATAGGATAGGATAGAGGATAGAATAGGATATTGGATACGATAGGATCGAGGAATGGATTGGATAGAGGATAGGATAGGATAAAGGATAGGATAGGATAGAGGATAGCATAGAGAATAGGATAGGATACAGGATAGGATAGGCGATTGGATAAGATAGATGATATTATAGGAAAGAGGATATGATATGATAGAGGATACGATATTATAGAGGATAGGGTAGGATAGAGGATAGGATAGGATAGAGGATAGGATAGGATTGTGGATAGGATAGGATTGAGGATAGGATAGGAAAGAGGATAGGATTGTATAGAGGATAGGATAGGATAGAGGATTGGATAGGATAGAGTATAGGATATAGGATTGGATAGGATAGAGGATAGTATACGATAGAGGATAGGATAGGATAGAGGATAGGATAGGATAGAGGATAGGATAGGATAGAGGATAGGATAGGATAGATGATGGGATAGGATAGAGGATAGGATAGGATAGAGGATAGGATAGGATAGAGGATGGGATAGGATAGAGGATAGGATAGGATAGAGCATAGGATAGGATAGTGGATAGGATAGGATAGAGGATAGGATAGGATAGAGGATAGGATAGGATAGACGATAGGATAGGATACAGGATAGGATAGCATAGAGGATAGGATAGGATTGACGACAGGATAGGAAAGGGGATAGGACGGGATAGAGGATAGGATAGCGGATTGGATAGGATAGAGGATAGGATACGATAGAGGATAGGACAGGATAGAGAATAGGATAGGATAGAGAATAGGATAGGATAGACGATAGGATAGGATAGAGGATAGGATAGGATTGAGGATAGGATAGGATAGAGGATACGATACTATAGGGGATAGGATAGGATAGAGGATGGGATAGGATACAGTACAGGATAGGATAGAGGATAGGATAGGATACAGGATAGGATAGGATGGAGGATAGGATAGGATAGAGGATAGGATAGGATGGAGGATAGGATAGGATAGAGGATAGGATAGGATAGAGGATATTATAGGACAGAGGACAGGATAGGATAGGATTGAGGATAGGATAGGATTGAGGATAGGATAGAGGATAGGATAGCATGGAGGATAGGATAGGATTAAGGATAGGATAGGTTAGAGTATAGGATAGGATAGAGGATAGGATAGGATAGAGAATAGGATAGGAAAGAGGATAGGATAGGATGGTGGATAGGATAGGATAGAGGATAGGATAGGATAGAGAATAGGATATAGGATTGGATAGGATAGAGGATAGGATAGGATAGAGGATAGGACAGGATAGAGAATAGGATAGGATAGAGAATAGGATAGGATAGACGATATTATAGGATAGAGGATAGGATAGGATGGAGGATAGGATCGAGGATAGGATAGGATAGAGGATAGGATAGGATAGAGGATAGGATAGGATAGAGGATAGGATAGGATAGTGGATAGGATAGGATAGAAGATAGGATAGGATAGAGGATAGGATAGGATAGACGATAGGATAGGATAGAGGATAGGATAGCATAAAGGATAGGATAGGATTGACGATAGGATAGGATAGAGGATAGGATAGGATTGAGGATAGGATAGGATAGACGATATTATAGGATAGAGGATAGGATAGGATGGAGGATAGGATCGAGGATAGGATAGGATAGAGGATAGGATAGGATAGAGGATAGGATAGGATAGAGGATATTATAGGACAGAGGACAGGATAGGATAGGATTGAGGATAGGATAGGATTGAGGATAGGATAGGATAGAGGATACGATATTATAGAGGATAGGATAGGATAGAGGATAGGATAGGATAGAGGATAGGATAGGATAGAGAATATAATAGGAAAGAGGATAGGATATGATAGAGGATAGGATAGGATTGAGGACAGGATAAAATAGAGGATAGGATAATATAGAAGATAGGATTGGATAGATGATAGGATAGGATAGAGGATAGGATAGGATAGAGGATAGGATAGGATAGAAGATAGGATAGGATAGAGGATAGGATACGATAGATGATATGATAGGATAGAGTATAGGATAGGGCAGAGGATGGGATAGGATACAGGATACAATAGGATAGAGGATAGGATAGAGGATAGGATAGCATGGAGGATAGGATAGGATTAAGGATAGGATAGGTTAGAGTATAGGATAGGATAGAGGATAGGATAGGATAGAGAATAGGATAGGAAAGAGGATAGGATAGGATGGTGGATAGGATAGGATAGAGGATAGGATAGGATAGAGAATAGGATATAGGATTGGATAGGATAGAGGATAGAATAGGATAGAGGATAGGACAAGATAGGGGATAGGGTACGATAGAGGATAGGATAGGATAGAGAATAGGATATAGGATTGGATAGGATAGAGGATAGGATACGATAGAGGATAGGATAGGATAGGATAGAGAATAGGGTAGGATAGATGATATTATAGGATAGAGGACATTATAGGACAGAGGAAACGATATTATAGAGGATAGGATAAGTTAGAGGATAGGATATGATAGAGGATAGGATAGAGGATTAGATAGGATAGAGGATACGATAGGATAGAGGATAGGATAGAGAATAGGTTAGGATAGAGGATACGATAGGGGATTGGATCGGATACAGGATAGGATACGGTAGAGGATAGGATAGGATAGGATAGAGAATAGGATAGGATAGATGATATTATAGGATAGAGGACAGGATAGGATAGAGGATAGGATAGGATAGAGGATAGGATAGGATAGAGGATAGGATAGGAGAGATGGATAGGATAGGATAGAGGATAGGATAGGATAGAGGATAGGATAGGATAGAGGATAGCATGGGACAGAGGATAGGATAGGATAGAGAATAGGGTAGGATAGAGGATAGGAAAGGATAGGCGATTTGATCGGATACAGGATAGGATACGATAGATGATAGGATAGGATAGAGGATAGGATAGGATAGAGGATAGGATAGGATAGAGGATAGGATAGGATAGAGGATAGGATAGGATAGAGGATACGATAGGATAGAGGCTAGGATAGGATAGAGGATAGGATAGGATAGAGGATAGGATAGGATAGAGGATAGGATAGAGGATAGAGGATAGGATAGGATGGACGATAGGATAGGATAGAGGATAGGATAGGATAGAGGATAGGATAGGATAGAGGATAGGATAGGATAGAGGATAGGATAGGATAGAGGATAGGATAGGATAGAGGATAGGATAGGATAGAGGATAGAGGATAGAGGATAGAGGATAGGATAGGATAGGATAGAGGATAGGATAGGATAGAGGATAGGATAGGATAGAGGATAGGATAGGATAGAGGATAGGATAGGAGAGAGGATAGGATAGGATAGAGGATAGGATAGGATAGAGGATAGGATAGGATAGAGGAAAGGGTAGGATAGAGGATAGGATCGGGGATTGGATAGGATAGAGCACAGGAGACGATAGAGGATAGGATAGGATAGATGATAGAATAGGATAGAGGATAGGATAGGATAGGGGATAGGATAGGATAGAGGATAGGATACGATAGATGATAGGATAGGATACAGGATAGGATAGGATAGAGGATAGGATAGGATAGAGGATAGGGTAGGATAGAGGATAGAATAGGATAGAGGATAGGATAGGATAGAGGATAGGATAGGATATAGGATAGAGAATAGGATATAGGATTGGATAGGATAGAGGATAGGATACGATAGAGGATAGGATAGGATAGGATAGGATAGAGAATAGGATAGGATAGATGATATTATAGAATAGAGGACATTATAGGACAGAGGAAACGATATTATAGAGGATAGGATAGGATAGAGGATAGGATCGGATATAGGATAGGATAGGGGATTGGATAGGAGAGAGGACAGGAGACGATAGAGGATAGGATAAGTTAGAGGATAGGATACGATAGAGGATAGGATAGAATAGAGTATAGTAAAGGATAGAGGATAAGATAGGATAGAGGATAGGATAAGTTAGAGGATAGGATAGGATAGAGGATAGGATAGAGGATAGGATAGAGAATTGGATAGGATAGAGGATACGATAGGATAGAGGAAAGGATACAGGATAGGATAGGATAGATGATAGAATAGGATATTGGATACGATAGGATCGAGGAATGGATTGGATAGAGGATAGGATAGGATAAAGGATAGGATAGGATAGAGGATAGCATAGAGAATAGGATAGGATACAGGATAGGATAGGCGATTGGATAAGATAGATGATATTATAGGAAAGAGGATATGATATGATAGAGGATACGATATTATAGAGGATAGGGTAGGATAGAGGATAGGATAGGATAGAGGATAGGATAGGATTGTGGATAGGATAGGATTGAGGATAGGATAGGAAAGAGGATAGGATTGTATAGAGGATAGGATAGGATAGAGGATTGGATAGGATAGAGTATAGGATATAGGATTGGATAGGATAGAGGATAGTATACGATAGAGGATAGGATAGGATAGAGGATAGGATAGGATAGAGGATAGGATAGGATAGAGGATAGGATAGGATAGATGATGGGATAGGATAGAGGATAGGATAGGATAGAGGATAGGATAGGATAGAGGATGGGATAGGATAGAGGATAGGATAGGATAGAGCATAGGATAGGATAGTGGATAGGATAGGATAGAGGATAGGATAGGATAGAGGATAGGATAGGATAGACGATAGGATAGGATACAGGATAGGATAGCATAGAGGATAGGATAGGATTGACGACAGGATAGGAAAGGGGATAGGACGGGATAGAGGATAGGATAGCGGATTGGATAGGATAGAGGATAGGATACGATAGAGGATAGGACAGGATAGAGAATAGGATAGGATAGAGAATAGGATAGGATAGACGATAGGATAGGATAGAGGATAGGATAGGATTGAGGATAGGATAGGATAGAGGATACGATACTATAGGGGATAGGATAGGATAGAGGATGGGATAGGATACAGTACAGGATAGGATAGAGGATAGGATAGGATACAGGATAGGATAGGATGGAGGATAGGATAGGATAGAGGATAGGATAGGATGGAGGATAGGATAGGATAGAGGATAGGATAGGATAGAGGATATTATAGGACAGAGGACAGGATAGGATAGGATTGAGGATAGGATAGGATTGAGGATAGGATAGGATAGAGGATACGATATTATAGAGGATAGGATAGGATAGAGGATAGGATACTATAGAGGATACGATATTATAGAGGATAGGATAGAGGATAGGATAGGATAGTGGATAGGATAGGATAGAGGATATGATAGGATAGAGGTTAGGATAGGGCAGAGGATGGGATAGGATACAGGGTACGATAGGATAGAGGATAGGATAGAGGATAGGATAGCATGGAGGATAAGATAGGATTAAGGATAGGATAGGATAGAGGATAGGATAGGATAGAAGATAGGATAGGATAGAGGATAGGATAGGATATAGGGAAGGATAGGGTAGAGGATAGCATGGGATAGATGATATTATAAGATAGTGGATAGGATAGGATTGAGGATAGCAAAGGATAGAGGACACGATAGAGGATAGGATAGAGGATTGGATAGAATAGAGGATATTATATAATAGAGGATAGGATAGGATAGAGGTTAGGATAGGATAGAGGATACAATAGGATAGAGGATAGGATAGAGGATAGGATAGCATGGAGGATAGGATAGGATTAAGGATAGGATAGGTTAGAGTATAGGATAGGATAGAGGATAGGATAGGATAGAGAATAGGATAGGAAAGAGGATAGGATAGGATGGTGGATAGGATAGGATAGAGGATAGGATAGGATAGAGAATAGGATATAGGATTGGATAGGATAGAGGATAGGATAGGATAGAGGATAGGACAGGATAGAGAATAGGATAGGATAGAGAATAGGATAGGATAGACGATATTATAGGATAGAGGATAGGATAGGATGGAGGATAGGATCGAGGATAGGATAGGATAGAGGATAGGATAGGATAGAGGATAGGATAGGATAGAGGATAGGATAGGATAGTGGATAGGATAGGATAGAAGATAGGATAGGATAGAGGATAGGATAGGATAGACGATAGGATAGGATAGAGGATAGGATAGCATAAAGGATAGGATAGGATTGACGATAGGATAGGATAGAGGATAGGATAGGATTGAGGATAGGATAGGATAGACGATATTATAGGATAGAGGATAGGATAGGATGGAGGATAGGATCGAGGATAGGATAGGATAGAGGATAGGATAGGATAGAGGATAGGATAGGATAGAGGATAGGATAGGATAGAGGATATTATAGGACAGAGGACAGGATAGGATAGGATTGAGGATAGGATAGGATTGAGGATAGGATAGGATAGAGGATACGATATTATAGAGGATAGGATAGGATAGAGGATAGGATAGGATAGAGGATAGGATAGGATAGAGAATATAATAGGAAAGAGGATAGGATATGATAGAGGATAGGATAGGATTGAGGACAGGATAAAATAGAGGATAGGATAATATAGAAGATAGGATAGGATAGATGATAGGATAGGATAGAGGATAGGATAGGATAGAGGATAGGATAGGATAGAAGATAGGATAGGATAGAGGATAGGATACGATAGATGATATGATAGGATAGAGTATAGGATAGGGCAGAGGATGGGATAGGATACAGGATACAATAGGATAGAGGATAGGATAGAGGATAGGATAGCATGGAGGATAGGATAGGATTAAGGATAGGATAGGTTAGAGTATAGGATAGGATAGAGGATAGGATAGGATAGAGAATAGGATAGGAAAGAGGATAGGATAGGATGGTGGATAGGATAGGATAGAGGATAGGATAGGATAGAGAATAGGATATAGGATTGGATAGGATAGAGGATAGAATAGGATAGAGGATAGGACAAGATAGGGGATAGGGTACGATAGAGGATAGGATAGGATAGAGAATAGGATATAGGATTGGATAGGATAGAGGATAGGATACGATAGAGGATAGGATAGGATAGGATAGAGAATAGGGTAGGATAGATGATATTATAGGATAGAGGACATTATAGGACAGAGGAAACGATATTATAGAGGATAGGATAAGTTAGAGGATAGGATATGATAGAGGATAGGATAGAGGATTAGATAGGATAGAGGATACGATAGGATAGAGGATAGGATAGAGAATAGGTTAGGATAGAGGATACGATAGGGGATTGGATCGGATACAGGATAGGATACGGTAGAGGATAGGATAGGATAGGATAGAGAATAGGATAGGATAGATGATATTATAGGATAGAGGACAGGATAGGATAGAGGATAGGATAGGATAGAGGATAGGATAGGATAGAGGATAGGATAGGAGAGATGGATAGGATAGGATAGAGGATAGGATAGGATAGAGGATAGGATAGGATAGAGGATAGCATGGGACAGAGGATAGGATAGGATAGAGAATAGGGTAGGATAGAGGATAGGAAAGGATAGGCGATTTGATCGGATACAGGATAGGATACGATAGATGATAGGATAGGATAGAGGATAGGATAGGATAGAGGATAGGATAGGATAGAGGATAGGATAGGATAGAGGATAGGATAGGATAGAGGATACGATAGGATAGAGGCTAGGATAGGATAGAGGATAGGATAGGATAGAGGATAGGATAGGATAGAGGATAGGATAGAGGATAGAGGATAGGATAGGATGGACGATAGGATAGGATAGAGGATAGGATAGGATAGAGGATAGGATAGGATAGAGGATAGGATAGGATAGAGGATAGGATAGGATAGAGGATAGGATAGGATAGAGGATAGGATAGGATAGAGGATAGAGGATAGAGGATAGAGGATAGGATAGGATAGGATAGAGGATAGGATAGGATAGAGGATAGGATAGGATAGAGGATAGGATAGGATAGAGGATAGGATAGGAGAGAGGATAGGATAGGATAGAGGATAGGATAGGATAGAGGATAGGATAGGATAGAGGAAAGGGTAGGATAGAGGATAGGATCGGGGATTGGATAGGATAGAGCACAGGAGACGATAGAGGATAGGATAGGATAGATGATAGAATAGGATAGAGGATAGGATAGGATAGGGGATAGGATAGGATAGAGGATAGGATACGATAGATGATAGGATAGGATACAGGATAGGATAGGATAGAGGATAGGATAGGATAGAGGATAGGGTAGGATAGAGGATAGAATAGGATAGAGGATAGGATAGGATAGAGGATAGGATAGGATATAGGATAGAGAATAGGATATAGGATTGGATAGGATAGAGGATAGGATACGATAGAGGATAGGATAGGATAGGATAGGATAGAGAATAGGATAGGATAGATGATATTATAGAATAGAGGACATTATAGGACAGAGGAAACGATATTATAGAGGATAGGATAGGATAGAGGATAGGATCGGATATAGGATAGGATAGGGGATTGGATAGGATAGAGGACAGGAGACGATAGAGGATAGGATAAGTTAGAGGATAGGATACGATAGAGGATAGGATAGAATAGAGTATAGTAAAGGATAGAGGATAAGATAGGATAGAGGATAGGATAAGTTAGAGGATAGGATAGGATAGAGGATAGGATAGAGGATAGGATAGAGAATTGGATAGGATAGAGGATACGATAGGATAGAGGAAAGGATACAGGATAGGATAGGATAGAGGATAGAATAGGATATTGGATACGATAGGATCGAGGAATGGATTGGATAGAGGATAGGATAGGATAAAGGATAGGATAGGATAGAGGATAGCATAGAGAATAGGATAGGATACAGGATAGGATAGGCGATTGGATAAGATAGATGATATTATAGGAAAGAGGATATGATATGATAGAGGATACGATATTATAGAGGATAGGGTAGGATAGAGGATAGGATAGGATAGAGGATAGGATAGGATTGTGGATAGGATAGGATTGAGGATAGGATAGGAAAGAGGATAGGATTGTATAGAGGATAGGATAGGATAGAGGATTGGATAGGATAGAGTATAGGATATAGGATTGGATAGGATAGAGGATAGTATACGATAGAGGATAGGATAGGATAGAGGATAGGATAGGATAGAGGATAGGATAGGATAGAGGATAGGATAGGATAGATGATGGGATAGGATAGAGGATAGGATAGGATAGAGGATAGGATAGGATAGAGGATGGGATAGGATAGAGGATAGGATAGGATAGAGCATAGGATAGGATAGTGGATAGGATAGGATAGAGGATAGGATAGGATAGAGGATAGGATAGGATAGACGATAGGATAGGATACAGGATAGGATAGCATAGAGGATAGGATAGGATTGACGACAGGATAGGAAAGGGGATAGGACGGGATAGAGGATAGGATAGCGGATTGGATAGGATAGAGGATAGGATACGATAGAGGATAGGACAGGATAGAGAATAGGATAGGATAGAGAATAGGATAGGATAGACGATAGGATAGGATAGAGGATAGGATAGGATTGAGGATAGGATAGGATAGAGGATACGATACTATAGGGGATAGGATAGGATAGAGGATGGGATAGGATAGAGTACAGGATAGGATAGAGGATAGGATAGGATACAGGATAGGATAGGATGGAGGATAGGATAGGATAGAGGATAGGATAGGATGGAGGATAGGATAGGATAGAGGATAGGATAGGATAGAGGATATTATAGGACAGAGGACAGGATAGGATAGGATTGAGGATAGGATAGGATTGAGGATAGGATAGGATAGAGGATACGATATTATAGAGGATAGGATAGGATAGAGGATAGGATACTATAGAGGATACGATATTATAGAGGATAGGATAGAGGATAGGATAGGATAGTGGATAGGATAGGATAGAGGATATGATAGGATAGAGGTTAGGATAGGGCAGAGGATGGGATAGGATACAGGGTACGATAGGATAGAGGATAGGATAGAGGATAGGATAGCATGGAGGATAAGATAGGATTAAGGATAGGATAGGATAGAGGATAGGATAGGATAGAAGATAGGATAGGATAGAGGATAGGATAGGATATAGGGAAGGATAGGGTAGAGGATTGGATAGGTTAGAGGATAGGATAGGATTGAGGATAGGATAGAGGATAGGATAGGATAGGATAGAGGACAGGATAGGATAGATGATACTATAGGATAGAGGATAGGATATGATCGAATAAACGATATTATAGAGGATAGGATAGGATAGAGGATAGGATATAATAGAGGATCGGATAGAGGATAGGATAGGATAGAGGATAGGATAGGATAGAGGAAAGGATAGGATAGAGGATAGGATAGGTAATTGGATAGGATAGAGGATAGGATAAGGTAGAGGATAGTATAGGATAGAGGATAGGATAGAGGATTGGATAGGATAGGATAGAGGACAGAATAGGATAGATGATACTATAGGATAGAGGATAGGATATGATAGAGTAAACGATATTATAGAGGATAGGATAGGATAGAGGATCGGATAGAGGATAGGATAGGATAGAGGATGGTATAGAGGATAGGATAGAGGATAGGATAAGATAGAGGATAGGATAGGAAAGAGGATAGGATAGGGTACGATAGAGGATAGGATAGATGATAGGATAGATGATAGGATAGGATAGAGGATCTGATAGAGGATACGATCGGATAGAGGATAGGATAGGATAGAGGATCTATTGGGAGTATGGGTATTAAAGAAAACCACACTATTATTAAATACGAAATAAGATTTATATCAGAATGGTAACTCTAAAAGCACGTTGTGAGACACGTCTTTACACAGCGAAAGAAACGTTACGAATGAAACACAAGAGATCGAAACAGAGGAGCAACAGTCCAATATTAACAACTGAAGATCGAGGGTCCCATGCCGGGGACAACATACAATGTTGTAACGAGTCCGTTTCCCGGCGGATTCGTCACAACGTATTTCCTCGCGGCCGGATTTGGCTCGCCGTGCCAGGGTTCTCGCAGGATAACGCGAGGGTTACGGCGGGGTCGCGGACGGTCGGGCACGGGTGTTTAACGACGCGAGTATTCCGAACGTTCGTCACTGTCCCGGCTTCGCGTGTCGGCGGTCGTCGGTCGCGATTCGTGCCTCAGGTTACGGCGAGGTCGGGGCCGTACGCGGCGGCGTATCCGGACCAGGGTGGTTTCGACGGGCGGAGAGCCAGTGCCCCAGGGCGGCCGGCGAGGGGCCGGCTGCGGGTGGTTCGCTCTCCGTGGGTGTGTGGGCGGAAGCGGAGGTATCGGGTTAACGGAGAAGTAAGGTACTCACTCTGGATCCGGTCCTCGATCGCTCGGCGTTCGGGGCGGCTCTCCAGATGAACGGGCACGCAGCGGCGTAGGTCGGTGTTCGCGGGTCGCGAATAACTCGTCACACTCGAGAATATCGGATCCGCGGCGAACTAGTACTCGCGGAACTCGGCGGGCGGTTTCTCGGCGACGGAACGGCGCGAGTCGATCGTATCCGGGCGGTCGATATCGGCGGCAGGTGACACGATTCCAAGCAACCGATCGCTATCGCGGCGGAAAACCAAAGAGACCGTTTTCCGGTCCGTCTCTCTCGTCTTGCCGGGCGAGGGGGTGCGGTGCGGTACGGTTCGCGGCCGGCTTTTCCGGTGTCGTCACGCATCCGGCGCGCCGGTGTCGCATCATGGCGGGTTCCGGTTCCCGCCAAGATCGGTTCGGTGATGCGGGGCTCGCGGGGGGGCTCGCGGGTACCGGCGGATCTCGGTATCCGTCGGTCGTGTTCGGGGGCTCGGATTCGGGCGCGTGCGGTCAGGAACAGGCCTGGCGCAGCCAGGTCTGTTACAATGTATATTAACTGAAGATACAATGTATGCATATACAGGTCAATAGCCGGTTCAATCGATCCTACCTTTTAAAGAAATAATAGATTGATTTTGTTCTACATTTATGAAATAAATTCCAACACGCCCCCTCAAAATAAATCTATTATTCTAGCAAAGACATGTCTTCCTTGTGCTTCATCTGGGGCTAATTACATATGGTCCAACATTTGTTGCTTAGGATTAGGGAAACCCAGAAAAACCTAATCAGACCAGTACATACACACACATGTATGTATACACATATAAGAATAACAATTGTAATTACTTGCAAACAAAAAAATTATCAATATTAATATAGTTAATTTATTATTGCAAATCCAGTCCATTTCTCAGTTCTAGGAACCTGGCTGCTGGCAACGGCTTGGTCAAAATATCGGCCAGCTGACTACCTGTGGGCATATGTAACAATCTAATTATGCCTTTTTCAACCTGCTCTCTAGAAAAATGGTACTTTATATCTATGTGTTTTGATCTTTTATGATTCGTTGGGTTGTTAGCAATACTAATGCAGCCATTGTTATCCTCATAGATTACAATTGATTGCAAAACATCTATATTTAAACCCTTTGCCAAAGATCTCAACAGCTTCAAAGAGGGCCATATATTCAGCTTCTGTAGATGAAGCTGCTACAGATGCTTGCCGTTTTGTGTTCCAGCATATTGTGCATCTTTCAAATAATTTAAACAGATATCCTGTTGTACTTCTTCTATCATTTAAATCGTTGCCTCCCCAATCTGAATCAACGTAGCCGCTCAGAAGATTAATATAATTTCCTCTTTCGTAAATTAATTTGATATTTTGCGAACCTTTCAGATATCTAAGTACTCTTTTCAAGCACTGCCAAAGTTCTTTGTTATTTTTGTTCAGATATCTGCTTAAAATATTAACAGCTGTGCTTAAATCAGGCCTCGTACACAGCATCACATACATCAAACATCCGACAAGATTTCGGCAAGGAGCATCATACTCCTCAGCGGAATTCAATGCCGTGTAATCTAATTTATATTCAAGAGGCGTATTAATAGGGTTACAATCTGACATATTGAATTTGTGCAAAATCGTTTTAATATAAGCACTTTGATCCAAACTTATCCTACTTCCATTTCTCTCAATCTTAATACCTAAGAAAAGTTTTATTTCGTTTAAATCTGTCATGCAAAATTTTATCTTAAGGTAATTCTTAAAGCTATTCATTGTGTCGATTTTTGCGGTTGCAATCACTAGGTCATCTACATACAACACAACATATATATTTTCCGATATATCTCCTTTATCTAAAATATAAATGCATCTATCAACAGGTGAATTTTTAAACCCTTTTTCTTGAAGAACTTGTTCAAAGATTTCAAACCAGCATCTGGCTGCTTGCTTTAATCCATACAACGCTTTATTTAATTTGCACACTTGATTATTATCACAATTAACTCCCTCAGGAACTTTCATATATATCTCTTCTTTTAACGTTCCATTTAGAAAGGCGGTTTTGACGTCCATGTGATGAATCAACAAGTTAAACTGGTTTGAAAAAGCTAATATAAATCTAAAACTAGAAATTCTAGCAACCGGTGCAAAGGTTTCATTGTAATCTTCTAAATATTGTTGACTGAATCCTCGAGCAACAAGCCGAGCTTTATATCTCAATGGGTTTCCAAATTCATCGTTCTTAACTGTGAACACCCATTTACAATCAACAATATTTTTATGTTCAGGCCTTGAGACTAAGGTCCACGTATTATTTGTTAAAAGTGAATTGATCTCTTCTGTAACAGCCTGTTCCCACTGAATTTTATCATCCATATTTTCAATGTCCCTATATGATGTAGGGATTTTACAAATAATCGATTGAGCACATAAAAGATAATCGTCCGACATATTGTCTTCATTGTATGAAACACTTGGTCGACATTTAATTCGATCGCTTCTTCTTAACTCAGAAGGTACTTGTCTTTTTCGATGATTATTTATGGAAGTATCATTGTGTGAATCTGCTTCAACTACAGATTTATTAAGTCCACGACTTAATTCGACATTTTCAATAACAGTATTTAATGGTGGAGATTTATCTGATTTAGTACTATCAGATTTATGATTATCTACTGATTTTGACTGCACGTCAGATGCATCAGTTTCAGGCTGTACCATTACAGGCCTTGATATCAAAAAATTAGTTTCATTAACTATTACATCTCTCACAATAACAAACTTAGCAGTTTCCACATTCCACACTTTATACCCGTTCGGTTCATAACCAACTAAAATACCTTTCGAAGATTTTTCTTCGAATTTTGATTGTCTAGTTTTATTATGTATATATACTGTTGAACCGAACACTTTCAAATATCTTAATTGTGGCTTTTTGTTATGCCACATTTCGTATGGTGTTTTTGATTGTTTCAAGGCTTTCGTCGGAGTTATATTAATTAAAAACGTAGCGGTAAGGACAGCTTCTCCCCAGAAAACTTTATACAAACTAGCTCCAGCAATTAAAGTTCGAGCCTTTTCTGTTATCGTCCTTACCATACGTTCCGATACACCATTTAACTGTGGGGTTCGTGGAACTGTTAAGTGGTATGTAATGCCTTTTTCAACACAATAATCTTTCATTTCGTTTGACAAGTACTCCCTGCCATTATCGCTATACAAGTTTACTACTTTAGAATTAAAATGTGCCTCGCTCTTTGCAACATAATCTTTAAACATTGAAAATACGTCTGATTTATGTGACATCAAATATGTTACACAATAGTGGGTATATTCGTCAACGAACAGTAGAAAATAATTTTTTTCGTTAATTGTAGTAGGAGTGATCGGACCACAAACATCTGAATGAACAATGAATAACGGTCGTTTTACATATTTCTTATCTTTCGAGTTTCGAAATGGTAATCGCGCTTGTTTGCCGTTTATACAAGCTTCACAAAGATTGTCGTTAACCACAACATTCTCTACTCGATTTATATCAGCAAACATTTTTCTATTCTTTAATTCTAAAAATTTTGATTTTCCGATATGGCCTAAACGCTGATGCCATAATTCATAATTATCTTTCACCGTTCTAGAGACATGGACAGTAGGAAAAGTATTTATCAAAAATTCTATGCCAGTTAAATTGTTTAGGGGCTTACCTGACATTATGACATTTTCATTTTTACTTATCTTAACGCCTTCCTTGTCGAAAACAACTGTCATGCCCGCCTGCTGGATCCTTCGAACGGACAGTAAATTGTACGGCACATCTGGGCAGTAGTATACATCGTCCACGGTTCCCTGGATGCCCAAATTAGTAGTAACATTCAGCATTCCTTGTTTTGTCGCTGCAATGTATGTCCCATTTTTCGCCACAGAAATTCGTACTGGCGTTTGCAACACCTTGAAATTTTGGGTCAGGTCTTCCCTGTTAATCAAGTGATCAGATGCCCCCGAATCCAAGAGGATGGTTATTTTGTTTGTCCCCGGCATTTCTGATTGATAATCTCCCACCATGAATGCAAAACTTGACGTGGGCGTTGACGTATTTGTCGCAGGTTCAGTCATTTGAACGGTTTGCACAGTTTTATTTCTTTCACCACTCTGTTGTTGGATGCCTCGTTTATAATAAATGCAATTTGGTTTAATGTGGCCTTTTCTGCCACAGTGGTGGCATTTCACTTCTTGGTTCCTGTTTGTCTTATATCGTTTCAATTTTGGTTGAGGTTTTGAGAAATTGAATTCTCGTTTCTTTCCCTTCAATTCGGCGTGAAGCACCTTTAGGCTGGTATCACGGTTCTCACTCGTCAATTTGACCTCATGGTCCAAAAGTCTCGTCTTTACAAACTCTAGTGTTAAATTATCTTCAGATAATGTTTCAATCGCGGTTATTACTCCATCGTAAGACGCGGGTAATGTTAATAGCAAGTGCGCCACTTTGTCACTTTCTTCTAAATGTGTACCCGCGGACAATAGTTCTGAAATCATTTCATCGAAGACCGTAAAATGTTTGATTAGCGACGCGTCACTTTGAAGTTTTAGTGCTAATGGTCTTTTTCGCACTGCTAACTGCGTAGCCATACTCTTTCGCTCATAAATAGCGTCCAAACTACACAGCACTTCCTTTGCACTATTATTTTTCTTTACTAAACTAAGTAATGAGTCCGATAAATATTCTATAATAACATTTTTGGCGACATTCTCAGCCCGAATCCATTCCGTAGTTAGCTTTTGCGGGGTGTTGTCATCAATCACTTTGATTACGTCTAACTCGGTTAACAAAGCGCGAATTCTGAACTTCCAGGTACTATATTTTTCGCCGTCGAAAGGTTTAATATTCCTTCTCGCTTTATCCATCGTCTTTTTTGAGTTTCTTAAATTCACTATGTCTATGCACGATATTTAACACACGGTAAACGCACTTTCTCACAACTTAATTTTTGCAGAAAATGTTTCTTACACACAACGTAACTAGGTACACGACGTAATACGGTATGTAAAGTAACCTGGGCCCATAACCTATTGGGAGTATGGGTATTAAAGAAAACCACACTATTATTAAATACGAAATAAGATTTATATCAGAATGGTAACTCTAAAAGCACGTTGTGAGACACGTCTTTACACAGCGAAAGAAACGTTACGAATGAAACACAAGAGATCGAAACAGAGGAGCAACAGTCCAATATTAACAACTGAAGATCGAGGGTCCCATGCCGGGGACAACATACAATGTATATTAACTGAAGATACAATGTATGCATATACAGGTCAATAACCGGTTCAATCGATCCTACCTTTTAAAGAAATAATAGATTGATTTTGTTCTACATTTATGAAATAAATTCCAACAGATAGGATAGAGGATAGGATAGGATAAGATAGAGGATAGGATAGGGGATTGGGTAGGATAGAGGACAGGAGACGATAGAGGATAGGATAGAATAGATGATAGGATAGGATAGAGGATAGGATAGGGTAGAGGATAGGATAGGATAGAGGATACGATATTATAGAGGATAGGATAGGATAGACGATAGGATCTCATAGAGAATAGGATAGGGCATTGGATAGGATAGAGGATAGGATAGGATAGAGGATAGGATAGGATAGGATAGAGGATAGGATAGAGGATAGAGGATAGGATAGTGGATAGGTTAGGATAGAGCAGACCATAGGGGATAGGATAGGATAGAGGATAGGATATAATAGAGGATAGGATAGGATAGACGATAGGATAGGATAGAGTATAGGATAGGATAGAGGATAGGATAGGATAGTGGATAGGATAGGATAGGATAGAGGATAGGATAGAGGATAGAGGATAGGATAGGATAGAGGATAGGATAGGATAGACGATAGGATAGGATAGACGATAGGATACGATAGACGATAGGATAGCATAGAGAATAGGATAGGATAGAGGATAGAATAGAGGATAGGATAGAGGCTTGGATAGGTTAGATGATACGAAATTATAGAGGATAGGATAGGATAGAGGATAGGATCGTATAGAGGATAGGAAAGGGGATTGGACAGAATAGAGGATAGGATAGGATATAGGATAGGATAGGATAGGATAGGATAGAGGATAGGATAGGGGATTGGGTAGGATAGAGGACAGGAGACGATAGAGGATAGGATAGGATAGAGGATAGGATAGGATAGAGGATAGGATAGGATAGAGGATAGGGTAGGGTAGAGGATAGGATAGGATAGAGGATCGGATAGGATAGAGGATAGGATAGAGGATAGGATAGAGGATAGGATAGAGGATAGGATAGAGGATTGGATAGGATAGAGGATAGGATAGGAATGTGGATAGGATAGAGGATATTATAGGAATGTGGATAGGATAGGATAGAGGATAGGATAAGATAGAGGATCGGATAGGATAGGATAGAGGATAGGATAGGATAGAGGATAGGATAGGATAGAGGATAGGATAGGATAGAGGATAGGATAGGATAGAGGATTGGATTAGATAGAGGATAGGATATAGGATTGGATAGGATAGAGGATAGGGTACGATAGTGGATAGGATAGAGGATAGGATAGGATAGGGGGTAGGATAGAGGATAGTATAGGATAGAGGACAGGAGACGATAGAGGACAGGATAGGATAGAGGATAGGATAGGATAGGATAGAGGATAGGATAGGAAAGAGGATGGGATAGTATAGAGGATAGGATAGGATAGAGGATACGATATTATAGAGGATAGGATCGGATAGAGAATAGGATAGGGCATTGGATAGGACAGAGGATAGGATAGGATAGAGGATAGGATAGGATAGAGGATAGTATAGGATAGACAATAGGATAGGATATAGGACAGGATAGGATAGAGGATGGGATAGGATAGAGGATTGGATAGGATAGAGGATAGCATAGGATAGAGGATAGGATAGGATAGGGGATAGGATAGGATAGAGGATAGGATAGGATAGGGGATAGGGTAGGATTGAGGATAGGATAGGATAGGGATAGGATAGGATAGAGGATAGGATAGAGGGTAGGATAGATGATTGGATAGGATTGAGGATATTATAGGATATAGGATATGATAGGATAGAGGATAGGATACGATAGAGGATGGGATAGGATGGAGGATACGATAGGATAGAGGATAGGATAGGATAGAGGATTGTATAGGAAAGAGGATATTATAGGATAGACGATGGGATAGGATAGAGGATGGGATAGGATAGAGGATACGATAGGATAGAGGATAGGATAGGATAGAGGATAGGATGGGATAGAGGATAGGATAGGACATAGTGTAGGATAGGATAGAGGATAGGATAGGTTAGAGGACAGGATAGGATAGGATAAGATAGGGGATAGGATAGGATTGAGGATAGGATAGGGGATTGGATAGGATAGAGGATATTATAGGATAGAGGATAGGTTAGGATAGAGGATATTATAGGATAGAGGATAGGATAGGATAGAGGATAGGATAGGAAAGAGGATGGTATAGGATAGAGGATACGATAGGATAGAGGATACGACACGATAGAGGATAGGATAGGATGGAGGATAGGATAGGATAGGTTAGAGGATATTGTAGGATAGACGATAAGATAGGATAGAGGATAGGATAGAGGATTGGATAGGATAGAGGATTGGATAGGATAGAGGATAGGATAGAGGATATTATAGGATATAGGATAGGATAGGATAGAGGATAGGATACGATAAAGGATGGGATAGGATAGAGGATACGATGGGATAGAGGATAGGATACGATAGAGGATGGGATAGGATAGAGTATAGGATAGGATAGGGTATAGGGTAAGATTGAGGACAGGATATTATTGAGGATAGGATAGGATAGAGGATAGGTTAGGACAGACGATACGACAGGATAGAGGATAGGATAGGACAGAGGATACGACAGGCTAGAGGATAGGATAGGATAGGGGATAGGATACGTTAGAGGATGGGATAGGATAGAGGATATTATAGGATATAGGATATTATAGGTTAGAGGATAGGATACGTTTGAGGATGGGATAGGAAAGAGGATACGATAGGATAAAGGATAGAATAGGATAGAGGATAGGATAGTATAGAGTATAGGATAGAGGATTGGATAGGATATTGGATATTATAGGATATACGATAGAGTAGAGGACAGGATAGAGGATAGGATAGAGGATAGGATAGCACAGACGATACGACAGGATAGAGGATAGGATAGGACAGAGGATACGACAGGATAGAGGATAGGATAGGATAGGGGATAGGATAGGATTCAGGATAGTATAGGATAGAGAATACGACAGGATAGAGGAGAGGATAGGATAGGGGATAATAGTATTGAGGATAGGATAGGATAGAGGATAGGATAGGATAGAGGATTGTATAGGATAGAGGATAGGACAGGATAGAGGATAGGATAGGATAGAGGATAGGATAGGATAGAGGATAGGATAGGTTCGAGGATAGTAAAGGATAGAGAATAGGATAGGCTAGGATAGAGGATAGGATAGAACAGACGATACGACAGGATAGAGGATAGGATAGGATAGGGGATACGATAGGATAGAGGATAGAATAGGATAGAGGATAGGATAGGTAAGAGGATAGTATAGGATAGAGGATAGAATAGGATAGAGGATAGGATAGGTAAGAGGATAGTATAGGATAGAGAATACGACAGGATAGAGGATAGGATAGGATAGGGGATAGGATAGGATTGAGGATAGTATAGGATAGAGAATACGACAGGATAGAGGATAGGATAGGATAGAGGGTAGGATAGGATTTAGGATAGGATAGGATAGAGGATAGGATAGAGGAGTGGATAGGATAGAGAAAATTATAGGATAGACGATTGGATAGGATAGAGGATAGGATAGGATAGAGGATTGTATAGGATAGAGGACAGGATAGGATATAGGATAGGATAGGATAGGGGATAGGATAGAGGATAGGATAGAGGATAGAATAGAGGATAGGATGGGATAGAGGATAGGATAGAGGATAGGATAGAGGGTAGGATAGTGGATTGGATAGGATTGAGGATGTTATAG
Source organism: Halictus rubicundus (assembly GCF_050948215.1). NCBI lineage: Eukaryota > Metazoa > Arthropoda > Insecta > Hymenoptera > Halictidae > Halictus > Halictus rubicundus. The sequence continues at coordinate 1,207,625 of NW_027488573.1, forward strand.
GATATAGGATATGATAGGATAGAGGATAGGATACGATAGAGGATGGGATAGGATAGAGGATACGATAGGATAGAGGATAGGATAGGATAGAGGATAGGATAGAGGATAGGATACGATAGAGGATGGGATAGGATAGAGGATACGATAGGATAGAGGATAGGATAGGATAGATGATTGTATAGGACAGACGATACGACAGGATAGAGGATAGGATAGGACAGAGGATACGACAGGCTAGAGGATAGGATAGGATAGGGGATAGGATACGTTAGAGGATGGGATAGGATAGAGGATAGAATAGGATAGAGGATAGGATAGGTTAGAGGATAGTATAGGATAGAGAATACTGCAGGATAGAGGATAGGATAGGACAGAGGATACTACAAGATAGAGGATAGGATAGGATAGGGGATAGGATAGAGGATTGGATAGGATAGAGTAAATTATAGGATAGACGATTGGATAGAGGATAGGATAGAGGATAGGATAGAGGATTGGATAGGATAGGGGATATCGTAGGATAGACGATAGGATAGGATAGAGGATGTTATAGGATAGAGGATACGATAGGATAGAGGATAGAATAGGATAGAGGATAGGATAGGTTAGAGGATAGTATAGGATAGAGAATACGACAGGATAGGGGATAGGATAGGATTGAGGATAGGATAGGATAGAGGATAGGATAGAGGATTGGATAGGATAGAGGAAATTATAGGATAGACGATTGGATAGGATAGAGGATAGAATAGGATAGAGGATAGGATAGGATAGAGGATAGGATAGGATAGAGGATAGGATAGGATAGAGGATAGAATAGGATAGATGATAGGATAGGATAGAGGATAGGATAGGATAGGGGATAGGATAGGATTGAGGATAGCATAGGATAGAGGATAGGTTAGAGGATTGGATAGGATAGAGGAAATTATTGGATAGACGATTGGATAGGATACAGGATAGAATAGGATAGAGGATAGGATAGGTTAGAGGATAGTATAGGATAGAGAATACGACAGGATAGAGGATAGGATAGGATAGGGGTTAGGATAGGTTAGAGGATAGTATAGGATAGAGAATACGACAGGATAGAGGATAGGATAGGATAGGGGATAGGATAGGATTGAGGATAGTATAGGATAGAGAAGACGACAGGATAGAGGATAGGATAGGATAGGGGATAGGATAGGATTGAGGATAGGATAGGATAGAGGATAGGATAGAGGATTGGATATTATAGAGGAAATTATAGGATAGACGATTGGATAGGATAGAGGATAGATAGGATAGAGGATTGTATAGGATAGAGGATAGGATAGGATAGAGGATAGGATAGGATAGGGGATAGGATAGAGGATAGGATAGAGGATAGGATAGAGGATAGGATAGGATAGAGGGTAGGATAGAGGATTGGATAGGATTGAGGATATTATAGGATATAGGATATGATAGGATAGAGGATAGGATACGATAGAGGATGGGATAGGATAGAGGATACGATAGGATAGAGGATAGGATAGGATAGATGATAGGATAGAGGATAGTATACGATAGAGGATGGGTTAGGATAGAGGATACGATAGGATAGAGGATAGGATAGGATAGAGGATTGTATAGGACAGACGATACGACAGGATAGAGGATAGGATAGGACAGAGGATACGACAGGATAGAGGATAGGATAGGATAGGAGATAGGATACGTTAGAGGATGGTATAGGATAGAGGATATTATAGGATATAGGATAGGATAGGTTAGAGGATAGTATAGGATAGAGAATAGGATAGGATAGGATAGAGGATAGGATAGGATAGAGCATAGGATAGGATAGAGGATAGGATAGGATAGAGGATAGGATAGGATAGAGGATAGGATAGGATAGAGGATAGGATAGGATAGAGGATAGGATAGGATAGAGGATAGGATAGGATAGAGGATAGGATAGGATAGAGGATAGGATAGGATAGAGGATAGGATAGGATTGAGGATAGGATAGGATAGTGGATAGGATAGAGGATAGGATAGAGGATAGGATAGGGGATAGGATAGGGGATAGGATAGAGGATTGGATAGGATAGAGGATAGGATAGGATAGAGGATAGGATAGCATAGAGGATAGGATAAGATAGAGGATAGGATAGGATAGAGGATAGGATAGGATAGCGGATAGGATAGGGTAGAGTATAGAATAGGATAGAGGATAGGATAGGATAGAGGATAGGATAGGAATGAGGATAGGATAGGATAGAGGATAGGATAAGATAGAGGATCGGATAGGATCGGATAGAATATAGAATAGGATAGAGGATAGGATAGGATTGAGGATAGGATAGGATAGAGGATAGGATAGGATAGAGGATAGGATAGGATTGAGGATAGGATAGGATAGTGGATAGGATAGAGGATAGGATAGAGGATAGGATAGGGGATAGGATAGAGGATTGGATAGGATAGAGGATAGGATAGGATAGAGGATAGGATAGGATAGAGGATAGGATAGAATAGCGGATAGGATAGGATATAATGTTGGATAGGATGGAGGATAGGATAGGATAGAGGATAGGATAGGACAGAGGATGGGATAGGATAGAGGATAGGATGGGATAGAGAATAGGATAGGATAGAGGATTGGATTAGATAGAGGATAGGAAATAGGATTGGATAGGATGGAGGATAGGATACGATAGTGGACAGGATAGAGGATAGGATAGGATAGGGGATAGGATAGAGGATTGTATAGAATAGGTGATATTATAGGATAGAGGGTAGGACAGGATAGCGGATAGGATAGGATATAGGATTCTATAGGATAGAGGATAGGATAGGATGGAGGATAGGATAGGATAGAGGATAGGATAGGATTGAGGATAGGATAGGATAGAGGATAGGATAGGATAGAGGATAGGATAGGATAGAGGATAGGATAGGATAGCGGATGGGATAGGATATAGGATTGGATAGGACAGAGGATATGATAGGATAGAGGGTAGGATAGGAATGAGGATAGGATAGGATAGAGGATAGGATAAGATAGAGGATAGGATAGGGGATTGGATAGGATTGAGGATAGGAGACGATAGAGGATATGATAGGGGATTGTATAGGATAGAGGACTGGAGACGATAGATGATAGGACAGGATAGAGGATAGGATAGGATAGGATAGAGGATAGGATAGGATAGAGGATAGGATAGGATGGAGGATAGGATAGGATAGAGGAGAGGATAGGATAGAGGATAGGATAGGATAGAGGATAGGATAGAGGATAGGATAGAGGATAGGATAGAGGATAGGATAGAGGATAGGATAGAGGATAGGATAGAGGATTGGATAGGATAGAGGATAGGATAGGAATGAGGATAGGATAGGATAGAGGAAAGGATAAGATAGAGGATCGGATAGGATAGGATAGAGGATAGGATAGGATAGAGGATAGGATAGGATAGAGGATTGGATTAGATAGAGGATAGGATATAGGATTGGATAGGATAGAGGATAGGGTACGATAGTGGATAGGATAGAGGATAGGATAGGATAGGGGATAGGATAGAGGATAGTATAGGATAGAGGACAGGAGACGATAGAGGACAGGATAGGATAGAGGATAGGATAGGATAGGATAGAGGATAGGATAGGATAGAGGATAGGATAGGATAGAGGATAGGATAGGATAGAGGATTGGAGTGTATAGAGGATTGGAGTGTATAGAGGATAGGATATAGGATTGGATAGGATAGAGGATAGGACAGAGGATAGGATAGGATAGAGGATAGGATAGGATAGAGGATTGGATTGGATAGAGGATAGGATAGGATAGAGGATAGGATAGGATATTATAGAGGATAGGATAGGATAGAGGATAGGATCGGATAGAGGATAGGATAGGATAGAGGATAGGATAGGATAGAGGATAGGATAGGATAGAGGATTGGAGTGTATAGAGGATAGGATATAGGATTGGATAGGATAGAGGATAGGATACGATAGTGGATAGGACAGAGGATAGGATAGGATAGAGGATAGGATAGAGGATTGGATAGAATAGGTGATATTATAGGACAGAGTGTAGGACAGGATAGCGGATAGGATAGGATATAGGATTGGATAGGATAGAGGATGGGATAGGAACGGAGAATAGGATAGGATAGCGGATAGGAATACGGTAGAGTATAGAACAGGATAGAGGATAGGATAGGATAGAGGATAGGATAGGAATGAGGATAGGATAGGATAGAGGATAGGATAAGATAGAGGATCGGATAGGATCGGATAGAATATAGAATAGGATAGAGGATAGGATAGGATAGGATAGAGGATAGGATAGGATAGAGGATAGGATAGGATAGCGGATGGGATAGGATATAGGATTGGATAGGACAGAGGATAGGATAGGATAGAGGATAGGATAGGAATGAGGATAGGATAGGATAGAGGATAGGATAAGATAGAGGATAGGATAGGGGATTGGATAGGATAGAGGATAGGAGACGATAGAGGATATGATAGGGGATTGTATAGGATAGAGGATATGATAGGGGATTGTATAGGATAGAGGACTGGAGACGATAGATGATAGGACAGGATAGAGGATAGGATAGGATAGGATAGAGTATAGGATAGGATAGAGGATAGGATAGGATGGAGGATAGGATAGGATAGAGGAGAGGAGAGGATAGAGGATAGGATAGGATAGAGGATAGGATAGAGGATAGGATAGAGGATAGGATAGAGGATAGGATAGATGATTGGATAGGATAGAGGATAGGATAGGAAGGAGGATAGGATAGGATAGAGGATAGGATAAGATAGAGGATCGGATAGGATAGGATAGAGGATAGGATAGGATAGAGGATAGGATAGGATAGAGGATAGGATAGGATAGAGGATAGGATAGGATAGAGGATAGGATAGGATAGAGGATTGGATTAGATAGAGGATAGGATATAGGATTGGATAGGATAGAGGATAGGGTACGATAGTGGATAGGATAGAGGATAGGATAGGATAGGGGATAGGATAGAGGATAGTATAGGATAGAGGACAGGATAGGATAGAGGATAGGATAGGATAGGATAGAGGATAGGATAGGATAGAGGATAGGATAGGATAGAGGATAGGATAGGATAGAGGATAGGATAGGATAGAGGATAGGATAGGATAGAGGATTGGAGTGTATAGAGGATTGGAGTGTATAGAGGATATGATATAGGATTGGATAGGATAGAGGATAGGACAGAGGATAGGATAGGATAGAGGATAGGATAGGATAGAGGATTGGATTGGATAGAGGATAGGATAGGATAGAGGATAGGATAGGATATTATAGAGGATAGGATAGGATAGAGGATAGGATCGGATAGAGGATAGGATAGGATAGAGGATTGGAGTGTATAGAGGATATGATAGAGGATTGGATAGAATAGGTGATATTATAGGACAGAGTGTAGGACAGGATAGCGGATAGGATAGGATATAGGATTGGATAGGATAGAGGATAGGATAGGATGGAGAATAGGATAGGATAGCGGATAGGAATACGGTAGAGTATAGAACAGGATAGAGGATAGGATAGGATAGAGGATAGGATAGGAATGAGGATAGGATAGGATAGAGGATAGGATAAGATAGAGGATCGCTTAGGATCGGATAGAATATAGAATAGGATAGAGGATAGGATAGAGGATAGTATAGGATAGAGGACAGGAGACGATAGAGGACAGGATAGGATAGAGGATAGGATAGGATAGGATAGAGGATAGGATAGGATAGAGGATAGGATAGGATAGAGGATAGGATAGGATAGAGGATAGGATAGGATAGAGGATTGGAGTGTATAGAGGATTGGAGTGTATAGAGGATAGGATATAGGATTGGATAGGATAGAGGATAGGACAGAGGATAGGATAGGATAGAGGATAGGATAGGATAGAGGATTGGATTGGATAGAGGATAGGATAGGATAGAGGATAGGATAGGATATTATAGAGGATAGGATAGGATAGAGGATAGGATCGGATAGAGGATAGGATAGGATAGAGGATAGGATAGGATAGAGGATAGGATAGGATAGAGGATTGGAGTGTATAGAGGATAGGATATAGGATTGGATAGGATAGAGGATAGGATACGATAGTGGATAGGACAGAGGATAGGATAGGATAGAGGATAGGATAGAGGATTGGATAGAATAGGTGATATTATAGGACAGAGTGTAGGACAGGATAGCGGATAGGATAGGATATAGGATTGGATAGGATAGAGGATGGGATAGGAACGGAGAATAGGATAGGATAGCGGATAGGAATACGGTAGAGTATAGAACAGGATAGAGGATAGGATAGGATAGAGGATAGGATAGGAATGAGGATAGGATAGGATAGAGGATAGGATAAGATAGAGGATCGGATAGGATCGGATAGAATATAGAATAGGATAGAGGATAGGATAGGATAGGATAGAGGATAGGATAGGATAGAGGATAGGATAGGATAGCGGATGGGATAGGATATAGGATTGGATAGGACAGAGGATAGGATAGGATAGAGGATAGGATAGGAATGAGGATAGGATAGGATAGAGGATAGGATAAGATAGAGGATAGGATAGGGGATTGGATAGGATAGAGGATAGGAGACGATAGAGGATATGATAGGGGATTGTATAGGATAGAGGATATGATAGGGGATTGTATAGGATAGAGGACTGGAGACGATAGATGATAGGACAGGATAGAGGATAGGATAGGATAGGATAGAGTATAGGATAGGATAGAGGATAGGATAGGATGGAGGATAGGATAGGATAGAGGAGAGGAGAGGATAGAGGATAGGATAGGATAGAGGATAGGATAGAGGATAGGATAGAGGATAGGATAGAGGATAGGATAGATGATTGGATAGGATAGAGGATAGGATAGGAAGGAGGATAGGATAGGATAGAGGATAGGATAAGATAGAGGATCGGATAGGATAGGATAGAGGATAGGATAGGATAGAGGATAGGATAGGATAGAGGATAGGATAGGATAGAGGATAGGATAGGATAGAGGATTGGATTAGATAGAGGATAGGATATAGGATTGGATAGGATAGAGGATAGGGTACGATAGTGGATAGGATAGAGGATAGGATAGGATAGGGGATAGGATAGAGGATAGTATAGGATAGAGGACAGGGGACGATAGAGGACAGGATAGGATAGAGGATAGGATAGGATAGGATAGAGGATAGGATAGGATAGAGGATAGGATAGGATAGAGGATAGGATAGGATAGAGGATAGGATAGGATAGAGGATAGGATAGGATAGAGGATTGGAGTGTATAGAGGATTGGAGTGTATAGAGGATATGATATAGGATTGGATAGGATAGAGGATAGGACAGAGGATAGGATAGGATAGAGGATAGGATAGGATAGAGGATTGGATTGGATAGAGGATAGGATAGGATAGAGGATAGGATAGGATATTATAGAGGATAGGATAGGATAGAGGATAGGATCGGATAGAGGATAGGATAGGATAGAGGATTGGAGTGTATAGAGGATATGATAGAGGATTGGATAGAATAGGTGATATTATAGGACAGAGTGTAGGACAGGATAGCGGATAGGATAGGATATAGGATTGGATAGGATAGAGGATAGGATAGGATGGAGAATAGGATAGGATAGCGGATAGGAATACGGTAGAGTATAGAACAGGATAGAGGATAGGATAGGATAGAGGATAGGATAGGAATGAGGATAGGATAGGATAGAGGATAGGATAAGATAGAGGATCGCTTAGGATCGGATAGAATATAGAATAGGATAGAGGATAGGATAGGATAGAGGATAGGATAGGATAGAGGATAGGATAGAGGATAGGATAGAGGATAGGATAGAGGATAGGATAGAGGATAGGATAGAGGATAGGATAGAGGATAGGATAGGATAGAGGATAGGATAGGATTGAGGATAGGATAGGATAGAGTATAGGATAGAGGATAGGATAGAGGATAGGATAGAGGATAGGATAGAGGATTGGATAGGATAGAGGATAGGAGACGATAGAGGATATGATAGGGGATTGTATAGGATAGAGGATATGATAGGGGATTGTATAGGATAGAGGACTGGAGACGATAGATGATAGGACAGGATAGAGGATAGGATAGGATAGGATAGAGGATAGGATAGGATAGATTATAGGATAGGATGGAGGATAGGATAGGATAGAGGAGAGGATAGGATAGAGGATAGGATAGGATAGAGGATAGGATAGAGGATAGGATAGAGGATAGGATAGAGGATAGGATAGAGGATAGGATAGAGGATAGGATAGAGGATAGGATAGAGGATAGGATAGAGGATTGGATAGGATAGAGGATAGGATAGGAATGAGGATAGGATAGGATAGAGGATAGGATAGGATAGAGGATAGGATAGGATAGAGGATTGGAGTGTATAGAGAATTGGAGTGTATAGAGGATAGGATATAGGATTGGATAGGATAGAGGAGAGGACAGAGGATCGGACAGGATAGAGGATAGGATAGGATAGAGGATTGGATTGGATAGAGGATAGGATAGGATAGAGGATAGGATAGGATATTATAGAGGATAGGATAGGATAGAGGATAGGATCGGATAGAGGATAGGATAGGATAGAGGATAGGATAGGATAGAGGATAGGATAGGATAGAGGATAGGATATGAATGAGGATAGGATAGGATAGAGGATAGGATAGGATAGAGGATAGGATAGGATAGATGATAGGATAGGATAGAGGATAGGATTTGATAGAGGATAGGATAGGATAGAGGATAGTATAGGATAGAGGATAGGATAGGATAGAGGATAGGATAGGATTGAGGATAGGATAGGATAGAGGATAGTATAGAGGATAGGATAGAGGATAGGATAGGGGATAGAATAGAGGATTGGATAGGATAGAGGATAGGATAGGATAGAGGATAGGATAGGATAGAGGATAGGATAGGATAGCGGATAGGATAGGATATAGGATTGGATAGGATGGAGGATTGGATAGGATAGAGGATAGGATAGGATAGAGGATAGGATAGGATAGAGGATAGGATAGGATAGAGGATAGGATAGGATAGAGGATAGGATAGGATAGAGGATAGGATAGGATAGAGGATAGGGTAGGATAGAGGATTGGATTGGATAGAGGATAGGATATAGGATTGGATAGGATAGAGGATAGGATACGATAGTGGATAGGATAGAGGATAGGATACGATAGTGGATAGGATAGAGGATAGGATAGGATAGAGGATAGGATAGGATAGAGGATATGATAGGATAGAGGATAGGATAGGATAGGATAGAGGATTGGATTGGATAGAGGATAGGATATAGGATTTAATAGGATAGAGGATAGGATACGATAGTGGATAGGATAGAGGATAGGATAGGATAGAGGATGGGATAGAGGATAGGAACGAAGATAGGATAGGATAGATGATAGGATAGGATGGAGGATAGGATAGGATAGAGGATAGGATAGGATAGAGGATAGGATAGGATAGAGGATACGATAGGATAGAGGATAGGATAGGATAGGATAGAGGATAGGATAGGATAGAGGATAGGATAGGATAGAGCATAGGATAATATAGAGGATAGGATAGGATAGCGGATAGGATATGGTAGAGTATAGAATAGGATAGAGGATAGGATAGGATAGAGGATAGGATAGGAATGAGGATAGGATAGGATAGAGGATAGGATAAGATAGAGGATCGGATAGTATCGGATAGAATATAGAATAGGATAGAGGATAGGATAGGATAGAGGATAGGATAGGATAGAGGATAGGAAAGGATAGAGGATAGGATAGGATAGAGGATAGGGTAGGATTGAGGATAGGATAGGATAGTGGATAGTATAGAGGATAGGATAGAGGATAGGGTAGGGGATAGAATAGAGGATAGGATAGGATAGAGGATAGGATAGGATAGAGGATAGGATAGGATAGAGGATAGGATAGGATAGCGGATAGGATAGGATATAGGATTGGATAGGATAGGATAGAGGATAGGATAGGATAGAGGATAGGATAGGATAGAGGATAGGATAGGATAGAGGATTGGATTAGATAGAGGATAGGATATTGGATTGGATAGGATAGAGGATAGGATACGATAGTGGATCGGATAGAGTATAGGATAGGATAGGGGATAGGATAGAGGATTGTATAGAATAGGTGATATTATAAGATAGAGGATAGGACAGGATAGCGGATAGGATAGGATATAGGATTGTATAGGCTAGAGGATAGGATAGGATGGAGGATAGGATAGGATAGCGGATAGGATAGGATTGAGGATAGGATAGGATAGAGGATAGGATAGGATGGAAGATAGGATAGGATATAGAATAGGATACGATAGAGTATAGGACATAGGATTAGATAGGATAGAGGATAGGATAGGATAGAGGATAGGATAGGATAGAGGATAGGATAGGATAGAGGGTAGGATAGAGGGTAGGATAGGGGATGGATAGGATAGTTGATACGATAGGATAGAGAATAGGATAGGGGATTGGATAGAGGATAGGATAGGATAGAGGATAGGATAGGATTGAGGATTGGATAGGATAGAGGAAAGGATAGGATAGGGGATTGGATAGGATAGAGGATAGGAGACGGTAGAGGATATGATAGAGGATAGTATGAGGATAGAGGACAGGAGACGATAGAGGATAGGATAGGATAGAGGATAGGATAGGATAGGATAGATGATAGGATAGGATCGAGGATTGGATTGGATAGAGGATAGGATATAGGATTGGATAGGATAGAGGATAGGATACGATAGTGGATAGGATAAGATAGATAGTCGGATAGGATCGGTTAGAACATAGAATAGGATAGAGGATAATATAGGATAGAGGATAGGATAGGATAGAGGATAGGATAGGATATAGGATAGGATAGGATAGAGGATAGGATAGGATGGAGGATAGGATAGGATTGAGAATAGGATACGATAGAGTATAGGACATAGGATTGGATAGGATAGAGGATAGGTTAGGATAGAGGATAGGATAAGATAGAGGATAGGATAGGATAGAGGATAGGATAGGATAGAGGATAGGATAGGATAGAGGATAGGATAGGATAGAGGATAGGATAGGATAGAGGATAGGATTTGATAGAGGATAGGATAGGATAGGGGATAGTATAGGATAGAGGATAGGATAGGATAGAGGATAGGATAGGATTGAGGATAGGATAGGATAGAGGATAGGATAGGATGGAAGATAGGATAGGATATAGAATAGGATACGATAGAGTATAGGACATAGGATTAGATAGGATAGAGGATAGGATAGGATAGAGGATAGGATAGGATAGAGGATAGGATAGGATAGAGGATAGGATAGAGGATAGGATAGGGGATGGATAGGATAGTTGATACGATAGGATAGAGAATAGGATAGGGGATTGGATAGAGGATAGGATAGGATAGAGGATAGGATAGGATTGAGGATTGGATAGGATAGAGGAAAGGATAGGATAGGGGATTGGATAGGATAGAGGATAGGAGACGGTAGAGGATATGATAGAGGATAGTATAGGATAGAGGACAGGAGACGATAGAGGATAGGATAGGATAGAGGATAGGATAGGATAGGATAGATGATAGGATAGGATCGAGGATTGGATTGGATAGAGGATAGGATATAGGATTGGATAGGATAGAGGATAGGATACGATAGTGGATAGGATAAGATAGATACTCGGATAGGATCGGTTAGAACATAGAATAGGATAGAGGATAATATAGGATAGAGGATAGGATAGGATAGAGGATAGGATAGGATAGAGGATAGGATAGGATAGAGGATAGGATAGGATGGAGGATAGGATAGGATTGAGAATAGGATACGATAGAGTATAGGACATAGGATTGGATAGGATAGAGGATAGGTTAGGATAGAGGATAGGATAAGATAGAGGATAGGATAGGATAGAGGATAGGATAGGATAGAGGATAGGATAGGATAGAGGATAGGATAGGATAGAGGATAGGATAGGATAGAGGATAGGATTTGATAGAGGATAGGATAGGATAGGGGATAGTATAGGATAGAGGATAGGATAGGATAGAGGATAGGATAGGATTGAGGATTGGATAGGATAGAGGATAGTATAGAGGATAGGATAGAGGATAGGATAGGGGATAGAATAGAGGATTGGATAGGATACAGGATAGGATAGGATAGAGGATAGGATAGGATAGAGGATAGGATAGGATAGCGGATAGGATAGGATATAGGATTGGATAGGATGGAGGATAGGATAGGATAGAGGATAGGATAGGATAGAGGATAGGATAGGATGGAGGATAGGATAGGATTGAGAATAGGATACGATAGAGTATAGGACATAGGATTGGATAGGATAGAGGATAGGATAGGATAGAGGATAGGATAGGATAGAGGATAGGATAGGATAGAGGATAGGATAGGATAGAGGATAGGATAGGATAGAGGATAGGATAGGATAGAGGATAGGATAGGATAGAGGATAGGATAGGATAGAGGATAGGATAGGATAGAGGATAGGATAGGATAGAGGATAGGATAGGATAATGGATACGATAGGATAGAGGATAGGATAGGATAGCGGATAGGATAGGGGATTGGATAGGATAGAGAATAGGATAGGATGGATGATATTAAGGATAGAGGACAGGATAGGATAGAGGATACGATATTATAGAGGAGAGGATCGAATAGAGGAAAGGATAGCGGATAGGATAGGATAGAGTATAGAATAGGATAGAGGATATGATAGGATAAGAGGATAGAATAGGATTGAGGATAGGATAGGATAGAGGATACGATATTATAGTGGAGAGGATCGAATAGAGGATAGGATAGCGGATAGGATAGGATAGAGGATAGGATAGGATAGGATAGAGGATAGGATAGGATAGAGGAGACGATAGGATAGCGGATAGGATAGGGGATTGGATAGGATAGAGAATAGGATAGGATGGATGATATTAAGGATAGAGCACAGGATAGGATAGAGGATACGATATTATAGAGGGGGGGATCGAATAGAGGAAAGGAAAGCGGATAGGATAGGATAGAGTATAGAATAGGATAGAGGATATGATAGGATAGAGGATAGAATTGGATTGAGGATAGGATAGGATAGAGGATAGGATAGAGGATAGGATAGAGGATAGGATAGGGGATGGATAGGATAGTTGATACGATAGGATAGAGAATAGGATAGGGGATTGGATAGGATAGAGGATAGGATAGGATAGGATAGATAATAGGATAGGATAGTGGATAATGTAGGATAAAGGAGACCATATACGATAAGATAGGATAGAGGATAGGATACGATAGAGGATAGGATAGGATAGCGGATAGGATAGGATATAGGATTGGAGAGGATAGAGGATAGGATAGGGGATTGGATAGGATAGAGGATATGATAGGATAGGATAGAGAATAGGATAGGATAGAGGATAGGACAGGATAGAGGACAGGATAGAGGATAGAATAGAGGATAGGATAGAGGATAGGATAGGATAGAGGATACGATAGGATAGAGGATAGGATAGGATAGAGGATAGGATAGGATTGAGGATAGGATAGGATAGAGGATAGGATAGAGGATAGGATAGAGGATAGGATAGGGGATAGGATAGAGGATAGGATAGGATAGAGGATAGGATAGGATTGAGGATTGGATAGGATAGAGGAAAGGATAGGAAAGGGGATTGGATAGGATAGAGGATAGGAGACGGTAGAGGATATGATAGAGGATAGTATAGGATAGAGGACAGGAGACGATAGAGGATAGGATAGGATAGAGGATAGGAGACGGTAGAGGATATGATAGAGGATAGTATAGGATAGAGGACAGGAGACGATAGAGGATAGGATAGGATAGAGGATAGGATAGGATAGGATAGATGATAGGATAGGATCGAGGATTGGATTGGATAGAGGATAGGATATAGGATTGGATAGGATAGAGGATAGGATACGATAGTGGATAGGATAAGATAGATACTCGGATAGGATCGGTTAGAACATAGAATAGGATAGAGGATAATATAGGATAGAGGATAGGATAGGATAGAGGATAGGATAGGATAGAGGATAGGATAGGATAGAGGATAGGATAGGATGGAGGATAGGATAGGATTGAGAATAGGATACGATAGAGTATAGGACATAGGATTGGATAGGATAGAGGATAGGATAGGATAAAGGATAGAATAAGATAGAGGATAGGATAGGATAGAGGATAGGATAGGATAGAGGATAGGATAGGATAGAGGATAGGATAGGATAGAGGATAGTATAGGATAGAGGATAGGATAGGATAGAGGATAGTATAGAGGATAGGATAGAGGATAGGATAGGGGATAGAATAGAGGATTGGATAGGATAGAGGATAGGATAGGATAGAGGATAGGATAGGATAGGGGATAGGATAGGATAGCGGATAGGATAGGATATAGGATTGGATAGGATGGAGGATAGGATAGGATAGAGGATAGGATAGGATAGAGGATAGGAAAGGATGGAGGATAGGATAGGATTGAGAATAGGATACGATAGAGTATAGGACATAGGATTGGATAGGATAGAGGATAGGATAGGATAGAGGATAGGATAGGATAGAGGATAGGATAGGATAGAGGATAGGATAGGATAGAGGATAGGATAGGATAGAGGATAGGATAAGATAGAGGATAGGATAGGATAGAGGATAGGATAGGATAGAGGATAGGATAGGATAGAGGATAGGATAGGATAGAGGATAGGATAGGATAGAGGATAGGATTTGATAGAGGATAGGATAGGATAGGGGATAGTATAGGATAGAGGATAGGATAGGATAGAGGATAGGATAGGATTGAGGATAGGATAGGATAGAGGATAGGATAGGATGGAGGATAGGATAGGATTGAGAATAGGATACGATAGAGTATAGGACATAGGATTGGATAGGATAGAGGATAGGATAGGATAGAGGATAGGATAGGATAGAGGATAGGATAGGATAGAGGATAGGATAGGATAGAGGATAGGATAGGATAGAGGATAGGATAGGATAGAGGATAGGATAGGATAGAGGATAGGATAGGATAGAGGATAGGGTAGGATAGAGGATTGGATTGGATAGAGGATAGGATATAAGATTGGATAGGATAGAGGATAGGATACGATAGTGGATAGGATAGAGGATAGGATAGGATAGAGGATAGGATAGGATAGAGGATATGATAGGATAGAGGATAGGATAGGATAGGATAGAGGATTGGATTGGATAGAGGATAGGATATAGGATTGGATAGGATAGAGGATAGGATACGATAGTGGATAGGATAGAGGATAGGATAGGATAGAGGATGGGATAGAGGATAGGATCGAGGATAGGATCGAGGATAGGATAGGATAGATGATAGGATAGGATGGAGGATAGGATAGGATAGAGGATAGGATAGGATAGAGGATAGGATAGGATAGAGGATACGATAGGATAGAGGATAGGATAGGATAGGATAGAGGATAGGATAGGATAGAGGATAGGATAGGATAGAGGATAGGATAGGATAGAGGATAGGATAGAGGATAGGATCGAGGATAGGATAGGATAGATGATAGGATAGGATGGAGGAAAGGATAGGATAGGGGATAGGATAGGATAGAGGATAGGATAGGATAGAGGATACGATAGGATAGAGGATAGGATAGGATAGAGGATAGGAAAGGATAGAGGATTGGATTAGATAGAGGATAGGATATTGGATTGGATAGGATAGAGGATAGGATACGATAGTGGATCGGATAGAGGATAGGATAGGATAGGGGATAGGATAGAGGATTGTATAGAATAGGTGATATTATAAGATAGAGGATAGGACAGGATAGCGGATAGGATAGGATATAGGATTGTATAGGCTAGAGGATAGGATAGGATGGAGGATAGGATAGGATAGCGGATAGGATAGGATTGAGGATAGGATAGGATAGAGGATAGGATAGGATGGAAGATAGGATAGGATATAGAATAGGATACGATAGAGTATAGGACATAGGATTAGATAGTATAGAGGATAGGATAGGATAGAGGATAGGATAGAGGATAGGATAGGGGATGGATAGGATAGTTGATACGATAGGATAGAGAATAGGATAGGGGATTGGATAGGATAGAGGATAGGATAGGATAGGATAGAGAATAGGATAGGATAGTGGATAATATAGGATATTGGATTGGATAGGATAGAGGATAGGATAGGATAGAGGATAGGATAGGATAGAGGATAGGGTAGGATAGAGGATTGGATTGGATAGAGGATAGGATATAGGATTGGATAGGATAGAGGATAGGATACGATAGTGGATAGGATAGAGGATAGGATAGGATAGAGGATAGGATAGGATAGAGGATATGATAGGATAGAGGATAGGATAGGATAGGATAGAGGATTGGATTGGATAGAGGATAGGATATAGGATTGGATAGGATAGAGGATAGGATACGATAGTGGATAGGATAGAGGATAGGATAGGATAGAGGCTGGGATAGAGGATAGGATCGAGGATAGGATAGGATAGATGATAGGATAGGATGGAGGATAGGATAGGACAGAGGATAGGATAGGATAGAGGATAGGATAGGATAGAGGATACGATAGGATAGAGGATAGGATAGGATAGAGGATAGGATAGGATTGAGGATAGGATAGGATAGAGGATAGGATAGAGGATAGGATAGAGGATAGGATAGGGGATAAGATAGAGGATTGGATAGGATAGAGGATAGGATAGGATAGAGGATAGGACAGGATAGCGGATAGGATAGGATATAGGATTGTATAGGCTAGAGGATAGGATAGGATGGAGGATAGGATAGGATAGCGGATAGGATAGGATTGAGGATAGGATAGGATAGAGGATAGGATAGGATGGAAGATAGGATAGGATATAGAATAGGATACGATAGAGTATAGGACATAGGATTAGATAGTATAGAGGACAGGATAGGGTAGAGGATAGGATAGGATAGAGGATAGGATAGAGGATAGGATAGGGGATGGATAGGATAGTTGATACGATAGGATAGAGAATAGGATAGGGGATTGGATAGGATAGAGGATAGGATAGGATAGGATAGAGAATAGGATAGGATAGTGGATAATATAGGATATTGGATTGGATAGGATAGAGGATAGGATAGGATAGAGGATAGGATAGGATAGAGGATAGGGTAGGATAGAGGATTGGATTGGATAGAGGATAGGATAGCGGATAGGATAGGATATAGGATAGGATAGGAAAGAGGATAGGATAGGATGGAGGATAGGATAGGATAGAGGATAGGATAGGATAGAGGATAGGATAGGATAGAGGATATGATAGGATAGAGGATTGGAGTGTATAGAGGATAGGATATAGGATTGGATAGGATAGAGGATAGGATACGATAGTAGATAGGACAGAGGATAGGATAGGATACAGGATAGGATAGAGGATTGGATAGAATAGGTGATATTATAGGATAGAGGGTAGGACAGGATAGGAGATTGTATAGGATAGAGGACTGGAGACGATAGATGATAGAACAGGATAGAGGATAGGATAGGATAGAGGATAGGACAGGAATGAGGATAGGATAGGATAGAGTATAGAATAGGATAGAGGATAGGATAGGATAGAGGATAGGATAGGATAGAGGATAGGATAGGATTGAGGATTGGATAGGATAGAGGAAAGGATAGGATAGGTGATTGGATAGGATAGAGGATAGGATAGAGGATAGGATATTATAGAGGATAGGATAGGACAGAGGATAGGATAGGATAGAGGATAGGATAGGATAGAGGATAGGATAGGATAGAGGATAGGATAGGATAGAGGACAGGAGACGATAGAGGATAGGATAGGATAGAGGATAGGATAGGATAGAGGATAGGATAGGATAGAGGATAGGATAGAGGATAGGATATTATAGAGGATAGGATAGGACAGAGGATAGGATAGGATAGAGGATAGGATAGGATAGAGGATAGGATAGGATAGAGGATAGGATAGGATAGAGGATAGGATTCGATAAGGGATAGGATACGATAGAGGATAGGATAGGAATGAGGATAGGATAGGAATGGGGATAGGATAGGATAGAGGATGGGATAGGATAGAGGATAGGATAGGATAGGATAGAGGATAGGATACGATAGAGGATAGGATAGAGGATAGGATAGGATAGAGGATAGGATAGGATTGAGGATAGGATAGGATAGAGGATAGGATAGAGGATAGGATAGAGGATAGGATAGAGGATAGGATAGAGGATAGGATAGAGGATAGGATAGAGGATAGGATAGAGGATAGGATAGAGGATAGGATAGAGGATAGGATAGAGGATAGGATAGAGGATAGGATAGAGGATAGGATAGAGGATAGGATAGAGGATAGGATAGAGGATAGGATAGAGGATAGGATAGGAATGAGGATAGGATAGGATAGAGGATAGGATAGGATAGAGGATAGGATAGGATAGAGGATAGGATAGGATAGAGGATAGGATAGGATAGAAGATAGGATAGGATAGAGGATATGATAGGATAGAGGATAGGATAGGATAGAGGATAGGATAGGCTAGAGGATAGGATAGGATAGAGGATAGGATATAGGATTGGATAGGATACAGGATAGGATAGGATGGAGGATAGGATAGGATAGAGGATAGGATAGGATAGGATAGAGGATAGGATAGGATAGAGGATAGAATTGGATAGAGGATAGGATAGGATAGAGGATAGAGGATAGAGGATAGAGGATAGAGGATAGAGGATAGAGGATAGAGGATAGGATAGGATAGAGGATAGGATAGGATAGAGGATAGGATAGGAATGATGATAGGATAGGAATGAGGATAGGATAGGATAGAGGATGGGATAGGATAGAGGATAGGACAGGATAGAGGATAGGATACGATAGAGGATAGGATAGAGGATAGGATAGGATAGAGGACAGGAGACGATAGAGGATAGGATAGGATAGAGGATAGGATAGGATAGGATAGAGGATAGGATAGGATAGAGGATAGAATTGGATAGAGGATAGGATAGGATAGAGGATAGAGGATAGAGGATAGAGGATAGGATAGGATAGAGGATAGGATAGGATAGAGGATAGGATAGGATAGAGGATAGGATAGGATAGAGGATAGGATAGGATAGAGGATAGGATAGGATAGAGGACAGGAGACGATAGAGGATAGGATAGGATAGAGGATAGGATAGGATAGGATAGAGGATAGGATAGGAGAGAGGATAGGATTGGATAGAGGATAGGATAGGATAGAGGATAGGATAGGATAGAGGATAGGATAGGATAGAGGATAGGATAGGATAGAGGATAGGATAGGATAGAGGATAGGATAGAGGATAGGATATTATAGAGGATAGGATAGGACAGAGGATAGGATCGGATAGAATATAGAATAGGATAGAGGATAGGATAGGATAGAGGATAGGATAGGATAGAGGATAGGATAGGATAGAGGATAGGATAGGATAGAGGATAGGATAGGATAGACGATAGGATAGGATAGAGGATAGGATAGGATTGAGGATAGGATAGGTTAGAGGATAGTATAGAGAATAGGATAGAGGATAGGATAGGATAGAGGATAGGATAGGATAGAGGATAGGATAGGATAGAGGATAGGATAGGATAGAGGATAGGATAGGATAGAGGATAGGATAGGATAGAGGATAGGATAGGATAGAGGATAGGATAGGATAGAGGATAGGATAGCATAGACGATAGGATAGGATAGAGGATAGGATAGGATTGAGGATAGGATAGGTTAGAGGATAGTATAGAGAATAGGATAGAGGATAGGATAGGGGATAGAATAGAGGATTGGATAGGATAGAGGATAGGATAGGATAGAGGATAGGATAGGATAGAGAATAGGATAGGATAGCGGATAGGACAGGATATAGGATTGGATAGGATGGAGGATAGGATAGGATAGAGGATAGGATAGGATAGAGGCTAGGATAGGATAGAGGATAGGATAGGATAGAGGATAGGATAGGATAGAGGATTGGATTAGATAGAGGATAGGATATAGGATTGGATAGGATAGAGGATAGGATACGATAGAGGATAGGATAGGATAGAGGATAGGATAGAGGATAGGATAGAGGATAGGATAGGGGATGGATAGGATAGTTGATACGATAGGATAGAGTATAGGATAGGGGATTGGATAGGATACAGGATAGGATAGGATAGGATAGAGAATAGGATAGGATAGTGGATCATATAGGATAAAGGAGATCATAGACGATAAGATAGGATAGAGGATAGGATACGATAGAGGATAGGATAGGATAGCGGATAGGATAGGATATAGGATTGGATAGGATAGAGGATAGGATAGGGGATTGGATAGGATAGAGGATATGATAGGATAGGATAGAGAATAGGATAGGATAGAGGATAGGACAGGATAGAGAACAGGATAGAGGATAGAATAGAGGATAGGATAGAGGATAGGATAGGATAGAGGATACGATAGGATAGAGGATAGGATAGGATAGAAGATAGGATAGGATAGGATAGAAGATAGGATAGGATAGGGGATAGGATAGGGTAGAGTATAGAATAGGATAGAGGATAGGATAGGATAGAGGATAGGATAGGAATGAGGATAGGATAGGATAGAGGATAGGATAAGATAGAGGATCGGATAGGATCGGATAGAATATAGAATAGGATAGAGGATAGGATAGGATAGAGGATAGGATAGGATAGAGGATAGGATAGGATAGAGGATAGGATAGGATTGAGGATAGGATAGGATAGAGGATAGGATAGAGGATAGGATAGAGGATAGGATAGGGGATAGGATAGAGGATTGGATAGGATAGAGGATAGGATAGGATAGAGGATAGGATAGGATAGAGGATAGCATAGGATAGAGGATAGGATAGGATAGAGGATAGGAGACGATAGAGGATAGGATAGGGGATTGGATAGGATAGAGTATAGGATATGATAGGATAGAGGATACGATATTATAGAGGATAGGATAGGATAGAGGATAGGATCGGATAGAGGATAGGATAGGGGATTGGATAGGATAGAGGAAAGGATAGGATAGAGGATAGGATAGGATAGCGGATAGGATAGGGGATTGGATAGGATAGAGAATAGGATAGGATGGATGATATTAAGGACAGAGGACAGGATAGGATAGAGGATACGATATTATAGAGGAGAGGATCGAATAGAGGATAGGATAGAGGATAGGATAGGGGATGGATAGGATAGTTGATACGATAGGATAGAGAATAGGATAGGGGATTGGATAGGATAGAGGATAGGATAGGATAGAGGATAGGACCGGATAGCGGATAGGATAGGATATAGGATTGGATAGGATGGAGGATTGGATAGGATAGAGGATAGGATAGGATAGAGGATAGGATAGGATGGAGGATAGGATAGGATTGAGAATAGGATACGATAGAGTATAGGACATAGGATTGGATAGGATAGAGTATAGGTTAGGATAGAGGATAGGATAAGATAGAGGATAGGATAGGATAGAGGATAGGATTTGATAGAGGATAGGATAGGATAGAGGATAGTATAGGATAGAGGATAGGATAGGATAGAGGATAGGATAGGATTGAGGATAGGATAGGATAGAGGATAGTATAGAGGGTAGGATAGAGGATAGGATAGGGGATAGAATAGAGGATTGGATAGGATAGAGGATAGGATAGGATAGAGGATAGGATCGGATAGCGGATAGGATAGGATATAGGATTGGATAGGATGGAGGATTGGATAGGATAGAGGATAGGATAGGATAGAGGATAGGATAGGATAGAGGATAGGATAGGATAGAGGATAGGATAGGATAGAGGATAGGATAGGATGGAGGATAGGATAGGATTGAGAATAGGATACGATAGAGTATAGGACATAGGATTGGATAGGATAGAGGATAGGTTAGGATAGAGGATAGGATAAGATAGAGGATAGGATAGGATAGAGGATAGGATTTGATAGAGGATAGGATAGGATAGAGGATAGTATAGGATAGAGGATAGGATAGGATAGAGGATAGGATAGGATTGAGGATAGGATAGGATAGAGGATAGTATAGAGGGTAGGATAGAGGATAGGATAGGGGATAGAATAGAGGATTGGATAGGATAGAGGATAGGATAGGATAGAGGATAGGATCGGATAGCGGATAGGATAGGATATAGGATTGGATAGGATGGAGGATTGGATAGGATAGAGGATAGGATAGGATAGAGGATAGGATAGGATAGAGGATAGGATAGGATAGTGGATAGGATAGGATAGAGGATAGGATAGGATAGAGGATAGGATAGGATAGAGGATAGGGTAGGATAGAGGA
The DNA here is from genome assembly GCF_050948215.1 of Halictus rubicundus. Classification (NCBI taxonomy): domain Eukaryota; kingdom Metazoa; phylum Arthropoda; class Insecta; order Hymenoptera; family Halictidae; genus Halictus; species Halictus rubicundus. The sequence continues at coordinate 1,230,078 of NW_027488573.1, forward strand.
TTGGATTGGATAGAGGATAGGATATAGGATTGGATAGGATAGAGGATAGGATACGATAGTGGATAGGATAGAGGATAGGATAGGATAGAGGATAGGATAGGATAGAGGATATGATAGGATAGAGGATAGGATAGGATAGGATAGAGGATTGGATTGGATAGAGGATAGGATATAGGATTTAATAGGATAGAGGATAGGATACGATAGTGGATAGGATAGAGGATAGGATAGGATAGAGGATGGGATAGAGGATAGGATCGAGGATAGGATAGGATAGATGATAGGATAGGATGGAGGATAGGATAGGATAGAGGATAGGATAGGATAGAGGATAGGATAGGATAGAGGATACGATAGGATAGAGGATAGGATAGGATAGGATAGAGGATAGGATAGGATAGAGGATAGGATAGGATAGAGGATAGGATAGGATAGAGGATAGGATAATATAGAGGATAGGATAGGATAGCGGATAGGATATGGTAGAGTATAGAATAGGATAGAGGATAGGATAGGATAGAGGATAGGATAGGAATGAGGATAGGATAGTATCGGATAGAATATAGAGTAGGATAGAGGATAGGATAGGATAGAGGATAGGATAGGATAGAGGATAGGAAAGGATAGAGGATAGGTTAGGATAGAGGATAGGGTAGGATTGAGGATAGGATAGGATAGTGGATAGTATAGAGGATAGGATAGAGGATAGGGTAGGGGATAGAATAGAGGATTGGATAGGATAGAGGATAGGATAGGATAGAGGATAGGATAGGATAGAGGATAGGATAGGATAGCGGATAGGATAGGATATAGGATCGGATAGGATGGAGGATAGGATAGGATAGAGGATAGGATAGGATAGAGGATAGGATAGGATAGAGGATAGGATAGGATAGAGGATTGGATTAGATAGAGGATAGGATATTGGATTGGATAGGATAGAGGAAAGGATAGGATAGAGGATTGGATAGGATAGAGGATAGGTGACGGTAGAGGATATGATAGAGGATAGTATAGGATAGAGGACAGGAGACGATAGAGGATAGGATAGGATAGAGGATAGGATAGGATAGGATAGATGATAGGATAGGATCGAGGATTGGATTTCATAGAGGATAGGATATAGGATTGGATAGGATAGAGGATAGGATACGATAGTGGATAGGATAGAGGATAGGATAGGATAGAGGATAGGATAGGATAGAGGATATGATAGGATAGAGGATAGGATAGGATAGGATAGAGGATTGGATTGGATAGAGGATAGGATATAGGATTGGATAGGATAGAGGATAGGATACGATAGTGGATAGGATAGGGGATAGGATAGGATAGAGGATGGGATAGAGGATAGGATCGAGGATAGGATAGGATAGATGATAGGGTAGGATGGAGGATAGGATAGGATAGAGGATAGGATAGGATAGAGGATATGATAGGATAGAGGATACGATAGGATAGAGGATAGGATAGGATAGAGGATACGATAGGATAGAGGATAGGATAGGATAGGATAGAGGATAGGATAGGATAGAGGATAGGATAGGATAGAGGATAGGATAGGATAGAGGATAGGATAGGATAGAGGATAGGATAGGATAGAGGATAGGATAATATAGAGGATAGGATAGGATAGCGGATAGGATATGGTAGAGTATAGAATAGGATAGAGGATAGGATAGGATAGAGGATAGGATAGGATAGAGGATAGGATAGGATAGAGGATAGGATAGGATTGAGGATTGGATAGGATAGAGGAAAGGATAGGAAAGGGGATTGGATTGGATAGAGGATAGGATATAGGATTGGATAGGATAGAGGATAGGATACGATAGTGGATAGGATAAGATAGATACTCGGATAGGATCGGTTAGAACATAGAATAGGATAGAGGATAATATAGGATAGAGGATAGGATAGGATAGAGGATAGGATAGGATAGAGGATAGGATAGGATAGAGGACAGGATAGGATGGAGGATAGGATAGGATTGAGAATAGGATACGATAGAGTATAGGACATAGGATCGGATAGGATAGAGGATAGTATAGAGGATAGGATAGAGGATAGGATAGGGGATAGAATAGAGGATTGGATAGGATAGAGGATAGGATAGGATAGAGGATAGGATAGGATAGAGGATAGGATAGGATAGCGGATAGGATAGGATATAGGATTGGATAGGATGGAGGATAGGATAGGATAGAGGATAGGATAGGATAGAGGATAGGATAGGATGGAGGATAGGATAGGATTGAGAATAGGATACGATAGAGTATAGGACATAGGATTGGATAGGATAGAGGATAGGATAGGATAGAGCATAGGATAGGATAGAGGATAGGATAGGATAGAGGATAGGATAGGATAGAGGATAGGATAGGATAGAGGATAGGATAGGATAGAGGATAGGATAGGATAGAGGATAGGGTAGGATAGAGGATTGGATTGGATAGAGGATAGGATATAGGATTGGATAGGATAGAGGATAGGATACGATAGTGGATAGGATAGAGGATAGGATAGGATAGAGGATAGGATAGGATGGAGGATAGGATAGGATAGCGGATAGGATAGGATTGAGGATAGGATAGGATAGAGGATAGGATAGGATGGAAGATAGGATAGGATATAGAATAGGATACGATAGAGTATAGGACATAGGATTAGATAGGATAGAGGATAGGATAGGATAGAGGATAGGATACGATAGAGGATAGGATAGAGGATAGGATAGGGGATGGATAGGATAGTTGATACGATAGGATAGAGAATAGGATAGGGGACTGGATAGGATAGAGGATAGGATAGGATAGGATAGAGAATAGGATAGGATAGTGGATAATATAGGATATAGGATTGGATAGGATAGAGGATAGGATAGGGGATTGGATAGGATAGAGGATATGATAGGATAGGATAGAGAATAGGATAGGATAGAGGATAGGATAGGATAGAGGATAGGACAGGATAGAGGACAGGATAGAGGATAGAATAGAGGATAGGATAGAGGATAGGATAGGATAATGGATACGATAGGATAGAGGATAGGATAGGATAGGGTAGAGTATAGAATAGGATGGAGGATAGGATAGGATAGAGGATAGGATAGGAATGAGGATAGGATAGGATAGAGGATAGGATAAGGTAGAGGATCGGATAGGATCGGATAGAATATAGAATAGGATAGAGGATAGGATAGGATAGAGGATAGGATAGGATAGAGGATAGGATAGGATTGAGGATAGGATAGGATAGAGGATAGGATAGAGGATAGGATAGAGGATAGGATAGGGGATAGGATAGAGGATTGGATAGGATAGATGATAGGATAGGATAGAGGATAGGATCGGATAGCGGATAGAATAGGATATAGGATTGGATAGGATGAAGGATAGGATAGGATAGAGGATAGGATAGGATAGAGGATAGGATAGGATAGAGGATAGGATAGGATAGAGGATAGGATAGGATAGAGGATAGGATAGGATAGAGGATAGGATAGGATAGAGGATAGGATAGGATAGAGGATAGGATAGGATAGGATAGAGGATAGGATAGGATAGAGGATAGGATAGGATAGAGGATAGGATAGGATAGAGGATAGGATAGGATAGAGGATAGGATAGGATAGCATAGGATAGAGGATAGGATAAGATAGATACTGGGATAGGATCGGATAGAACATAGAATAGGATAGAGGATAGGGTAGGATAGAGGATACGATATGATAGAGGATAGGATAGGATAGAGGATTGGATTGGATTGGATAGAGGATAGGATATAGGATTGGATAGGATAGAGGATAGGATACGATAGTGGATAGGATAGAGGATAGGATAGAGGATAGGATAGGATAGAGGATAGGATAGGATAGGATAGGATAGAGGATTGGATTGGATAGAGGATAGGATATAGGATTGGATAGGATAGAGGATAGGATACAATAGTGGATAGGATAGAGGATATTATAGGATAGAGGATAGGATAGGATAGGATAGAGTATAGGATAGGATAGAGGTTACGATATTATAGAGGATATTATAGGATAGAGGAAACGATAGGGTATTGGATAGGATAGAGCATAGGATAAAGAATAGGATAGGATAGAGGATAGGATAGGGGATTGGATAGCATACGGGTTTGGATAGGATAGAGGATAGGATACGATAGAGGATAGAATAGGTTTGAGGATAGGATAGGATAGAGGATACGATATTATAGTGGAGAGGATCGAATAGAGGATAGGATAGCGGATAGGATAGGATAGAGTATTGAATAGGATAGAGGATAGGATAGGATAGAGGATAGGATAGGATAGAGGATAGGATAGGATAGAGGATAGGATAGGGTAGAGGATAGGATAGGATAGAGGATAGGATACGATAGAGGATAGAATAGGTTTGAGGATAGGATAGGATAGAGGATACGATATTATAGTGGAGAGGATCGAATAGAGGATAGGATAGCGGATAGGATAGGATAGAGTATTGAATAGGATAGAGGATAGGATAGGATAGAGGATAGGATAGGATAGAGGATAGGATAGGATAGAGGATAGGATAGGGTAGAGGATAGGATAGGATAGAGGATAGGATAGGATGGAGGATAGGATAGGATTGAGAATAGGATACGATAGAGTATAGGACATGGGATTGGATAGGATAGAGGATAGGATAGGATAGAGGATAGGATAGGATAGAGGATAGGATAGGATAGAGGATAGGATAGGATAGAGGATAGGATAGGATAGAGGATAGGATAGGATAGAGGATAGGATAGGATAGAGGATAGGATAGGATAGAGGATAGGATAGGGTAGAGGATAGGATAGGATAGAGGATAGGATAGGATAGAGGATAGGGTAGGATAGAGGATAGGATAGGATAGAGGATAGGATAGGATAGAGGATAGGATAGGATAGAGGATAGGATAGGATAGAGGATAGTATAGGATAGAGGATAGGATAGGATAGAGGATAGGATAGGATTGAGGATAGGATAGGATAGAGGATAGTATAGAGGATAGGATAGAGGATAGGATAGGGCATAGAATAGAGGATTGGATAGGATAGAGGATAGGATAGGATAGAGGATAGGATAGGATAGAGGATAGGAGACGATAGAGGATAGGATAGGATAGAGGATAGGGTAGGATAGAGGATAGGATAGGATAGAGGATAGGATAGGATAGAGGATAGGATAGGATAGAGGATAGGATAGGATAGAGGATAGTATAGGATAGAGGAGAGGATAGGATAGAGGATAGGATAGGATTGAGGATAGGATAGGATAGAGGATAGGATAGGGTAGAGGATAGGATAGGATAGAGGATAGGATAGGATGGAGGATAGGATAGGATTGAGAATAGGATACGATAGAGTATAGGACATAGGATTGGATAGGATAGAGGATAGGATAGGATAGAGGATAGGATAGGATAGAGGATAGGATAGGATAGAGGATAGGATAGGATAGAGGATAGGATAGGATAGAGGATAGGATAGGGTAGAGGATAGGATAGGATAGAGGATAGGATAGGATAGAGGATAGGGTAGGATAGAGGATAGGATAGGATAGAGGATAGGATAGGATAGAGGATAGGATAGGATAGAGGATAGGATAGGATAGAGGATAGGATAGGATAGAGGATAGGATAGGATTGAGGATAGGATAGGATAGAGGATAGTATAGAGGATAGGATAGAGGATAGGATAGGGCATAGAATAGAGGATTGGATAGGATAGAGGATAGGATAGGATAGAGGATAGGATAGGATAGAGGATAGGATAGGATGGAGGATAGGATAGGATTGAGAATAGGATACGATAGAGTATAGGACATAGGATTGGATAGGATAGAGGATAGGATAGGATAGAGGATAGGATAGGATAGAGGATAGGATAGGATAGAGGATAGGATAAGATAGAGGATAGGATAGGATAGAGGATAGGATTGGGGATTGGATAGGATAGACAATTGGAGACGATAGAGGATAGGATAGGGGATTGTATAGGATAGAGAATAGGAGACGATAGAGGATAGGATAGGGGATTGTATAGGATAGAGGACTGGAGACGATAGAGGATAGGATAGGGGATTGTATAGGATAGAGGACAGGAGACGATAGAGGATAGGATAGGATAGAGGATAGGATAGGAGAGGATACAGGATAGGATAGGATAGAGGATAGGATAGGATAGTGGATAGGATAGGATAGAGGATAGGATAGGATAGAGGATAGGATAGGATAGGATAGAGGGTAGGATAGGATAGAGGATAGGATAGGATAGAGGAGAGGATATTATAGAGGATAGGATAGGATAGAGGATAGGATAGGATAGAGGATAGGATAGGATAGAGGATTGGATAGGATAGAGGATTGGATTGGACAGAGGATAGGATACGATAGTGGATAGGATATTGTAGGATAGAGAACAGGATAGGATGGATGATATTATAGGATGGAGGACAGGATAGGATAGAGTATATGATAGGATAGAGGATAGGATAGGATAGATAATAGGATAGGATCGAGTATAGAATAGGATAGAGGATAGGATAGGATAGAGGATAGGATAGGATAGAGGATAGGATAGGAGAGGATACAGGATAGGATAGGATAGAGGATAGGATAGGATAGTGGATAGGATAGGATAGAGGATAGGATAGGATAGAGGATAGGATAGGATAGGATAGAGGGTAGGATATTATAGAGGATAGGATTGGATAGAGGAGAGGATATTATAGAGGATAGGATAGGATAGAGGATAGGATAGGATAGAGGACAGGATAGGATAGAGGATTGGATAGGATAGAGGATTGGATTGGATAGAGGATAGGATACGATAGAGGATAGGATATTGTAGGATAGAGAACAGGATAGGATGGATGATATTATAGGATGGAGGACAGGATAGGATAGAGTATATGATAGGATAGAGGATAGGATAGGATAGATAATAGGATAGGATCGAGTATAGAATAGGATAGAGGATAGGATAGGATAGAGGATAGGATAGGATTGAGGATAGGATAGGTTAGAGGATAGGATAGAGGATCGGATAGGATAGAGGATAGGAGACGATAGAGGATAGGATAGGGGATTGTATAGGATAGAGGACAGGAGACGATAGAGGATAGGATAGAGGATAGGATAGGATAGAGGATAGGATAGGATAGAGGATAGGATAGGATAGAGGATAGGAGACGATAGAGGATAGGATAGGATAGAGGATAGGGTAGGATAGAGGATAGGATAGGATAGAGGATAGGATAGGATAGAGGATAGGATAGGATAGAGGATAGGATAGGATAGAGGATAGTATAGGATAGAGGATAGGATAGGATAGAGGATAGGATAGGATTGAGGATAGGATAGGATAGAGGATAGGATAGGGTAGAGGATAGGATAGGATAGAGGATAGGATAGGATGGAGGATAGGATAGGATTGAGAATAGGATACGATAGAGTATAGGACATAGGATTGGATAGGATAGAGGATAGGATAGGATAGAGGATAGGATAGGATAGAGGATAGGATAGGATAGAGGATAGGATAGGATAGAGGATAGGATAGGATAGAGGATAGGATAGGGTAGAGGATAGGATAGGATAGAGGATAGGATAGGATAGAGGATAGGGTAGGATACAGGATAGGATAGGATAGAGGATAGGATAGGATAGAGGATAGGATAGGATAGAGGATAGGATAGGATAGAGGATAGGATAGGATAGAGGATAGGATAGGATTGAGGATAGGATAGGATAGAGGATAGTATAGAGGATAGGATAGAGGATAGGATAGGGCATAGAATAGAGGATTGGATAGGATAGAGGATAGGATAGGATAGAGGATAGGATAGGATAGAGGATAGGATAGGATGGAGGATAGGATAGGATTGAGAATAGGATACGATAGAGTATAGGACATAGGATTGGATAGGATAGAGGATAGGATAGGATAGAGGATAGGATAGGATAGAGGATAGGATAGGATAGAGGATAGGATAAGATAGAGGATAGGATAGGATAGAGGATAGGATTGGGGATTGGATAGGATAGACAATTGGAGACGATAGAGGATAGGATAGGGGATTGTATAGGATAGAGAATAGGAGACGATAGAGGATAGGATAGGGGATTGTATAGGATAGAGGACTGGAGACGATAGAGGATAGGATAGGGGATTGTATAGGATAGAGGACAGGAGACGATAGAGGATAGGATAGGATAGAGGATAGGATAGGAGAGGATACAGGATAGGATAGGATAGAGGATAGGATAGGATAGTGGATAGGATAGGATAGAGGATAGGATAGGATAGAGGATAGGATAGGATAGGATAGAGGGTAGGATAGGATAGAGGATAGGATAGGATAGAGGAGAGGATATTATAGAGGATAGGATAGGATAGAGGATAGGATAGGATAGAGGATAGGATAGGATAGAGGATTGGATAGGATAGAGGATTGGATTGGATAGAGGATAGGATACGATAGTGGATAGGATATTGTAGGATAGAGAACAGGATAGGATGGATGATATTATAGGATGGAGGACAGGATAGGAAAGAGTATATGATAGGATAGAGGATAGGATAGGATAGATAATAGGATAGGATCGAGTATAGAATAGGATAGAGGATAGGATAGGATAGAGGATAGGATAGGATAGAGGATAGGATAGGAGAGGATACAGGATAGGATAGGATAGAGGATAGGATAGGATAGTGGATAGGATAGGATAGAGGATAGGATAGGATAGAGGATAGGATAGGATAGGATAGAGGGTAGGATATTATAGAGGATAGGATTGGATAGAGGAGAGGATATTATAGAGGATAGGATAGGATAGAGGATAGGATAGCATAGAGGACAGGATAGGATAGAGGATTGGATAGGATAGAGGATTGGATTGGATAGAGGATAGGATACGATAGAGGATAGGATATTGTAGGATAGAGAACAGGATAGGATGGATGATATTATAGGATGGAGGACAGGATAGGATAGAGTATATGATAGGATAGAGGATAGGATAGGATAGATAATAGGATAGGATCGAGTATAGAATAGGATAGAGGATAGGATAGGATAGAGGATAGGATAGGATTGAGGATAGGATAGGTTAGAGGATAGGATAGAGGATCGGATAGGATAGAGGATAGGAGACGATAGAGGATAGGATAGGGGATTGTATAGGATAGAGGACAGGAGACGATAGAGGATAGGATAGAGGATAGGATAGGATAGAGGATAGGATAGGATAGAGGATAGGATAGAGGATAGGATAGGATAGAGGATAGGATAGGATAGAGGATAGGATACGATAGCGGATAGGATAGAGGATTGTATAGGATAGAGGACAGGAGACGATAGAGGATAGGATAGGATAGAGGATAGGATAGGATAGGATACAGGATAGGATAGGATGAAGGATAGGATAGGATAGAGGATAGGATAGGATAGAGGATAGGATACGATAGAGGATAGGATAGGATAGAGGATAGGATATTATAGAGGATAGGATAGGATAGAGGATAGGATCGGTTGGAGGATAGGATAGGGGATTGGATAGGATAGAGGATAGGATAGGATAGAGGATAGGATAGGATAGCGGATAGGATAGGGTAGAGTATAGAATAGGATAGAGGATAGGATTGGATAGAGGATAGGATAGGATAGAGGATAGGGTAGAGGATAGGATAGAGGATTGGATAGGATAGGGGATATTATAGGATAGAGGATAGGGCAGGATAGCGGATAGGATAGGATATAGGATACGAAATTATAGAGGATAGGATAGGATAGAGGATAGCATCGGATAGCTGATAGGATAGGGGATTGGATAGGATAGAGGATAGGATAGGATATAGGATTGGATAGGATAGAGGATAGGATACGATAGAGGATAGGATAGGATACAGGATAGGATAGGGGATTGGATAGGATAGAGGATAGGATAGGATATAGGATAGGATAGGATAGAGTATAGGATAGGATAGAGGATAGGATAGGATAGAGGATAGGATAGGATAGATAATAGGATAGGATCGAGTATAGAATAGGATAGAGGATAGGATAGGATAGAGGATAGGATAGGATTGAGGATAGGATAGGATAGAGTAAAGGATAGGATAGAGGTTCGGATAGGTGATTGGATAGGATAGAGGGTAGGATAGGATAGCGGATAGGATAGTATATAGGATTGGATAGGATCGGGGATAGGATAGGATAAAGGGTAGGATAGGATAGAGGGTAGGATAGGATAGCGGATAGGATAGCATATAGGATTGGATAGGATAGGGGATTGTATAGCATAGAGGACAGGAGACGATAGAGGATAGGATAGGATAGAGGATAGGATAGGAGAGGATACAGGATAGGATAGGATGTAGGATAGGATAGGATAGTGGATAGGATAGGATAGAGGATAGGATAGGATAGAGGATAGGATAGGATAGGATAGAGGGTAGGATAGGATAGAGGATAGGATAGGATAGAGGAGAGGATATTATAGAGGATAGGATAGGATAGAGGATAGGATAGGATAGAGGATAGGATAGGATAGAGGATTGGATAGGATAGAGGATTGGATTGGATAGAGGATAGGATACGATAGAGGATAGGATATTGTAGGATAGAGAACAGGATAGGATGGATGATATTATAGGATGGAGGACAGGATAGGATAGAGTATATGATAGGATAGAGGATAGGATAGGATAGATAATAGGATAGGATCGAGTATAGAATAGGATAGAGGATAGGATAGGATAGAGGATAGGATAGGATTGAGGATAGGATAGGTTAGAGGATAGGATAGAGGATCGGATAGGATAGAGGATAGGATAGGATAGAGGATAGGATAGGATAGAGGATAGGATTGGATAGACGATAGGATAGGATAGAGGATAGGATAGGATAGAGGATAGGGCAGGATAGCGGATAGGATAGGATATAGGATACGAAATTATAGAGGATAGGATAGGATAGAGGATAGCATCGGATAGCTGATAGGATAGGGGATTGGATAGGATAGAGGATAGAATAGGATAGAGGATAGGATACGATCGGATAGAGCATAGGATAGGGGATTGGATATTATAGAGGGTAGGATAGGATAGCGGATAGGATAGCATATAGGATTGGATAGGATAGGGGATAGGATAGGATAAAGGGTAGGATAGGATAGAGGATAGAATAGGATAGAGGATAGGATAGGATAGAGGATAGGATAGGATATAGGATTGGATAGGATAGAGGATAGGATACGATAGAGGATAGGATAGGATAGGGGATAGGATAGGGGATTGGATAGGATAGAGGATAGGATAGGATAGATGATAGGATAGGATAGCGGATAGGATAGGGTAGAGTATAGAATAGGATAGAGGATAGGATTGGATAGAGGATAGGATAGGATAGAGGATAGGGTAGAGGATAGGATAGAGGATTGGATAGGATAGGGGATATTATAGGATAGAGGATAGGGCAGGATAGCGGATAGGATAGGATATGGGATACGAAATTATAGAGGATAGGATAGGATAGCGGATAGCATCGGATAGCGGATAGGATAGGGGATTGGATAGGATAGAGGATAGGATAGGATAAAGGATAGGATAGGATAGAGTGTAGGATAGGATAGAGGAAAGGATAGGATAGAGGATAGGATAGGGGATTGGATAGGATAGAGGATAGGATAGGATAAAGGATAGGATAGGATAGAGTGTAGGATAGGATAGAGGAAAGGATAGGATAGAGGATAGGATAGGATAGATAATAGGATAGGATCGAGTATAGAATAGGATAGAGGATAGGATAGGATAGAGGATAGGATAGGATTGAGGATAGGATAGGATAGAGTAAAGGATAGGATAGAGGATCGGATAGGTGATTGGATAGGATAGAGGGTAGGATAGGATAGCGGATAGGATAGCATATAGGATTGGATAGGATAGGGGATAGGATAGGATAAAGGGTAGGATAGGATAGAGGATAGAATAGGATAGAGGATAGGATAGGATAACGGATCGGATAGGATATAGGATTGGATAGGATAGAGGATAGGATACGATAGAGGATAGGATAGGATAGGGGATAGGATAGGGGATTGGATAGGATAGAGTATAGGATAGGATAGAGGATAGGATAGGATATAGGATAGGATAGGATAGAGTATAGGATAGGATAGAGGATTGGATAGGATAGAGGATAGCATAGGATAGATAACAGGATAGGATCGAGTATAGAATAGGATAGAGGATAGGATAGGATAGAGGATAGGATAGGGGATTGGATAGGATAGAGGATAGGATAGGATAGATGATAGGATACGATAGAGGATAGGATAGGATAGATGATAGGATACGATAGAGGATAGGATAGGATAGGGGATAGGACAGGGGATTGGATAGGATAGAGGATAGGATAGGATATAGGATAGGATAGGATAGAGTATAGGATAGGATAGAGGATAGAATAGGATATAGGATAGGATAGGATAGAGTATAGAATAGGATAGAGGATAGGAGAGGATATAGGATAGGATAGGATAGAGTATAGGATAGGATAGAGGATAGGATAGGATAGAGGATAGGATAGGATAGATAATAGGATAGGATCGAGTATAGAATGGGATAGAGGATAGGATAGGATAGAGGATAGGATAGGATTGAGGATAGGATAGGATAGAGTAAAGGATAGGATAGAGGATCGGATAGGTGATTGGATAGGATAGAGGGTAGGATAGGATAGCGGATAGGATAGCATATAGGATTGGATAGGATAGGGGATAGGATAGGATAAAGTGTAGGATAGGATAGAGGATAGAATAGGATAGAGGATAGGATAGGATAACGGATCGGATAGGATATAGGATTGGATAGGATAGAGGATAGGATACGATAGAGTATAGGATAGGATAGGGGATAGGACAGGGGATTGGATAGGATAGAGGATAGGATAGGATATAGGATAGGATAGGATAGAGTATAGGATAGGATAGAGGATAGAATAGAATATAGGATAGGATAGGATACAGTATAGAATAGGATAGAGGATAGGATAGGATAGAGGATAGGATAGGATAGATAATAGGATACGATCGAGTATAGAATAGGATAGAGGATAGGATAGGATAGAGGATAGGATAGGGGATTGGATAGGATAGAGGATAGGATAGGATAGAGGATAGGATAGGATAGCGGATAGGATAGGGTAGAGTATAGAATAGGATAGAGGATAGGATTGGATAGAGGATAGGATAGGATAGAGGATAGGGTAGAGGATAGGATAGAGGATTGGATAGGATAGGGGATATTGTAGGATAGAGGATAGGGCAGGATAGCGGATAGGATAGGATATAGGATACGAAATTATAGAGGATAGGATAGGATAGCGGATAGCATCGGATAGCGGATAGGATAGGGGATTGGGTAGGATAGAGGATAGGATAGGATAGAGGATAGGATAGGATAGAGGATAGGATAGGATAGAGGATAGGATTGGATAGAGGATAGGATAGGATAGAGGATAGGATAGGATAGCGGATAGGATAGGATATAGGATTGGATAGGATGAAGGATAGGATAGGATAGAGGATAGGATAGGATAGAGGATAGGATACGATAGAGGATAGGATATTGTAGGATAGAGAACAGGATAGGATGGATGATATTATAGGATAGAGGACAGGATAGGATAGAGGATACGATATTATACAGGATAGGATCCAGTATAGAATAGGATAGAGGATAGGATAGGGGATTGGATAGGATAGAGGATAGGATAGGATAGAGGATAGGATAGGATAGCGGATAGGATAGGGTAGAGTATAGAATAGGATAGAGGATAGGATTGGATAGAGGATAGGATAGGATAGAGGATAGGGTAGAGGATAGGATAGAGGATTGGATAGGATAGGGGATATTATAGGATAGAGGATAGTTCAGGATAGCGGATAGGATAGGATATAGGATACGAAATTATAGAGCATAGGATAGGATAGAGGATAGAATCGGATAGCGGATAGGATAGGGGATTGGATAGGATAGAGGATAGAATAGGATAGAGGATAGGATACGATCGGATAGAGCATAGGATAGGGGATTGGATAGGATAGAGGGTAGGATAGGATAGCGGATAGGATAGCATATAGGATTGGATAGGATAGGTGATAGGATAGGATAAAGGGTAGGATAGGATAGAGGATAGAATACGATAGAGGATAGGATAGAGGATCGGATAGGTGATTGGATAGGATTGAGGATAGGATAGGATAGAGGATAGGATAGGATAGAGGATAGGATAGGATAGTGGATAGGATAGAGGATACTATAGGATAGAGGATAGGATTGGATAGAGGATAGGATAGGATAGAGGATAGGATAGGATAGAGTATATAATAGGATAGAGGACAGGATAGGATAGAGGATAGGATAGGATAGAGGATAGGATAGGATAGAGGATAGGATAGAGGATAGGATAGAGGATAGGATAGGATAGAGGATAGGATAGAGGATAGGATAGGATAGAGGATAGGATTGGATAGAGGATAGGATAGGATAGAGGATAGGATGGGATAATATACAGGATAGGATAGGATTGAGGATAGGATAGGATAGAGGAAAGGATAGGATAGAGCATCGGATAGGTGATTGGATAGGATAGAGGATAGGATAGGATAGAGGATAGTATAGGATAGAGGATAGGATAGGATAGAGGATAGGATAGGATAGAGGATAGGATAGGATAGAGGATAGAATAGGATAGCGGATGGAATAGGATATAGGATTGGATAGGATAGAGGATAGGATACGATAGTGGATAGGATAGAGGATAGGGTAGGATAGAGGATAGTCTAGGATAGAGGATAGGATAGAGGATAGGATAGAGGATTGGATAGGATAGGGCATAGGATAGGATAGAGGATAGGATAGGATAGAGGATAGGATAGGATAGAGGATAGGATAGAGGATAGGATAGGATAGAGGATAGGATTGGATAGACGATAGGATCGGATAGAGGATAGGATTGGGGATTGGATAGGATAGACAATTGGAGACGATAGAGGATAGGATAGGGGATTGTATAGGATAGAGAATAGGAGACGATAGAGGATAGGATAGGGGATTGTATAGGATAGAGGACTGGAGACGATAGAGGATAGGATAGGGGATTGTATAGGATAGAGGACAGGAGACGATAGAGGATAGGATAGGATAGAGGATAGGATAGGAGAGGATACAGGATAGGATAGGATAGAGGATAGGATAGGATAGTGGATAGGATAGGATAGAGGATAGGATAGGATAGAGGATAGGATAGGATAGGATAGAGGGTAGGATAGGATAGAGGATAGGATAGGATAGAGGAGAGGATATTATAGAGGATAGGATAGGATAGAGGATAGGATAGGATAGAGGATAGGATAGGATAGAGGATTGGATAGGATAGAGGATTGGATTGGATAGAGGATAGGATACGATAGAGGATAGGATATTGTAGGATAGAGAACAGGATAGGATGGATGATATTATAGGATGGAGGACAGGATAGGATAGAGTATATGATAGGATAGAGGATAGGATAGGATAGATAATAGGATAGGATCGAGTATAGAATAGGATAGAGGATAGGATAGGATAGAGGATAGGATAGGATTGAATAGGATAGAGGATAGAATAGGATAGAGGATAGGATACGATCGGATAGAGCATAGGATAGGGGATTGGATAGGATAGAGGGTAGGATAGGATAGCGGATAGGATAGCATATAGGATTGGATAGGATAGGGGATAGGATAGGATAAAGGGTAGGATAGGATAGAGGATAGAATAGGATAGAGGATAGGATAGGATAGGATATAGGATTGGATAGGATAGAGGATAGGATACGATAGAGGATAGGATAGGATACAGGATAGGATAGGGGATTGGATAGGATAGAGGATAGGATAGGATATAGGATAGGATAGGATAGAGTATAGGATAGGATAGAGGATAGGATAGGATAGAGGATAGGATAGGATAGATAATAGGATAGGATCGAGTATAGAATAGGATAGAGGATAGGATAGGATAGAGGATAGGATAGGATTGAGGATAGGATAGGATAGAGTAAATGATAGGATAGAGGTTCGGATAGGTGATTGGATAGGATAGAGGGTAGGATAGGATAGGATACAGGATAGGATAGGATGAAGGATAGGATAGGATAGAGGATAGGATAGGATAGAGGATAGGATAGGATAGAGGGTAGGATACGATAGTGGATAGGATAGATGATAGGATAGGATAGAGGATAGGATAGGATAGAGGATAGGATAGAGGATAGGATAGGGGATTGTATAGGATAGAGGACAGGAGACGATAGAGGATAGGATAGGTTAGAGGATAGGATAGGATAGAGGATAGGATAGGATAGAGGATAGGATAGGATAGAGGATAGGATACGATAGAGGATAGGATAGGATAGAGGATAGGATATTATAGAGGATAGGATAGGATAGAGGATAGGATAGGATAGAGGATAGGATCGGATAGAGGATAGGATAGGGGATTGGATAGGATAGAGGATAGGATAGGATAGAGGATAGGATAGGATAGCGGATAGGATAGGGTAGAGTATAGAATAGGATAGAGGATAGGATTGGATAGAGGATAGGATAGGATAGAGGATAGGGTAGAGGATAGGATAGAGGATTGGATAGGATAGGGGATATTATAGGATAGAGGATAGGGCAGGATAGCGGATAGGATAGGATAGGATAGAGGATAGCATCGGATAGCTGATAGGATAGGGGATTGGATAGGATAGAGGATAGAATAGGATAGAGGATAGGATACGATCGGATAGAGCATAGGATAGGGGATTGGATAGGATAGAGGGTAGGATAGGATAGCGGATAGGATAGCATATAGGATTGGATAGGATAGGGGATAGGATAGGATAAAGGGTACGATAGGATAGAGGATAGAATAGGATAGAGGATAGGATAGGATAGAGGATAGGATAGGATATAGGATTGGATAGGATAGAGGATAGGATACGATAGAGGATAGAATAGGATACAGGATAGGATAGGGGATTGGATAGGATAGACGATAGGATAGGATATTGGATAGGATAGGATTGAGGATAGGATAGGATTGAGGATAAGATAGGATTGAGGATAGGATAGGATAGAGTAAAGGATAGGATAGAGGTTCGGATAGGTGATTGGATAGGATAGAGGGTAGGATAGGATAGCGGATAGGATAGCATATAGGATTGGATAGGATCGGGGATAGGATAGGATAAAGGGTAGGATAGGATAGAGGATAGAATAGGATAGAGGATAGGATACGAAAGAGGATAGGATAGGATAGAGGATAGGATATTATAGAGGATAGGATAGGGGATTGGATAGGATAGAGTATAGGATACGATAGCGGATAGGATAGAGGATTGTATAGGATAGAGGACAGGAGACGATAGAGGATAGGATAGGATAGAGGATAGGATAGGATAGGATACAGGATAGGATAGGATGAAGGATAGGATAGGATAGAGGATAGGATAGGATAGAGGATAGGATAGGATAGAGGGTAGGATACGATAGTGGATAGGATAGATGATAGGATAGGATAGAGGATAGGATAGGATAGAGGATAGGATAGAGGATAGGATAGGGGATTGTATAGGATAGAGGACAGGAGACGATAGAGGATAGGATAGGTTAGAGGATAGGATAGGATAGAGGATAGGATAGGATAGAGGATAGGATAGGATAGAGGATAGGATAGGATAGAGGATAGGATCGGATAGAGGATAGGATATTATAGAGGATAGGATAGGATAGAGGATAGGATCGGATAGAGGATAGGATAGGGGATTGGATAGGATAGAGGATAGGATAGGATAGAGGATAGGATAGGATAGCGGATAGGATAGGGTAGAGTATAGAATAGGATAGAGGATAGGATTGGATAGAGGATAGGATAGGATAGAGGATAGGGTAGAGGATAGGATAGAGGATTGGATAGGATAGGATAGAGGGTAGGATAGGATAGAGGATAGGATAGGATAGAGGAGAGGATATTATAGAGGATAGGATAGGATAGAGGATAGGATAGGATAGAGGATAGGATAGGATAGAGGATTGGATAGGATAGAGGATTGGATTGGATAGAGGATAGGATACGATAGAGGATAGGATATTGTAGGATAGAGAACAGGATAGGATGGATGATATTATAGGATGGAGGACAGGATAGGATAGAGTATATGATAGGATAGGGGATAGGATAGGATAGATAATAGGATAGGATCGAGTATAGAATAGGATAGAGGATAGGATAGGATAGAGGATAGGATAGGATTGAGGATAGGATAGGTTAGAGGATAGGATAGAGGATCGGATAGGATAGAGGATAGGATACGATAGAGGATAGGATAGAGGATAGGATAGAGGATAGGATAGGATAGAGGATAGGATTGGATAGACGATAGGATAGGATAGAGGATAGGATAGGATAGAGGATAGGGCAGGATAGCGGATAGGATAGGATATAGGATACGAAATTATAGAGGATAGGATAGGATAGAGGATAGCATCGGATAGCTGATAGGATAGGGGATTGGATAGGATAGAGGATAGGATAGGATAGATGATAGGATACGATAGAGGATAGGATAGGATAGGGGATAGGACAGGGGATTGGATAGGATAGAGGATAGAATAGGATATAGGATAGGATAGGATAGAGTATAGGATAGGATAGAGGATAGAATAGGATATAGGATAGTTTAGGATAGAGTATAGAATAGGATAGAGGATAGGAGAGGATATAGGATAGGATAGGATAGAGTATAGGATAGGATAGAGGATAGGATAGGATAGAGGATAGGATAGGATAGATAATAGGATAGGATCGAGTATAGAATAGGATGGAGGATAGGATAGGATAGAGGATAGGATAGGATTGAGGATAGGATAGGATAGAGTAAAGGATAGGATAGAGGATCGGATAGGTGATTGGATAGGATAGAGGGTAGGATAGGATAGCGGATAGGATAGCATATAGGATTGGATAGGATAGGGGATAGGATAGGATAAAGTGTAGGATAGGATAGAGGATAGAATAGGATAGAGGATAGGATAGGATAACGGATCGGATAGGATATAGGATTGGATAGGATAGAGGATAGGATACGATAGAGTATAGGATAGGATAGGGGATAGGACAGGGGATTGGATAGGATAGAGGATAGGATAGGATATAGGATAGGATAGGATAGAGTATAGGATAGGATAGAGGATAGAATAGGATATAGGATAGGATAGGATAGAGTATAGAATAGGATAGAGGATAGGATAGGATAGAGGATAGGATAGGATAGATAATAGGATACGATCGAGTATAGAATAGGATAGAGGATAGGATAGGATAGAGGATAGGATAGGGGATTGGATAGGATAGAGGATAGGATAGGATAGAGGATAGGATAGGATAGCGGATAGGATAGGGTAGAGTATAGAATAGGATAGAGGATAGGATTGGATAGAGGATAGGATAGGATAGAGGATAGGGTAGAGGATAGGATAGAGGATTGGATAGGATAGGGGATATTATAGGATAGAGGATAGGGCAGGATAGCGGATAGGATAGGATATAGGATACGAAATTATAGAGGATAGGATAGGATAGCGGATAGCATCGGATAGCGGATAGGATAGGGGATTGGGTAGGATAGAGGATAGGATAGGATAGAGGATAGGATAGGATAGAGGATAGGATAGGATAGAGGATAGGATTGGATAGAGGATAGGATAGGATAGAGGATAGGATAGGATAGCGGATAGGATAGGATATAGGATTGGATAGGATGAAGGATAGGATAGGATAGAGGATAGGATAGGATAGTGGATAGGATACGATAGAGGATAGGATATTGTAGGATAGAGAACAGGATAGGATGGATGATATTATAGGATAGAGGACAGGATAGGATAGAGGATACGATATTATACAGGATAGGATCCAGTATAGAATAGGATAGAGGATAGGATAGGGGATTGCATAGGATAGAGGATAGGATAGGATAGAGGATAGGATAGGATAGCGGATAGGATAGGGTAGAGTATAGAATAGGATAGAGGATAGGATTGGATAGAGGATAGGATAGGATAGAGGATAGGGTAGAGGATAGGATAGAGGATTGGATAGGATAGGGGATATTATAGGATAGAGGATAGGGCAGGATAGCGGATAGGATAGGATATAGGATACGAAATTATAGAGGATAGGATAGGATAGAGGATAGCATCGGATAGCGGATAGGATAGGGGATTGGATAGGATAGAGGATAGAATAGGATAGAGGATAGGATACGATCGGATAGAGCATAGGATAGGGGATTGGATAGGATAGAGGGTAGGATAGGATAGCGGATAGGATAGCATATAGGATTGGATAGGATAGGTGATAGGGTAGGATAAAGGGTAGGATAGGATAGAGGATAGGATAGGATAGTGGATAGGATAGACGATACTATAGGATAGAGGATAGGATTGGATAGAGGATAGGATAGGATAGAGGATAGGATAGGATAGAGTATATAATAGGATAGAGGACAGGATAGGATAGAGGATAGGATTGAGGATAGGATAGGATAGAGGAAAGGATAGGATAGAGCATCGGATAGGTGATTGGATAGGATAGAGGATAGGATATTATAGAGGATAGTATAGGATAGAGGATAGGATAGGATAGAGGATAGGATAGGATAGAGGATAGGATAGGATAGAGGATAGAATAGGATAGCGGATGGAATAGGATATAGGATTGGATAGGATAGAGGATAGGATACGAAAGTGGATAGGATAGAGGATAGGGTAGGATAGAGGATAGTCTAGGATAGAGGATAGGATAGAGGATAGGATAGAGGATTGGATAGGATAGGGCATAGGATAGGATAGAGGATAGGATAGGATAGAGGATAGGATAGGATAGAGGATAGGATAGGATAGAGGATAGGATAGGATAGAGGATAGGATAGGATAGAGGATAGGATAGGATAGAGGATAGGATAGGATACGATAGAGGATAGGATAGAAGATAAGATAGGATAGAGGATAGGATAGGATAGAGGATAGGATAGGATAGAGGATAGGATAGGATAGAGGATAGGATAGGATAGAGGATAGGATAGGGGATTGTATAGGATAGAGGACAGGGGACGATAGAGGATAGGATAGGATAGAGGATAGGATAGGATAGAGGATAGGATAGGATAGAGGATAGGATAGGATAGAGGATAGGATAGGATAGCGGATAGGAAAGGGTAGAGTATAGAATAGGATAGAGGATAGGATTGGATAGAGGATAGGATAGGATAGATAATAGGATAGGATCGAGTATAGAATAGGATAGAGGATAGGATAGGATAGAGGATAGGATAGGATTGAGGATAGGATAGGATAGAGTAAAGGATAGGATAGATGATCGGATAGGTGATTGGATAGGATAGAGGATAGGATAGGATAGAGGATAGGATAGGATAGAGGATAGGATAGGATAGAGGATAGGATAGGATAGAGGATAGGATACGATAGAGGATAGGATAGGATAGAGGATAGGATAGGATAGAGGATAGGATAGGATAGAGGATAGGATAGGATAGAGGATAGGATACGATAGATGATAGGATAGGATACAGGATAGGATACGATAGAGTATTGGATAGGATAGAGGATAGGAGACGATATAGGATAGGATAGGAGATTGTATAGGATAGTGGACAGGAGACGATAGAAGATAGGATAGGTTAGAGGATAGGATAGGTTAGAGGATAGGATAGGATAGAGGATAGGATAGGATAGAAGATAGGATAGGATTGAGGATAGGATAGGATAGAGGAAAGGATTGGATAGAGGGTAGGATACGATAGTGGATAGGATAGAAGATAAGATAGGATAGAGGATAGGATAGGATAGAGGATAGGATAGGATAGAGGATAGGATAGGGGATTGTATAAGATAGAGGACAGGGGACGATAGAGGATAGGATAGGTTAGAGGATAGGATAGGATAGAGGATAGGATAGGATCGGATAGAGCATAGGATAGGGGATTGGATAGGATAGAGGGTAGGATAGGATAGCGGATAGGATAGCATATAGGATTGGATAGGATAGAGGATAGGAGACGATAGAGGATATTATAGGGGATTGGATAGGATAGAGGATAGGAGACGATAGAGGATAGGATAGGGGATTGTATAGGATAGAGGACTGGAGACGATAGAAGATAGGACAGGATAGAGGATAGGATAGGATAGATTATAGAATAGGATAGAGGATAGGATAAGATAGAGGATAGGATAGGATTGAGGATAGGATAGGATAGAGGAAAGGATAGGATAGAGGAAAGGATAGGATAGAGGATTGGATAGGTTATTGGATAGGATAGAGGATAGGATAGGATAGAGGATAGTATAGGATAGAGGATAGGATAGGATAGAGGATAGTATAGGATAGAGGATAGGATAGGATAGAGGATAGTATAGGATAGAGAATAGGAGACGATAGAGGATAGGATAGGGGATTGGATAGGATAGAGGACAGGAGACGATAGAGGATAGGATAGGATTGAGGATAGGATAGGATAGAGGAAAGGATAGGATGGAGGATCGGATAGGTGATTGGATAGGATAGAGGATAGGATAGGATAGAGGATTGTATAGGATAGAGGATAGGATAGAGGATAGGATAGGGGATTGGATAGGATAACGTATAGGATACGATAGAGGATAGGATAGGATAGAGGATAGGATAGGATAGAGGATAGGATAGGATAGAGGATAGGATAGGATAGAGGATAGGATAGGATAGAGGATAGGATAGGATAGAGGATAGGATAGGATAGAGGATAGGATAGGATAGAGGATAGGATAGGATAGAGGATAGGATAGGATAGAGGATAGGATAGGATAGAGGATAGGATAGAGGATAGGATAGGATAGAGGATAGGATAGGATAGAGGATAGGATAGGAATGAGGATAGGATAGGAATGAGGATAATATAGGATGGAGGATAGGATCGGATGGTATATAGAATAGGATAGAGGATAGGATAGGTTAAAGGATAGGATAGGATAGAGGATAGGATAGGATAGAGGATAGGATAGGATAGAGGATATGATAGAGGATAGGATAGGGTAGAGGGTAGGATTGGATAGAGGATAGGATAGGATAGAGGATAGGATAGGATAGAGTATAGGATAGGATAGAGGATAGGATAGAGGATAGGATAGGATAGAGGATAGGATCGGATAGAGGATAGGATAGGATAGAGGATAGGATAGGATAGAGGATAGGATAGGATAGAGGATAGGATAGAGGATAGGATAGAGGATAGGATAGGATAGAGGATAGGATAGGATAGAGGATAGGATAGGATAGAGGATAGGATACGATAGGATACAGGATAGGATAGGATAGAGGGTAGGATAGGATAGAGGATAGTATAGGATAGAGGATAGGATAGGATAGAGGAAAGGATACTATGGAGGATCGGATAGGTGATTGGATAGGATAGAGGATAGGATAGGATAGAGGATTGTATAGGATAGAGGATAGGATAGAGGATAGGATAGGGGATTGGATAGGATAAGGTATAGGATACGATAGAGGATAGGATCGGATAGAGGATAGGATAGGATAGAGGATAGGATAGGATAGAGGATAGGATAGGATAGAGGATAGGATAGGATAGAGGATAGGATAGGATAGAGGATAGGATAGGATAGAGGATAGGATAGGATAGAGGATAGGATAGGATAGAGGATAGGATAGGATAGAGGAAAGGATAGGATAGAGGATTGGATAGGTGATTGGATAGGATAGAGGATAGGATAAGATAGAGGAGAGTATAGGATAGAGGATAGATAGGATAGAGGTTAGTATAGGATAGAGGATAGGATAGGATAGAGTATAGAATAGGATAGAGGATAGGATAGGATAGAGGATAGGATAGGATTGAGGATAGGATAGGATAGAGGAAAGGATAGGATGGAGGATCGGATAGGTGATTGGATAGGATAGAGGATAGGATAGGATAGAGGATTGTATAGGATAGAGGATAGGATAGAGGATAGGATAGGGGATTGGATAGGATAAGGTATAGGATACGATAGAGGATAGGATCGGATAGAGGATAGGATAGGATAGAGGATAGGATAGGATAGAGGATAGGATAGGATAGAGGATAGGATAGGATAGAGGATAGGATAGGATAGAGGATAGGATAGGATAGAGGATAGGATAGGATAGAGGATAGGATAGGATAGAGGATAGGATAGGATAGAGGATAGGATAGGATAGAGGATAGGATAGGATAGAGGATAGGATAGGAATGAGGATAGGATAGGAATGAGGATAATATAGGATGGAGGATAGGATAAGATAGAGGCTCGGATAGGATCGGATGGTATATAGAATAGGATAGAGGATAGGATAGGTTAGAGGATAGGATAGGATAGAGGATAGGATAGGATAGAGGATAGGATAGAGGATAGGATAGGATCGAGTATAGAATAGGATAGAGGATAGGATAGGATAGAGGATAGGATAGGATTGAGGATAGGATAGGATAGAGTAAAGGATAGGATAGAGGATCGGATAGGTGATTGGATACGATAGATGATAGGATAGGATAGAGGATAGGATAGGGGATTGGATAGGATAGAGGATAGGATAGGGTAGAGGATAGGATCGGATAGAGTATAGGATAGGGGATTGGATAGGATAGAGTATAGGATACGATAGAGGATAGGATCGGATAGGGGAAAGCATAGGGGATTGGATAGGATAGAGGATAGGATAGGATATAGGATAGGATAGGATAGATTATAGGATAGGATAGAGGATAGGATAGGGTAGAGGATAGGATAGGATAGATAATAGGATAGGATCGAGTATAGAATAGGATAGAGGATAGGATAGGATAGAGGATAGGATAGGATTGAGGATAGGATAGGATAGAGTAAAGGATAGGATAGAGGATCGGATACGTGATTGGATAGGATACAGGATAGGATAGGATAGAGGATAGGATAGGATAGAGGATAGGATAGGATAGAGGATAGGATAGGATAGAGGATAGGATAGGATAGAGGATAGGATAGAGGATAGGATAGGATAGAGGATAGGATAGGATAGAGGATAGGATAGGAATGAGGATAGGATAGGAATGAGGATAATATAGGATGGAGGATAGGATCGGATGGTATATAGAATAGGATAGAGGATAGGATAGGTTAAAGGATAGGATAGGATAGAGGATAGGATAGGATAGAGGATAGGATAGGATAGAGGATATGATAGAGGATAGGATAGGGTAGAGGGTAGGATTGGATAGAGGATAGGATAGGATAGAGGATAGGATAGGATAGAGTATAGGATAGGATAGAGGATAGGATAGAGGATAGGATAGGATAGAGGATAGGATCGGATAGAGGATAGGATAGGATAGAGGATAGGATAGGATAGAGGATAGGATAGGATAGAGGATAGGATAGAGGATAGGATAGGATAGAGGATAGGATAGGATAGAGGATAGGATAGGATAGAGGATAGGATACGATAGGATACAGGATAGGATAGGATAGAGGGTAGGATAGGATAGAGGATAGTATAGGATAGAGGATAGGATAGGATAGAGGATAGGATAGGATAGAGGATAGGATAGGATAGAGGGAAGGGTAGGATTGAGGATAGGATAGGATAGAGGAAAGGATAGGATAGAGGATTGGATAGGTGATTGGATAGGATAGAGGATAGGATAAGATAGAGGAGAGTATAGGATAGAGGATAGATAGGATAGAGGTTAGTATAGGATAGAGGATAGGATAGGATAGAGTATAGAATAGGATAGAGGATAGGATAGGATAGAGGATAGGATAGGATTGAGGATAGGATAGGATAGAGGAAAGGATAGGATGGAGGATCGGATAGGTGATTGGATAGGATAGAGGATAGGATAGGATAGAGGATTGTATAGGATAGAGGATAGGATAGAGGATAGGATAGGGGATTGGATAGGATAAGGTATAGGATACGATAGAGGATAGGATCGGATAGAGGATAGGATAGGATAGAGGATAGGATAGGATAGAGGATAGGATAGGATAGAGGATAGGATAGGATAGAGGATAGGATAGGATAGAGGATAGGATAGGATAGAGGATAGGATAGGATAGAGGATAGGATAGGATAGAGGATAGGATAGGAATGAGGATAATATAGGATGGAGGATAGGATAAGATAGAGGCTCGGATTGGATCGGATGGTATATAGAATAGGATAGAGGATAGGATAGGTTAGAGGATAGGATAGGATAGAGGATAGGATAGGATAGAGGATAGGATAGGATCGAGTATAGAATAGGATAGAGGATAGGATAGGATAGAGGATAGGATAGGATTGAGGATAGGATAGGATAGAGTAAAGGATAGGATAGAGGATCGGATAGGTGATTGGATACGATAGATGATAGGATAGGATAGAGGATAGGATAGGGGATTGGATAGGATAGAGGATAGGATAGGGTAGAGGATAGGATCGGATAGAGTATAGGATAGGGGATTGGATAGGATAGAGTATAGGATAGGATATAGGATAGGATAGGATAGATTATAGGATAGGATAGAGGATAGAATAGGGTAGAGGATAGGATAGGATAGATAATAGGATAGGATCGAGTATAGAATAGGATAGAGGATAGGATAGGATAGAGGATAGGATAGGATTGAGGATAGGATAGGATAGAGTAAAGGATAGGATAGAGGATCGGATACGTGATTGGATAGGATACAGGATAGGATAGGATAGAGGATAGGATAGGATAGAGGATAGGATAGGATAGAGGATAGGATAGGATAGAGGATAGCATAGGATAGAGGATTGGATAGGATAGGGGATATTATAGGATAGAGGATAGGACAGGGGATTGGATAGGATAGAGGATAGTATAGGATAGAGGATAGGTTAGGATAGAGGATACGAAATTATAGAGGATAGGATAGGATAGAGGATAGCATCGGATAGCGGATAGGATAGAGGATTGGATAGGATAGAGGATAGAATAGGATAGAGGATAGGATACGATCGGATAGAGCATAGGATAGGGGATATGATAGGATAGAGGGTAGGATAGGATAGCGGATAGGATAGCATATAGGATTGGAAAGGATAGGGGATAGGATAGGATAAAGGGTCGGATAGGATAGAGGATAGAATAGGATAGAGGATAGGATAGGATAACGGATCGGATAGGATATAGGATTGGATACGATAGAGGATAGAATAGGATAGAGGATAGGATATCATAACGGATCGGATAGGATATAGGATTGGATAGGATAGAGGATAGGATACGATAGAGGATAGGATAGGATAGAGGATAGGATAGGGGATTGGATAGGATAGAGGATAGGATAGGATATAGGATAGGATAGGATAGATTATAGGATAGGATAGAGGATAGGATAGGATAGAGGATAGGATAGGATAGATAATAGGATAGGATCGAGTATAGAATAGGATAGAGGATAGGATAGGATAGAGGATAGGATAGGATTGAGGATAGGATAGGATAGAGTAAAGGATAGGATAGAGGATCGGATAGGTGATTGGATAGGATAGAGGATAGGATAGGATAGAGGATAGGATAGGATAGAAGATAGGATAGGATAGAGGATAGGATAGGATAGAGGATAGGATAGGATAGACTATAGGATAGAGGATAGGATAGGGGATTGTATAGGATAGAGGACAGGAGACGATAGAGGATAGGATAGGATAGAGGATAGGATAGCATACAGTATAGGATAGGATAGAGGATAGGATAGGATAGAGGATAGGATAGGATAGATTATAGAATAGGATAGAGGATAGGATAAGATAGAGGATAGGATAGGATTGAGGATAGGATAGGATAGAGGAAAGGATAGGATAGAGGATTGGATAGGTTATTGGATAGGATAGAGGATAGGATAGGATAGAGGATAGTATAGGATAGAGGATAGGATAGGATAGAGGATAGTACAGGATAGAGGATAGCTTAGGATAGAGGATAGGATAGGGGATTGGATAGGATAGAGTATAGTATACGATAGAGGATAGGATCGGATAGAGGATAGGATAGGGGATTGAATAGGATAGACAATTGGAGACGATAGAGGATAGGATAGGGGATTGTATAGGATAGAGAATAGGAGACGATAGAGAATAGGATAGGGGATTGTATAGGATAGAGGACAGGAGACGATAGAGGATAGGATAGGATAGAGGATAGGATAATATAGAGCATAGGATATGATAGAGGATAGGATAGGATAGAGGATAGCATAGGATAGAGGATAGGATACGATAGAGGATAGGATAGGATAGAGTATAGAATAGGATAGAGGATAGGATAGGATAGAGGATAGGATAGGATTGAGGATAGGATAGGATAGAGGAAAGGATAGGATGGAGGATCGGATAGGTGATTGGATAGGATAGAGGATAGGATAGGATAGAGGATTGTATAGGATAGAGGATAGGATAGAGGATAGGATAGGGGATTGGATAGGATAAGGTATAGGATACGATAGAGGATAGGATCGGATAGAGGATAGGATAGGATAGAGGATAGGATAGGATAGGATAGAGGATAGGATAGAGGATAGGATAGGATGGAGGATGTTATAGGATAGGAGATAGGATAGGATAGCGGATAGGTTAGGATGGAGTATAGGATACGAATGAGGATAGGATAGGGATGAGGATAGGATAGGGGATTGGATAGGATAGAGGATAGGAGACGAAAGAGGATAGGATTGGATAGAGAATAGGATAGAGGATAGGATAGGATAGAGGATAGGATAGGATAGAGGATAGGATAGGATAGAGGATAGGATAGGATAGAGGATAGGATAGGATAGAGGATAGGATAGGATAGAGGATAGGATAGGATAGAGGATAGGATAGGATAAAGGATAGGATAGGATAGAGGATAGGAAAGGATAGAGGATAGGATAGGATAGAGGATAGGATAGGATAGAGGTTAGGATAGGATAGAGGATAGGATAGGATAGAGGATAGGTCGGGATGGAGGATGGGATAGAGGATTGGTTAGGATAGAGGATATAATACGATGGAGGATAGGACACGATAGAGGATAGGATAGGATAGAGGATAGGGTAGGATAGAGGATACGATAGGATAGAGGATAGGATAGAGAATAGGATAGAGGATTGGATAGGATAGGATAAGATAGAGGATAGGGTAGAGGATTGGATAGGATAGGATAAGATAGAGGATAAGATAGGGGATTGGATAGGATAAGGGATAGGATCGGATAGAGGATAAGATAGGGGATTGGATAGGATAGAGTATAGGATACGATAGAGGATCGGATAGGATAGAGGATAGGATAGGGGATTGGATAGGATAGAGGATAGGAGACGATAGAGGATAGGATTGGATAGAGAATAGGATAGAGGAAAGGATAGGATGGAGGATCGGATAGGTGATTGGATAGGATAGAGGATAGGATAGGATTGAGGATAGGATAGGTTAGAGGCTCGGATATTATAGAGGATAGGATATAATACAAGATATGATAGGATAGATGATATTATAGGATAGAGGACGGGATAGGATAGAGGATACGATCTTATGGAGTATAGGATAGGATAGTGGAAAGTATAGGGAAGTGGAAAGGATAGGATAGAGGATAGGATAGGGGATTGGATAGGATAGAGGATAGGAGGCGAAAAAGGATAGGATTGGATAGAGAATAGGATAGAGGATAGGATAGAGGATATTATAGGATAGAGGATAGGATAGGATAGCGGATAGGATAGGATGGAGTATAGGATATAATTGAGGATAGGATAGGCTTGAGGATAGGATAGGATAGAGGATAGGATAGGATAGAGGATAGGATAGGATAGAGGATAGGATAGGATAGATTATAGGGTAGGATAGAGGATAGGATAGGATTCAGGATAGGATAGGATTGGATAGAGAATAGGATAGGATAGAGGATAGGATAGGATAGAGGATAGGATAGGATTGAGGTTAGGATAGGATTGCGGATAGGATAGGATATAGGATAGGATAGGAAAGAGGATAGGATAGGATAGAGGGTAGGATGGGATAGAGGATAGGATAGGATAGAGGATAGGATAGGATAGAGGATAGGATAGGATAGAGGATAGGATAGGATAGAGGATAGGATAGGATAAAGGATAGGATAGGATAGAGGATAGGAAAGGATAGAGGATAGGATAGGATAGAGGATAGGATAGGATAGAGGTTAGGATAGGATGGATGATAGGATAGGATAGAGGATAGGTCGGGATGGAGGATGGGATAGAGGATTGGTTAGGATAGAGGATATAATACGATGGAGGATAGGACACGATAGAGGATAGGATAGGATAGAGGATAGGGTAGGATAGAGGATACGATAGGATAGAGGATAGGATAGAGAATAGGATAGAGGATTGGATAGGATAGGATAAGATAGAGGATAGGATAGAGGATTGGATAGGATAGGATAAGATAGAGGATAAGATAGGGGATTGGATAGGGGATTGGATAGGATAGAGGATAGGAGGCGAAAGAGGATAGGATTGCATAGAGAATAGGATAGAGGGTAGGATAGAGGATAGGATAGGATAGCGGATAGGATAGGATATAGGATGGGATAGGATAGAGGATAGGATACGATAGAGGATAGGGTAGGATTCAGGATAGGATAGGATAGAGGATAGGATATAGGATTGGATAGGATAGAGGACAGGGTAGGATAGGATAGAGGATAGGATAGAGGATAGGATAGAGGATTGGATAGGATAGAGGATAGGATATAGGATGCGATAGGATAGAGGATAGGATACGATAGAGGATAGGGTAGGATTCAGGATAGGATAGGATAGAGGATAGGATATAGGATTGGATAGGATAGAGGACAGGGTAGGATAGGATAGAGGATAGGATAGAGGATAGGATAGAGGATTGGATAGGATAGAGGATAGGATAGAGGATAGGATAGGATAGAGGATAGGATAGGATAGAGGATCGGATAGAGGATAGGATAGGATAGAGGATACGATATGATTCAGGTTAGGATAGGATAGAGCAGACGATAGCGGATTGGATAGCATAGAGGAGAGGATACAGGATAGGATAGGATAGAGGATAGGATAGGATAGAGGATAGGATAGGATAGAGGATAGGATAGGATAGAGGATAGGATAGGATAGAGGATAGGATAGGATAGGATAGAGGATAGGATAGGACAGAGTATAGGATAGGGGATTGGATTAGATAGAGGATAGGATAGGATAGAGGATAGGATAGGATAGAGGATAGGATAGGATAGAGGATAGGATAGGATAGAGGATAGGATAGGATAGAGGATAGGATAGGATAGAGGATAGGATAGGATAGAGGATAGGATAGGATAGAGGATAGGATAGGATAAAGGATAGGATAGGATAGAGGATAGGAAAGGATAGAGGATAGGATAGGATAGAGGATAGGATAGGATAGAGGTTAGGATAGGATAGAGGATAGGATAGGATAGAGGATAGGTCGGGATGGAGGATGGGATAGAGGATTGGTTAGGATAGAGGATATAATACGATGGAGGATAGGACACGATAGAGGATAGGATAGGATAGAGGATAGGGTAGGATAGAGGATACGATAGGATAGAGGATAGGATAGAGAATAGGATAGAGGATTGGATAGGATAGGATAAGATAGAGGATAGGGTAGAGGATTGGATAGGATAGGATAAGATAGAGGATAAGATAGGGGATTGGATAGGATAAGGGATAGGATCGGATAGAGGATAAGATAGGGGATTGGATAGGATAGAGTATAGGATACGATAGAGGATCGGATAGGATAGAGGATAGGATAGGGGATTGGATAGGATAGAGGATAGGAGACGATAGAGGATAGGATTGGATAGAGAATAGGATAGAGGAAAGGATAGGATGGAGGATCGGATAGGTGATTGGATAGGATAGAGGATAGGATAGGATTGAGGATAGGATAGGTTAGAGGCTCGGATATTATAGAGGATAGGATATAATACAAGATATGATAGGATAGATGATATTATAGGATAGAGGACGGGATAGGATAGAGGATACGATCTTATGGAGTATAGGATAGGATAGTGGAAAGTATAGGGAAGTGGAAAGGATAGGATAGAGGATAGGATAGGGGATTGGATAGGATAGAGGATAGGAGGCGAAAAAGGATAGGATTGGATAGAGAATAGGATAGAGGATAGGATAGAGGATATTATAGGATAGAGGATAGGATAGGATAGCGGATAGGATAGGATGGAGTATAGGATATAATTGAGGATAGGATAGGCTTGAGGATAGGATAGGATAGAGGATAGGATAGGATAGAGGATAGGATAGGATAGAGGATAGGATAGGATAGATTATAGGGTAGGATAGAGGATAGGATAGGATTCAGGATAGGATAGGATTGGATAGAGAATAGGATAGGATAGAGGATAGGATAGGATAGAGGATAGGATAGGATTGAGGTTAGGATAGGATTGCGGATAGGATAGGATATAGGATAGGATAGGAAAGAGGATAGGATAGGATAGAGGGTAGGATGGGATAGAGGATAGGATAGGATAGAGGATAGGATAGGATAGAGGATAGGATAGGATAGAGGATAGGATAGGATAGAGGATAGGATAGGATAAAGGATAGGATAGGATAGAGGATAGGAAAGGATAGAGGATAGGATAGGATAGAGGATAGGATAGGATAGAGGTTAGGATAGGATGGATGATAGGATAGGATAGAGGATAGGTCGGGATGGAGGATGGGATAGAGGATTGGTTAGGATAGAGGATATAATACGATGGAGGATAGGACACGATAGAGGATAGGATAGGATAGAGGATAGGGTAGGATAGAGGATACGATAGGATAGAGGATAGGATAGAGAATAGGATAGAGGATTGGATAGGATAGGATAAGATAGAGGATAGGATAGAGGATTGGATAGGATAGGATAAGATAGAGGATAAGATAGGGGATTGGATAGGGGATTGGATAGGATAGAGGATAGGAGGCGAAAGAGGATAGGATTGCATAGAGAATAGGATAGAGGGTAGGATAGAGGATAGGATAGGATAGCGGATAGGATAGGATATAGGATGGGATAGGATAGAGGATAGGATACGATAGAGGATAGGGTAGGATTCAGGATAGGATAGGATAGAGGATAGGATATAGGATTGGATAGGATAGAGGACAGGGTAGGATAGGATAGAGGATAGGATAGAGGATAGGATAGAGGATTGGATAGGATAGAGGATAGGATATAGGATGCGATAGGATAGAGGATAGGATACGATAGAGGATAGGGTAGGATTCAGGATAGGATAGGATAGAGGATAGGATATAGGATTGGATAGGATAGAGGACAGGGTAGGATAGGATAGAGGATAGGATAGAGGATAGGATAGAGGATTGGATAGGATAGAGGATAGGATAGAGGATAGGATAGGATAGAGGATAGGATAGGATAGAGGATAGGATAGGATAGAGGATCGGATAGAGGATAGGATAGGATAGAGGATACGATATGATTCAGGTTAGGATAGGATAGAGCAGACGATAGCGGATTGGATAGCATAGAGGAGAGGATACAGGATAGGATAGGATAGAGGATAGGATAGGATAGAGGATAGGATAGGATAGAGGATAGGATAGGATAGAGGATAGGATAGGATAGAGGATAGGATAGGATAGGATAGAGGATAGGATAGGACAGAGTATAGGATAGGGGATTGGATTAGATAGAGGATAGGATAGGATAGAGGATAGGATAGGATAGAGGATAGGAGAGGATAGAGAATAGGATAGGATAGAGGATAGGATGGGATAGAGGATAGGATAGGATTGAGTGCAGGATAGGATAGTGGATAGGATAGGATAGAGCAGACAATAGAGGATACGATATGATTCAGTGTAGGATAGGATAGAGCAGACGATAGCGGATAGGATAGGATAGAGCAGACGACAGAGAATACGATATGATTCAGAATAGGATAGGATAGAGCAGACGATAGCGGATAGGATACGGGATTGGATTGGATAGAGGATAGGATAGGATAGAGGATAGGATAGGATACAGGATAGGATAGGGGATTGGATAGGATAGATTATAGGATAGGATTCAAAATAGGACAGGGGATTGGATAGAATAGAGGATAGGATAGGCTAGATTATAGGATAGGAATGAGGATAGGATAGTGTTCAGGATAGGTTAGGATAGAGGATAGGATAGGATAGAGGATAGGATAGGCTATAGTATAGGATAGGATAGAGGATACCATAGGATAGAGGATTGGATAGGATAGCGGATAGGATAGGATAGAGGACAGAATAAGATAGAGGATAGGATAGGAAAGGATAGGATAGGATAGAGGATAGGATAGGATAGAGTATAGGATATAGGATTGTATAGGATACGACAGAAGATGGGATAGGATAGGATAGATGATAGGATCGGATAGAGGATAGGATAGGGGATAGGGTAGGAGAGAGGATAGGACAGGATAGAGGATAGGATAGGATAGACGATAGGATAGAGAATAGGATAGGATAGAGGATAGGATAGGGGATTGGATAGGATAGAGGATAGGATAGAGGATTGGATAGGATAGAGGATATGATAGGGGATTGGATAGGATAGAGGATAGGATAGGATAGAGGATATTATAGGATAGAGGATAGGTTAGGATAGAGGATATTATACTATAGAGGATAGGATAGGATAGAGGATAGGATAGGATAGAGGATAGGATAGGATAGAGGATAGGATAGGATAGAGGATAGGAGAGGATAGAGGATAGGATAGGATAGGATAGGATAGAGGATAGGATAGGATAGAGGATAGGATAGGATAGAGGATAGGATAGGATAGAGGATAGGATAGGATAGAGGATAGGATAGGATAGAGTATAGGACAGGATAGAGGATAGGATAGGATAGGATAGAGGATAGGATAGACGATAGGATAGAGGATAGGATAGACGATAGGATAGAGGATAGGATAGAGGATAGGATAGAGGATTGGATAGGATAGAGGATATTATAGAATAGAAGATAGGATAGGATAGCGGATAGGTTATTATGGAGTATAGGATACGAATGAGGATAGGATAGGGTTGAGGATAGGATAGGATAGGATAGAGGATAGGATATAGGATTGGATAGGATAGAGGATAGGATACGATAGAGGATAGGATAGGATAGCGGATAGGATAGGATAGAGTATAGGATAGGATAGAGGACAGGATACTATAGAGGATAGGATAGGATTGAGGATAGGATAGGATAGAGGATAGGACGGGATAGAGAAGAGGATAGGATAGAGGATACGATCTAATGGAGGATAGAATAGGATAGAGGAAAGTATAGGGTAGTGGAAAGGATAGGATAGAGGATAGGATAGGGGATTGGATAGGGGATTGGATAGGATAGAGGATAGGAGGCGAAAGAGGATAGGATTGCATAGAGAATAGGATAGAGGGTAGGATAGAGGATAGGATAGGATAGCGGATAGGATAGGATATAGGATGGGATAGGATAGAGGATAGGATACGATAGAGGATAGGGTAGGATTCAGGATAGGATAGGATAGAGGATAGGATATAGGATTGGATAGGATAGAGGACAGGGTAGGATAGGATAGAGGATAGGATAGAGGATAGGATAGAGGATTGGATAGGATAGAGGATAGGATAGGGGATTGGATAGGATATCGGATAGGGGATTGGATAGGATAGAGTATATAATAGGATAGAGGATAGGATAGAATAGAGGATAGGATAGGATACAGGATATGATAGGATAGAGGACAGGGTAGGATAGGACAGAGGATATGATAGGATAGAACATAGGATAGGATAGTGGATTGGAGAGGATTGAGGATAGGATAGGATTAAGGATAGGATAGGATAGAAGATAGGATAGGATAGAGTATCGGATAGGGGATTGGATAGGATAGAGGATAGGAGACGATAGAGAATAGGATAGGGGATTGGATAGGATAGAGGATAGGATAGGAGATTGGATAGGATAGAGGATAGGAGACGATAGAGGATAGGATAGGGTTGAGGATAGGATAGGTTAGAGTCTCGGATATTATAGAGGATAGGATATAATACAGGATATGATAGGATAGATGATATTATAGGATAGTGGACGGGATAGGATAGAGGATACGATCTTATGGAGGACAGGATAGGATAGAGGAAAGTATAGGGTAGTGGAAAGTATAGGATACAGGATAGGATAGGGGATTGGATAGGATAGACGATAGGAGGCGAAAGAGGATAGGATTGGATAAAGAATAGGATAGAGGATAGGATAGAGGATTGGATACGATAGAGGATATTATAGGATAGAGGATAGGATAGGATAGCGGATAGGATAGGATGGAGTATAGGATAGAATTGAGGATAGTATAGGCTTGAGGAGAGGATAGGATAGAGGATAGGATAGGATAGAGGATAGGATAGGATAGGGAATAGGATAGGATAGAGGATAGGATAGGATAGAGAATAGGATAGGATAGAGGATAGGATTGGATAGAGGATAGGACAGGGTAGAGGATAGGATAGGATAGAGGATAGGATAGGGGATTGGTTAGGATAGAGGATAGGATAGGATTGAGGATAGGATAGGTTAGAGTCTCGGATATTATAGAGGATAGGATATAATACAGGATATGACAGGATAGATGATATTATAGGATAGAGGACGGGATAGGATAGAGGATACGATCTTATGGAGGATATAATAGGATAGAGGTAGTATAGGGTAGTGGAAAGGATAGGATAGAGGATAGGATAGGATAGAGGATAGAATAGGATAGAGGTTAGGATAGGATAGAGGATAGGATAGGATAGAGGATAGGTCGGGATAGAGGATGGGATAGAGGATTGGATAGGATAGAGGATATAATACGATAGAGGATAGGACACGATAGAGGATAGGATAGGATAGAGGATAGGGTAGGATAGAGGATACGATAGGATAGACGATAGGATAGAGGATAGGATAGAGGATTGGATAGGATAGGATAAGATAGAGGATATGATAGAGGATTGGATAGGATAGGATAAGATAGAGGATAAGATAGGGGATTGGATAGGATAGCGGATAGGATAGGATGGAGGATACGATATTATAGAGGATGGGATAGGATAGAGGATAGGATAGGGGATTGGATAGGATAGAGGATAGGATAGGGGATTGGATAGGATAGAGGATAGGATAGTATTGAACATAGGATAGGATAGAGGATTGGATCGGACCGAGGATAGGATAGAGGATCGGATAGGATAGAGGATATAATACGATAGAGGATAGGATAGGATAGAGGATAGGGTAGGATAGAGGATACGATAGGATAGAGGATAGGATAGAGGATAGGATAGAGGATTGGATAGGATAGGATAAGATAGAGGATAGGATAGAGGATTGGATAAGATAGGATAAGATAGAGGTTAAGATAGGGGATTGGATAGGATAGCGGATAGGATAG
The DNA here is from genome assembly GCF_050948215.1 of Halictus rubicundus. Lineage (NCBI taxonomy): Eukaryota > Metazoa > Arthropoda > Insecta > Hymenoptera > Halictidae > Halictus > Halictus rubicundus. The sequence goes on from NW_027488573.1 coordinate 1,267,722, forward strand.
GATAGAGGATACGATATTATAGAGGATAGGATAGGATAGAGGATAGGATCGGATAGAGGATAAGATAGGATAGAGGATAGGATAGGACAGAGGATTGGATAGGAAACAGGATAGCATTGAGGATAGGATAGGATAGAGGATAGGATAGAGGATAGGATAGAGTATTGGATAAAGAATAGGTTAGAGGATTGGATAGGATAGAGGATAGGATTGGGGATTGGAGAGGATAGAGGATAGGATAGGATAGAGGATGGGATAGGACAGAGGGTAGGATAGGATAGAGGATAGGATATGATAGAGGATAGGATAGGATAGAGGATAGGATAGAATAGAGGATAGGATAGGATACAGGATATGATAGGATAGAGGATAGGATAGGATTGAGGATAGGACGGGATAAAGGAGAGGATAGAGGATTGGATAGGATAGAGCATAGGATAGAGGAAAGGATAGACTATAGAATAGGATGGAGGATAGGATAGGATAGAGGATAGGATAGGATAGAGTATAGGATAGGATAGAGGATAGGATAGGATAGAGGATAGGATAGGAAAGTGGATAGGATATAATAGAGGATAGGATATAATAGAGGATAGGATAGGGGATTGGATAGGACAGAGGATATGATAGGATAGAACATAGGATAGGATAGTGGATTGGAGAGGATTGAGGATAGGATAGGACTAAGGATAGGATAGGATAGAAGATAGGATAGGATAGAGTATCGGATAGGGGATTGGATAGGATAGAGGATAGGAGACGATAGAGAATAGGATAGGGGATTGGATAGGATAGAGGATAGGATAGGATAGAGGATAGAATAGAGGATAGGATCGGATAGAGGATAGGATAGGGGATTGGATAGGATAGATGATAGGATAGGATAGAGGATAGGATGGAATGGAGGATAGGATAGGACAAAGGATAGGATATAATAGAGGATAGGATCGGATGGAGGATAGGATAGGGGATTGGAAAGGACAGAGGATATGATAGGATAAAGGCTAGGATAGGATAGTGGATTGGATAGGATAGAGGATAGGATAGGATAGAGGATAGGATAAGATAGAGGATCGGATAGGGGATTGGATAGGATAGTGTATATAATAGGACAGAGGATAGGATAGAATAGAGGATAGGATAGGATACAGGATATGATAGGATAGAGGATAGGATAGGATTGAGGATAGGACGGGATAAAGGAGAGGATAGAGGATTGGATAGGATAGAGCATAGGATAGAGGAAAGGATAGACTATAGAATAGGATAGAGGATAGGATAGGATAGAGGATAGGATAGGATTGAGGATAGGATAGGATAGGATAGAGGATCGGATAGGGGATTCGATAGGATAGAGGATAGGAGACGATAGAGGATAGGATAGTGGATTGGATAGGATAGAGGACAGGCGACGATAGAGGATAGCATACGATAGAGGTTACGATAGGATAGAGGATAGGATAGGATAGAGGATATGATAGGATAGAGTATAGGATAGGATAGAGGATAGGATAGGATAGAGAATAGGATAGGAAAGAGGATAGGATAGAATGGAGGATAGGATAGTATAGTGGATAGGATATAATAGAGGATAGGATCGGATAGAGGATAGGATAGGGGATTGGATAGGACAGAGGATATGATAGGATAGAGGATCGGATAGGGGATTGCATAGGATAGAGGATAGGAGACGATAGAGGATAGGATAGGGGATTGGATAGGATAGAGGACAGGAGACGATAGAGGATAGCATACTATAGAGGTTACGATAGGATAGAGGATAGGATAGGATAGAGGATAGGATAGGATAGAGTATAGGATAGGATAGATGATAGGATAGGATAGAGGATAGGATAGGAAAGAGGATAGGATATAATAGAGGATAGGATATAATAGAGGATAGGATATAATAGAGGATAGGAAAGGTGATTGGATAGTACAGAGGATATGATAGGATAGAGGATAGGATAGGATAGAATAGTGGATTGGATAGGATAGAGTATAGAATAGGATAGAGGATAGGATAGGATAGTGGATAGGATAGGATTGAGGATAGGATAGGATAGAGGATAGGATAGGGGATTGGCTAGGTTATAGTATAGGATAGGATAGAGGATAGGATTGGACGGAGGATAGGATAGGATAGAGGATAGGATATAATAGAGGATAGGATCGGATAGAGGATAGGATAGGGGATTGGACAGGACAGAGGATATGATAGGATAGAGGATAGGATAGGATAGTGGATTGGATAGGATAGAGGATAGGATAGGGTTGAGGATAGGATAGGATAGAGGATAGGATAGGATAGAGGATCGGATAGGGGATTGGATAGGATAGAGGATAGGAGACGATAGAGGATAGGATAGGGGATTGGATAGGATAGAGGACAGGAGACGATAGAGGATAGCATACGATAGAGGTTACGATAGGATAGAGGATAGGATAGGATAGAGGATAGGATAGGATAGAGGATAGGATAGGATAGAGTATAGGATAGGATAGATGATAAGATAGGATAGAGGATAGGATAGGAAAGAGGATAGGATATAATAGAGGATAGGATATAATAGAGGATAGGATATAATAGAGGATAGGATAGGGGATTGGATAGGACAGATGATATGATAGGATAGAACATAGGATAGGATAGTGGATTGGAGAGGATAGAGGATAGGATAGGATTAAGGATAGGATAGAATAGAGGATAGGATAGGATTAAGGATAGGATAGGATAGAGGATAGGATAGGATAGAGTATCGGATAGGGGATTTGATAGGATAGAGGATAGGAGACGATAGAGGATGGGATAGGGGATTGGATAGGATAGAGGACAGGAGACGATAGAGGATAGCATACGATAGAGGTTACGATAGGATAGAGGATAGGATTGGATAGAGGATAGGATAGGATAGAACATAGGATAGGATAGTGGATTGGAGAGGATAGAGGATAGGATAGGATTAAGGATAGGATAGGATAGAGGATAGGATAGGATAGAGTATCGGATAGGGGATTGGATAGGATAGAGGATAGGAGACGATAAAGGATAGGATAGGGGATTGGATAGGATAGAGGATAGGATAGGATAGAGGATAGGATGGAATGGAGGATAGGATAGGATAGAGGATAGGATAGGATAGAGGATAGGATATGATAGAGGATCGGATAGGGGATTGGATAGGATAGAGTATATAATAGGATAGAGGATAGGATAGAATAGAGGATAGGATAGGATACAGGATATGATAGGATAGACGATAGGATAGGATTGAGGATAGGACGGGATAAAGGAGAGGATAGAGGATTGGATAGGATAGAGCATAGGATAGAGGAAAGGATAGACTATAGAATAGGATAGAGGATAGGATAGGATAGAGGATAGGATAGGATTGAGGATAGGATAGGATAGGATAGAGGATCGGATAGGGGATTCGATAGGATAGAGGATAGGAGACGATAGAGGATAGGATAGTGGGTTGGATAGGATAGAGGACAGGAGACGATAGAGGATAGCATACGATAGAGGTTACGATAGGATAGAGGATAGGATAGGATAGAGGATAGGATAGGATAGAACATAGGATAGGATAGTGGATTGGAGAGGATAGAGGATAGGATAGGATTAAGGATAGGATAGGATAGAGGATAGGATAGGATAGAGTATCGGATAGGGGATTGGATAGGATAGAGGATAGGAGACGATAGAGGATAGGATAGGGGATTGGATAGGATAGAGGATAGGATAGGATAGAGGATAGGATAGGATAGAGGATAGGATAGGATAGAGGATAGGATAGGATAGAGTATAGGATAGGATAGATGATAAGATAGGATAGAGGATAGGATAGGAAAGAGGATAGGATATAATAGAGGATAGGATATAATAGAGGATAGGATATAATAGAGGATAGGATAGGGGATTGGATAGGACAGATGATATGATAGGATAGAACATAGGATAGGATAGTGGATTGGAGAGGATAGAGGATAGGATAGGATTAAGGATAGGATAGAATAGAGGATAGGATAGGATTAAGGATAGGATAGGATAGAGGATAGGATAGGATAGAGTATCGGATAGGGGATTGGATAGGATAGAGGATAGGAGACGATAGAGGATAGGATAGGGGATTGGATAGGATAGAGGACAGGAGACGATAGAGGATAGCATACGATAGAGGTTACGATAGGATAGAGGATAGGATTGGATAGAGGATAGGATAGGATAGAACATAGGATAGGATAGTGGATTGGAGAGGATAGAGGATAGGATAGGATTAAGGATAGGATAGGATAGAGGATAGGATAGGATAGAGTATCGGATAGGGGATTGGATAGGATAGAGGATAGGAGACGATAGAGGATAGGATAGGGGATTGGATAGGATAGAGGACAGGAGACGATAGAGGATAGCATACGATAGAGGTTACGATAGGATAGAGGATAGGATAGGATAGAGGATAGGATAGGATAGAGGATAGGATAGGATAGAGTATAGGATAGGATAGATGATAAGATAGGATAGAGGATAGGATAGGAAAGAGGATAGGATATAATAGAGGATAGGATATAATAGAGGATAGGATATAATAGAGGATAGGATAGGGGATTGGATAGGACAGATGATATGATAGGATAGAACATAGGATAGGATAGTGGATTGGAGAGGATAGAGGATAGGATAGGATTAAGGATAGGATAGAATAGAGGATAGGATAGGATTAAGGATAGGATAGGATAGAGGATAGGATAGGATAGAGTATCGGATAGGGGATTGGATAGGATAGAGGATAGGAGACGATAGAGGATAGGATAGGGGATTGGATAGGATAGAGGACAGGAGACGATAGAGGATAGCATACGATAGAGGTTACGATAGGATAGAGGATAGGATTGGATAGAGGATAGGATAGGATAGAACATAGGATAGGATAGTGGATTGGAGAGGATAGAGGATAGGATAGGATTAAGGATAGGATAGGATAGAGGATAGGATAGGATAGAGTATCGGATAGGGGATTGGATAGGATAGAGGATAGGAGACGATAGAGGATAGGATAGGGGATTGGATAGGATAGAGGATAGGATAGGATAGAGGATAGGATGGAATGGAGGATAGGATAGGATAGAGGATAGGATAGGATAGAGGATAGGATATGATAGAGGATCGGATAGGGGACTGGATAGGATAGAGTATATAATAGGATAGAGGATAGGATAGAATAGAGGATAGGATAGGATACAGGATATGATAGGATAGACGATAGGATAGGATTGAGGATAGGACGGGATAAAGGAGAGGATAGAGGATTGGATAGGATAGAGCATAGGATAGAGGAAAGGATAGACTATAGAATAGGATAGAGGATAGGATAGGATAGAGGATAGGATAGGATTGAGGATAGGATAGGATAGGATAGAGGATCGGATAGGGGATTCGATAGGATAGAGGATAGGAGACGATAGAGGATAGGATAGTGGGTTGGATAGGATAGAGGACAGGAGACGATAGAGGATAGCATACGATAGAGGTTACGATAGGATAGAGGATAGGATAGGATAGAGGATAGGATAGGATAGAGTATAGGATAGGATAGATTATGGGATAGGATAGAGGATAGGATATAATAGAGGATAGGAAAGGTGATTGGATAGTACAGAGGATATGATAGGATAGAGGATAGGATAGGATAGGATAGTGGATTGGATAGGGTAGAGTATAGAATAGGATAGAGGATAGGATAGGATAGTGGATAGGGTAGGATTGAGGATAGGATAGGATAGAGGATAGGATAGGGGATTGGCTAGGATATAGTATAGGATAGGATAGAGGATAGGATTGGATGGAGGATAGGATAGGATAGAGGAAAGGATATAATAGAGGATAGGATCGGATAGAGGATCGGATAGGGGATTGGACAGGACAGAGGATACGATAGGATAGAGGATAGGATAGGATAGAGGATTGGATAGGATAGAGGATAGGATAGGGTTGAGGATAGGATAGGATAGAGGATAGGATAGGATAGAGGATCGGATAGGGGATTGGATAGGATAGAGGATAGGAGATGATAGAGGATAGGATAGGGGATTGGATAGGATAGAGGACAGGAGACGATAGAGGATAGCATACGATAGAGGTTACGATAGGATAGAGGATAGGATAGGATAGAGGATAGGATAGGATAGAGTATAGGATAGGATAGATGATAGGATAGGATAGAGGATAGGATAGGAAAGAGGATAGGATATAATAGAGGATAGGATAGGGGATTGGATAGGACAGATGATATGATAGGATAGAACATAGGATAGGATAGTGGATTCGAGAGGATAGAGGATAGGATAGGATTAAGGATAGGATAGGATAGAGGATAGGATAGGATAGAGTATCGGATAGGGGATTGGATAGGATAGAGGATAGGAGACGATAGAGGATAGGATAGGGGATTGGATAGGATAGAGGATAGGATAGGATAGAGGATAGGATGGAATGGAGGATAGGATAGGATAGAGGATAGGATATAATAGAGGAAAGGATCGGATAGAGGATAGGATAGGGGATTGGACAGGACAGAGGATATGATAGGATAAAGGCTAGGATAGGATAGTGGATTGGATAGGATAGAGGATAGGATAGGATTGAGGATAGGATAGGATAGAGGATAGGATATGATAGAGGATCGGATAGGGGATTGGATAGGATAGAGGATAGGATAGGATACAGGATATGTTAGGATAGAGGATAGGATAGGATTGAGGATAGGACGGTATAAGGGAGAGGATAGAGGATTGGATAGGATAGAGCATAGGATAGAGGAAAGGATAGACTATAGAATAGGATAGAGGATAGGATAGGATTGAGGATAGGACGGTATAAAGGAGAGGATAGAGGATTGGATAGGATAGAGCATAGGATAGAGGAAAGGATAGACTATACTATAGGATAGAGGATAGGATAGGATTGAGGATAGGATAGGATAGGATAGAGGATCGGATAGGGGATTGGATAGCATAGAGGATAGGAGACGATAGAGGATAGGATAGGGGATTGGATAGGATAGAGGACAGGAGACGATAGAGGATAGCATACGATAGAGGTTACGATAGGATAGAGGATAGGATTGGATAGAGGATGGGATAGGATAGAGTATAGGATAGGATAGAGGATAGGATAGGATAGAGGATAGGATAGGAAAGAGGATAGGATATAATAGAGGATAGGATATAATAGAGGATATTATAGGGGATTGGATAGGACAGAGGATATGATAGGATAGACCATAGGATAGGATAGTGGATTGGAGAGGATAGAGGATAGGATAGGATTAAGGATAGGATAGGATAGAGGATAGGATAGGATAGAGTATCGGATAGGGGATTGAATAGGATAGGGGATAGGAGACGATAGAGGATAGGATAGGGGATTGGATAGGATAGAGGATAGGATAGGATAGAGGATAGAATAGAGGATAGGATCGGATAGAGGATAGGATAGGGGATTGGATAGGATAGGATAGAGGATAGGATAGGATAGAGGATCGGATAGGGGATTGGATAGGATATGATAGAGGATCGGATAGGGGATTGGATAGGATAGAGTATATAATAGGATAGAGGATAGGATAGAATAGAGGATAGGATAGGATACAGGATATGATAGGATAGAGGATAGGATAGGATTGAGGATAGGACGGGATAAAGGAGAGGATAGAGGATTGGATAGGATAGAGCATAGGATAGAGGAAAGGATAGACTATATAATAGGATAGAGGATAGGATAGGATAAAGGATAGGATAGGATTGAGGATAGGATAGGGTAGGATAGAGGTTCGGATAGGGGATTCGATAGGATAGAGGATAGGAGACGATAGAGGATAGGATAGTGGATTGGATAGGATAGAGGACAGGAGACGATAGAGGATAGCATACGATAGAGGTTACGATAGGATGGAGGATAGGATAGGATAGAGGATAGGATAGGATAGAGTATAGGATAGGATAGAGAATAGGATAGAATAGAGGATAGGATAGGAAAGAGGATAGGATAGTATAGTGGATAGGATATAATAGAGGATAGGATCGGATAGAGGATAGGATAGGGGATTGGATAGGACAGATGATATGATAGGATAGAAGATCGGATAGGGGATTGGATAGGATAGAGGATAGGAGACGATAGAGGATAGGATAGGGGATTGGATAGGATAGAGGACAGGAGACGATAGAGGATAGCATACGATACAGGATAGGATAGGATAGAGGATAGGAAAGGATAGAGGATAGGATAGGATAGAGGGTAGGATAGGAAAGAGGATAGGATAGGGTAGAGGATGGGATAGGATGGAGGATAGGATAGGACAGAGGATAGGATAGGATGGAGGATAAGATAGGATAGAGGATAGGATATAATAGAGGATAGGATCGGATAGATGATAGGATAGGGGATTGGACAGGACAGAGGATATGATAGGATAGAGGATAGGATAGGATATCGGATTGGATAGTATAGATGATAGGATAGGGTTGAGGATAGGATAGGATAGAGGATAGGATAGGATAGAGGATCGGATAAGGGATTGGATAGGATAGAGGATAGGAGACGATAGAGGATAGGATAGGGGATTGGATAGGATAGAGGATAGGAGACGATAGAGGATAGGATAGGGGATTGGATAGGATAGAGGACAGGAGACGATAGAGGATAGCATACGATACTCGATAGGATAGGCTGGAGGATAGTATAGGATAGAGGATAGGATAGGATAAAGGATAGGATAGAGGATAGGATCGGATAGAGGATAGGATAGGGGATTGGATAGGATAGAGGATAGGATAGGATCGTGGATATAATATAATGGAGGATAGGATAGGATAGAGGATAGGATATAATAAAGGATAGGATCGGATAGAGGATAGGATAGGGGATTCGATAGGGGATTGGATAGTATAGAGGATAGGATAGGATAGAGAATACGATAGGATAGAGGATAGGATAGGATAGAGGATAGAATAGAGGATAGGATCGGATAGAGGGTATGATAGGATAGAGGATAGGATAGGATAGAGGATAGAATAGAGGATAGGATCGGATAGAGGATATGATAGGATAGAGGATAGGATAGGATAGAGGACAGGAGACGATAGAGGATAGGATTGAATATAGGATAGGATAGGATACTGGATAGGATAGGATAGAGGATAGGATAGGATAGAGGATAGGATAGGATAGAGGAGAGGATAGGATAGAGGATAGGATAGAGGATAGGATCGGATAGAGGATAGGATAGGTGATTGGATAGGATAGAGGATAGGATAGGATCGTGGATATAATAGGATGGAGGATAGGATAGGATAGAGGATAGGATATAATAAAGGATAGGATCGGATAGAGGATAGGATAGGGGATTGGACAGGGGATTGGATAGTATAGAGGATAGGATAGGATAGAGAATACGATAGGATAGAGGATAGGATAGGATAGAGGATAGAATAGAGGATAGGATCGGATAGAGGATATGATAGGATAGAGGATAGGATAGAATAGAGGATGGGATAGGATGGAGGACAGGAGACGATAGAGGATAGCATACGATACAGGATAGGATAGGATAGAGGATAGGATAGGATAGAGGATAGGATAGGCTAGAGGATAGGATAGGATAGAGGATAGGATACGATAGAGGATAGGATAGGATAGAGGATAGGATAGGATAGAGGATAGGATAGCATAGACGATAGGATAGGACAGAGCATATGATAGGATAGAGGATAGGATAGAGGATTGGATCGGCTAGAGGATAGGATAGGGGATTGGTTAGGATAGAGGATAGGATATGATCGAGGATATAATAGGATGGAGGATAGGATAGGATATAATAGAGGATACGATCGGATAGAGGATAGGATAGGGGATTGGATAGGACAGAGGATATGATAGGATAGAGGATAGGATAGGATAGGGCAGTGGATTGGATTGGATAGAGAATAGAATAGGATAGAGGATAGGATCGGATAGAGGATAGGATAGGGGATTGGATAGGATAGAGGATAGGATAGAATCGAGAATATAATAGGATGGAGGATAGGATAGGACAGAGGATAGGATATAATAGAGGATAGGATCGGATAGAGGATAGGAAAGGTGTTTGGATGGTACAGATGAAATGATAGGATAGAGGATAGGATAGGATTGAGGATAGGATAGGATAGAGGATAGGATAGGATAGAGGATCGGATAGGGGATTGGATAGGATAGAGTATATAATAGGATAGGGGATAGGATAGAATAGAGGATAGGATAGGATACAGGATATGTTAGGATAGAGGATAGGATAGGATTGAGGATAGGACGGGATAAAGGAGAGGATAGAGGATTGGATAGGATAGAGCATAGGATAGAGGAAAGGATAGACTATAGAATAGGATAGAGGGTAGGATTGGATAGAGGATAGGATAGGATTGAGGATAGGATAGGATAGGATAGAGGATCGGATAGGATAGAGGATAGGATAGAGGATAAAATCGGATAGAGGATAGGATAGAGGATTGGATAGGGCAGAGGATATGATAGGATAGAGGATAGGATAGCATAGGACTGTGGATTGGATAGTATAGACTATAGAATAGGATACAGGATAGGATAGGATAGTGGATAGGATAGGATTGAGGATAGGATAGGATAGAGGATAGGATAGGATAGAGGATAGGATAGAGGATAGGATCGGATAGAGGATAGGATAGGGGATTGGATAGGATAGAGGATAGGATAGGATCGTGGATATAATAGGATGGAGGATAGGATAGGATAGAGGATAGGATATAATAAAGGATAGGATCGGATAGAGGATAGGATAGGATAGAGGATAGGATAGGATAGAGGATGGGATAGGATGGAGGATAGGATAGGATAGAGGATAGGATAGGATAGAGGATAGGATAGGATAGAGGATAGGATAGGATAGAGGATAGGATAGGATAGAGGATAGGATAGGATAGAGGATAGGATATAATAGAGGATAGGATCGGATAGAGGATAGGATAGGGGATTGGATAGGGGATTGGATAGAATAGAGGATAAGATAGGATAGAGAATACGATAGGATAGAGGGTAGGATAGGATAGAGGATGGGATATAATAGAGGATAGGATCGGATAGAGGATAGGATAGGATAGAGGATAGGATAGGATAGGATAGGATAGAGGAGAGGATAGGATAGAGGATAGGATAGGATAGAGGATAGGATAGGATAGAGGATAGGATAGGATAGAGGATAGGATAGGATAGAGGATAGGATAGGATAGAGGATAGGATATAGGATAGGATAGGATTGAGGATATTATACGATTGAGGATAGGAGACGATAGAGGATAGGATAGGATAGAGGATAGGATAGAGAATAGAACAGGATAGAGGATAGGATAGGATAGATGATATTATAGGATAGAGGATTGGAGTGTATAGAGGTTAGGATATAGGATTGGATAGGATAGAGAATAGGATAGGATAGTGGATAATATAGGATAGAGGATAGGATAGGGGATTGGATAGGATAGAATATAGGAGACGATAGAGGATAGGATAGGATAGAGGATAGGATAGAGAATAGAACAGGATAGAGGATAGGATAGGATAGATGATATTATAGGATAGAGGATAGGATAGGACAGAGGATAGGGTAGGATGGAGGATAGGATAGGGGATTGGATAGGATAGAGGATAGGAGACGATAGAGGATATGATAGGGGATTGTATAGGATAGAGGACAGGAGACGATAGAGGATAGGATAGGATAGAGGATAGGATAGGATAGGATAGAGGATAGGATAGGATAGAGGATAGGGTAGGATAGAGGATATGATAGGATAGAGGATAGGATAGGATAGAGGATAGGATAGGATAGAGGATAGGATAGGATAGAGGATAGGATAGGATAGCGGATAGGATAGGGTAGAGTATAGAATAGGATAGAGGATAGGATAGGATAGAGGATAGGATAGGAATGACGATAGGATAGGATAGAGGATAGGATAAGATAGAGGATCGGATAGGATCGGATAGAATATAGAATAGGATATAGGATAGGATAGGATAGAGGTTAGAATAGGATAGAGGATAGGATTGGATAGAGGATAGGATAGGATAGAGGATAGGATAGGATAGGATAGGATAGAGGATAGGATAGGATGGAGGATAGGATAGGGGATTGGATAGGATAGAGGATAGGAGACGATAGAGGATATGATAGGGGATTGTATAGGATAGAGGACAGGAGACGATAGAGGATAGGATAGGATAGAGGATAGGATAGGATAGGATAGAGGATAGGATAGGATAGAGGATAGGGTAGGATAGAGGATATGATAGGATAGAGGATAGGATAGGATAGAGGATAGGATAGGATAGAGGATAGGATAGGATAGAGGATAGGATAGGATAGCGGATAGGATAGGGTAGAGTATAGAATAGGATAGAGGATAGGATAGGATAGAGGATAGGATAGGAATGACGATAGGATAGGATAGAGGATAGGATAAGATAGAGGATCGGATAGGATCGGATAGAATATAGAATAGGATATAGGATAGGATAGGATAGAGGTTAGAATAGGATAGAGGATAGGATTGGATAGAGGATAGGATAGGATAGAGGATAGGATTGAATATAGGATAGGATAGGATACTGGATAGGATAGGATAGAGGATAGGATAGGATAGAGGATAGGATAGGATAGAGGAGAGGATAGGATAGAGGATAGGATAGAGGATAGGATCGGATAGAGGATAGGATAGGTGATTGGATAGGATAGAGGATAGGATAGGATCGTGGATATAATAGGATGGAGGATAGGATAGGATAGAGGATAGGATATAATAAAGGATAGGATCGGATAGAGGATAGGATAGGGGATTGGATAGGGGATTGGATAGTATAGAGGATAGGATAGGATAGAGAATACGATAGGATAGAGGATAGGATAGGATAGAGGATAGAATAGAGGATAGGATCGGATAGAGGATATGATAGGATAGAGGATAGGATAGAATAGAGGATGGGATAGGATGGAGGACAGGAGACGATAGAGGATAGCATACGATACAGGATAGGATAGGATAGAGGATAGGATAGGATAGAGGATAGGATAGGCTAGAGGATAGGATAGGATAGAGGATAGGATACGATAGAGGATAGGATAGGATAGAGGATAGGATAGGATAGAGGATAGGATAGCATAGACGATAGGATAGGACAGAGCATATGATAGGATAGAGGATAGGATAGAGGATTGGATCGGCTAGAGGATAGGATAGGGGATTGGTTAGGATAGAGGATAGGATATGATCGAGGATATAATAGGATGGAGGATAGGATAGGATATAATAGAGGATACGATCGGATAGAGGATAGGATAGGGGATTGGATAGGACAGAGGATATGATAGGATAGAGGATAGGATAGGATAGGGCAGTGGATTGGATTGGATAGAGAATAGAATAGGATAGAGGATAGGATCGGATAGAGGATAGGATAGGGGATTGGATAGGATAGAGGATAGGATAGAATCGAGAATATAATAGGATGGAGGATAGGATAGGACAGAGGATAGGATATAATAGAGGATAGGATCGGATAGAGGATAGGAAAGGTGTTTGGATGGTACAGATGAAATGATAGGATAGAGGATAGGATAGGATTGAGGATAGGATAGGATAGAGGATAGGATAGGATAGAGGATCGGATAGGGGATTGGATAGGATAGAGTATATAATAGGATAGGGGATAGGATAGAATAGAGGATAGGATAGGATACAGGATATGTTAGGATAGAGGATAGGATAGGATTGAGGATAGGACGGGATAAAGGAGAGGATAGAGGATTGGATAGGATAGAGCATAGGATAGAGGAAAGGATAGACTATAGAATAGGATAGAGGGTAGGATTGGATAGAGGATAGGATAGGATTGAGGATAGGATAGGATAGGATAGAGGATCGGATAGGATAGAGGATAGGATAGAGGATAAAATCGGATAGAGGATAGGATAGAGGATTGGATAGGGCAGAGGATATGATAGGATAGAGGATAGGATAGCATAGGACTGTGGATTGGATAGTATAGACTATAGAATAGGATACAGGATAGGATAGGATAGTGGATAGGATAGGATTGAGGATAGGATAGGATAGAGGATAGGATAGGATAGAGGATAGGATAGAGGATAGGATCGGATAGAGGATAGGATAGGGGATTGGATAGGATAGAGGATAGGATAGGATCGTGGATATAATAGGATGGAGGATAGGATAGGATAGAGGATAGGATATAATAAAGGATAGGATCGGATAGAGGATAGGATAGGATAGAGGATAGGATAGGATAGAGGATGGGATAGGATGGAGGATAGGATAGGATAGAGGATAGGATAGGATAGAGGATAGGATAGGATAGAGGATAGGATAGGATAGAGGATAGGATAGGATAGAGGATAGGATAGGATAGAGGATAGGATATAATAGAGGATAGGATCGGATAGAGGATAGGATAGGGGATTGGATAGGGGATTGGATAGAATAGAGGATAAGATAGGATAGAGAATACGATAGGATAGAGGGTAGGATAGGATAGAGGATGGGATATAATAGAGGATAGGATCGGATAGAGGATAGGATAGGATAGAGGATAGGATAGGATAGGATAGGATAGAGGATAGGATAGGATAGAGGATAGGATAGGATAGAGGATAGGATAGGATAGAGGACAGGATAGGATAGAGGATAGGATAGGATAGAGGATAGGATAGGATAGAGGATAGGATAGGATAGAGGATAGGATAGGATAGAGGATAGGATATAGGATAGGATAGGATTGAGGATATTATACGATTGAGGATAGGAGACGATAGAGGATAGGATAGGATAGAGGATAGGATAGAGAATAGAACAGGATAGAGGATAGGATAGGATAGATGATATTATAGGATAGAGGATTGGAGTGTATAGAGGTTAGGATATAGGATTGGATAGGATAGAGAATAGGATAGGATAGTGGATAATATAGGATAGAGGATAGGATAGGGGATTGGATAGGATAGAATATAGGAGACGATAGAGGATAGGATAGGATAGAGGATAGGATAGAGAATAGAACAGGATAGAGGATAGGATAGGATAGATGATATTATAGGATAGAGGATAGGATAGGACAGAGGATAGGATAGGATGGAGGATAGGATAGGGGATTGGATAGGATAGAGGATAGGAGACGATAGAGGATATGATAGGGGATTGTATAGGATAGAGGACAGGAGACGATAGAGGATAGGATAGGATAGAGGATAGGATAGGATAGGATAGAGGATAGGATAGGATAGAGGATAGGGTAGGATAGAGGATATGATAGGATAGAGGATAGGATAGGATAGAGGATAGGATAGGATAGAGGATAGGATAGGATAGAGGATAGGATAGGATAGCGGATAGGATAGGGTAGAGTATAGAATAGGATAGAGGATAGGATAGGATAGAGGATAGGATAGGAATGACGATAGGATAGGATAGAGGATAGGATAAGATAGAGGATCGGATAGGATCGGATAGAATATAGAATAGGATATAGGATAGGATAGGATAGAGGTTAGAATAGGATAGAGGATAGGATTGGATAGAGGATAGGATAGGATAGAGGATAGGATAGGATAGAGAATAGGATATTATAGAGGATAGGGTAGGATAGAGGATAGGATAGGATAGAGGATATTATAGGATAGAGGATTGGAGTGTATAGAGGATAGGATATAGGATTGGATAGGATAGAGGATAGGATACGATAGTGGATAGGACAGAGCATAGGATAGGATAGAGGATAGGATAGAGGATTGGATAGGATAGAGGATAGTATAGGATAGAGGATAGGATAGGAAAGAGGATAGGATAGGATAGAGGATCGGATAGGATAGAGGATAGGATAGAGGATAAAATCGGATAGAGGATAGGATAGAGGATTGGATAGGGCAGAGGATATGATAGGATAGAGGATAGGATAGCGTAGGACTGTGGATTGGATAGTATAGACTATAGAATAGGATACAGGATAGGATAGGATAGTGGATAGGATAGGATTGAGGATAGGATAGGATAGAGGATAGGATAGGATAGAGGATAGGATAGAGGATAGGATCGGATGGAGGATAGGATAGGGGATTGGATAGGATAGAGGATAGGATAGGATCGTGGATATAATAGGATGGAGGATAGGATAGGATAGAGGATAGGATATAATAAAGGATAGGATCGGATAGAGGATAGGATAGGATAGAGGATAGGATAGGATAGAGGATAGGATAGGATAGAGGATGGGATAGGATGGAGGATAGGATAGGATAGAGGATAGGATAGGATAGAGGATAGGATAGGATAGAGGATAGGATAGGATAGAGGATAGGATAGGATAGAGGATAGGATAGGATAGAGGATAGGATATAATAGAGGATAGGATCGGATAGAGGATAGGATAGGGGATTGGATAGGGGATTGGATAGAATAGAGGATAAGATAGGATAGAGAATACGATAGGATAGAGGGTAGGATAGGATAGAGGATGGGATATAATAGAGGATAGGATCGGATAGAGGATAGGATAGGATAGAGGATAGGATAGGATAGGATAGGATAGAGGATAGGATAGGATAGAGGATAGGATAGGATAGAGGATAGGATAGGATAGAGGATAGGATAGGATAGAGGATAGGATAGGATAGAGGATAGGATAGGATAGAGGATAGGATAGGATAGAGGATAGGATAGAGGATAGGATAGGATTGAGGATATTATACGATTGAGGATAGGAGACGATAGAGGATAGGATAGGATAGAGGATAGGATAGAGAATAGAACAGGATAGAGGATAGGATAGGATAGATGATATTATAGGATAGAGGATTGGAGTGTATAGAGGTTAGGATATAGGATTGGATAGGATAGAGAATAGGATAGGATAGTGGATAATATAGGATAGAGGATAGGATAGGGGATTGGATAGGATAGAATATAGGAGACGATAGAGGATAGGATAGGATAGAGAATAGAACAGGATAGAGGATAGGATAGGATAGATGATATTATAGGATAGAGGATAGGATAGGACAGAGGATAGGATAGGATGGAGGATAGGATAGGGGATTGGATAGGATAGAGGATAGGAGACGATAGAGGATATGATAGGGGATTGTATAGGATAGAGGACAGGAGACGATAGAGGATAGGATAGGATAGAGGATAGGATAGGATAGGATAGAGGATAGGATAGGATAGAGGATAGGATAGGATAGAGGATATGATAGGATAGAGGATAGGATAGGATAGAGGATAGGATAGGATAGAGGATAGGATAGGATAGAGGATAGGATAGGATAGCGGATAGGATAGGGTAGAGTATAGAATAGGATAGAGGATAGGATAGGATAGAGGATAGGATAGGAATGACGATAGGATAGGATAGAGGATAGGATAAGATAGAGGATCGGATAGGATCGGATAGAATATAGAATAGGATAGAGGATAGGATAGGATAGAGGTTAGAATAGGATAGAGGATAGGATTGGATAGAGGATAGGATAGGATAGAGGATAGGATAGGATAGAGAATAGGATATTATAGAGGATAGGGTAGGATAGAGGATAGGATAGGATAGAGGATATTATAGGATAGAGGATTGGAGTGTATAGAGGATAGGATATAGGATTGGATAGGATAGAGGATAGGATACGATAGTGGATAGGACAGAGCATAGGATAGGATAGAGGATAGGATAGAGGATTGGATAGGATAGAGGATAGTATAGGATAGAGGATAGGATAGGAAAGAGGATAGGATAGGATAGAGGATAGGATAGGACAGAGGATAAGATAGGATAGACGATGAGAGCGATTTGAACTTCCAGCCGAGTCACATCGATTAGTAAAGTTTCAAGTAGCATCACGGAATTTTTTCTACGGATTTTCAGTAGTTGTTTCGAGCGTGCTAACAGGGAAACCTGAAATAAAAAACAAAAAAAAATTAGAAGTTATATTAAATTATAAATATACTTACCTGAGAGAAAGATCGGGAATATACCGCGGAGTGCCGGGCGTGAACCGTCGCGTTCAGGGACAAGACCGTTAGCCTCCGCGTAAAAAATCTGAAAAAGTGTTTGAAAGACTGTGAATTTAACTTAACCGGAATCCAAGCAGAATTAAATTAGTTTGGGTTTGGGTTAGATTTAAAAAAAAAGAATTAGCTACGAACAATTAGACAAGTGAGTGAATAATTGAACTGAACTGAATATTAGTGAGAACTGTGGAAAGAACGGAAAAAACAGTACGAATAATTGGAAGAAGCTTGGGAAGCGACCGGGAAAAGAAAAGGATTCGATTAACACAAGGGGTCGGTCGAGTCCGCCACTTTTTTCGCACCTCTAAGGGACAGTAACTAGAATAAGGTAGGACAAGGTGAAAATCTCTACTGAGTGTCATAGTATTCCTTCCTTTTCTCATGTTAAACCCTGCACCAGCTTGCGGAACCTAAAAATAGAAATAGAGAATTAAAACAGTGAAAATTAGGCTTACTAGAAGAGATTACGAAAAAGTACCTTGGCGAAATTGTAGGGCTAGGCCGTGGCTTTCGAATGAGCCGTAACACGTCTTTACCGGACCATCGATTTTGTTAGGCGATTTCGTGGTTATGGCAGTAGGCCAAAGTTAACCGATCGAAGCGAAATTTTGAACTCAACTATTATCGAGGACGGCGAGTATTTTAGGGTAGAAACGGAGAAGAATTCTCCCCCCTAAAAAACTTCTTTCGATTTGCCCACCCATTTCGGAGATACAGAGAAAATTACTCTAATTTTCAAGAAATTCGAAAAAGTAACACAACTAGGCTAAAACACCTAGTTTACTCTTGTGTTCAAGGTCAAATTTTCAATTTCCTTGAATTTCGAGAGACCCTAAGAGTTCGCTAGGCCCTTAGAGGTCCACCCGTTAGGTTAAATAGTTTGAGTTGAATAATAGGGAATAATAGTAGATTAGGTGTATTTAGGTTAATTTTAGATAAGCGTGCGATATAATACTTGCGAAATAGATCTAGACTTAGAGTAGTTTTATATGTGTTATATATGTGATATGTGTTTTATATGTGTTATAAGCTTAGAATACAACGTATTTGATATATGTATAATAGAACATAACTGCGGAGAATTACTGTAAGCACCAGTACCTAAAATATAGGCAAATTTCCATTAAAAAAAAAAAAAAAAAAGGATAGGATAGACGATAGGATATTATAGAGGATTGGATAGGATAGAGGATAGGATAGGATAGGATAGGATAGAGGATAGGATAGAGAATGGGAAAGGATAGAGGAAAGGATAGAGGATAGGGTAGAGGATAGAATAGAGGATAGGATAGGGGAATGGATAGAATAGTTGATACGATAGGTTAGAGAACAGGATAGGATAGTGGATAATATAGGATAGAGGATAGTATAGGGGATTGGATAGGATAGAAGATAGGAGACGATAGAGGATAGGATAGGATAGAGGATAGGATAGAGAATAGAACAGGATAGAGGATAGGATAGGATAGAGGATAGGATAGGAATGAGGATAGGATAGGATAGAGGATAGGACAGGGGATAGGATAGGATAGAGGATAGGATAGAGAATGGGAAAGGATAGAGGATAGGATAGGATAGAGGATAGGATAGAGGATAGAATAGAGGAATGGATAGGGGAATGGATAGGATAGTTGATACGATAGGTTGGAGAACAGGATAGGATAGTGGGAAATATAGGATAGAGGATAGATAGGGGATTGGATAGGATAGAAGATAGGAGACGATAGAGGATAGGATAGGATAGAGAATAGGATAGAGAATAGAACAGGATAGAGGATAGGATAGGATAGATGATATTATAGGAAAGAGGATGGGATAGGACAGAGGATAGGATAGGATGGAGGATATGATAGGGGATTGGATAGGATAGAGGATAGGAGACGATAGAGGATAGGATAGGGGATTGGATAGGATAGAGGATAGGATACGATAGAGGATAGGATAGGAGAGAGGATAGGATAGAGGATAGGATAGAGGATAGGATAGAGGATTGGATAGGATAGGGGATATTATAGGATAGAGGATAGGACAGGATAGCGGATAGGATAGGATATAGGATTGGATAGGATAGAGGATAGGATAGGATAGAGGATACGAAATTATAGAGGATAGGATATGATCGGATAGAGCATAGGATAGGGGATTGGATAGTATAGAGGATAGCATAGGATAGCGGATAGGATAGGGTAGAGGATAGGATAGGATAGAGGAGAGGATAGGATAGAGAATAGGATACGATAGAGTATAGGACATAGGATTGGATAGGATAGAGGATAGGATAGGATAGAGGATATTATAGGATAGAGGATTGGAGTTTATAGAGGATGGGATATAGGTTTGGATAGGATAGAGAATAGGATACGATAGTGGATAGGATAGAGGATAGGATAGGATAGAGGATAGGATAGGATAGAGGATAGGATAGGATAGAGGATAGGATAGGATAGAGGATAGGATAGGATAGAGGATAGGATAGGATAGAGGATAGGATTGGATAGAGGATAGGATAGGATAGAGGATAGGATAGGATAGAGGATAGGGTAGGATAGGATAGAGGATAGGATAGGATAGAGGATAGGATAGGATAGAGGATAGGATAGGATAGAGGATAGGATAGGATAGGATAGGATAGAGGATAGGATAGAGAATGGGAAAGGATAGAGGAAAGGATAGAGGATAGGGTAGAGGATAGAATAGAGGATAGGATAGGGGAATGGATAGAATAGTTGATACGATAGGTTAGAGAACAGGATAGGATAGTGGATAATATAGGATAGAGGATAGTATAGGGGATTGGATAGGATAGAAGATAGGGGACGATAGAGGATAGGATAGGATAGAGGATAGGATAGAGAATAGAACAGGATAGAGGATAGGATAGGATAGAGGATAGGATAGAGGATAGAATAGAGGAATGGATAGGGGAATGGATAGGATAGTTGATACGATAGGTTAGAGAACAGGATAGGATAGTGGGAAATATAGGATAGAGGATAGATAGGGGATTGGATAGGATAGAAGATAGGAGACGATAGAGGATAGGATAGGATAGAGAATAGGATAGAGAATAGAACAGGATAGAGGATAGGATAGGATAGATGATATTATAGGAAAGAGGATGGGATAGGACAGAGGATAGGATAGGATGGAGGATATGATAGGGGATTGGATAGGATGGAGGATAGGAGACGATAGAGGATAGGATAGGGGATTGGATAGGATAGAGGATAGGATACGATAGAGGATAGGATAGGAGAGAGGATAGGATAGAGGATAGGATAGAGGATAGGATAGAGGATTGGATAGGATAGGGGATATTATAGGATAGAGGATAGGACAGGATAGCGGATAGGATAGGATATAGGATTGGATAGGATAGAGGATAGGATAGGATAGAGGATACGAAATTATAGAGGATAGGATATGATCGGATAGAGCATAGGATAGGGGATTAGATAGTATAGAGGATAGCATAGGATAGCGGATAGGATAGGGTAGAGGATAGGATAGGATAGAGGAGAGGATAGGATAGAGAATAGGATACGATAGAGTATAGGACATAGGATTGGATAGGATAGAGGATAGGACAGGGGATAGGATAGGATAGAGGATAGGATAGAGAATGGGAAAGGATAGAGGATAGGATAGGATAGAGGATAGGATAGAGGATAGAATAGAGGAATGGATAGGGGAATGGATAGGATAGTTGATACGATAGGTTAGAGAACAGGATAGGATAGTGGGAAATATAGGATAGAGGATAGATAGGGGATTGGATAGGATAGAAGATAGGAGACGATAGAGGATAGGATAGGATAGAGAATAGGATAGAGAATAGAACAGGATAGAGGATAGGATAGGATAGATGATATTATAGGAAAGAGGATGGGATAGGACAGAGGATAGGATAGGATGGAGGATATGATAGGGGATTGGATAGGATAGAGGATAGGAGACGATAGAGGATATGATAGGGGATTGGATAGGATAGAGGATAGGATACGATAGAGGATAGGATAGGAGAGAGGATAGGATAGAGGATAGGATAGAGGATAGGATAGAGGATTGGATAGGATAGGGGATATTATAGGATAGAGGATAGGACAGGATAGCGGATAGGATAGGATATAGGATTGGATAGGATAGAGGATAGGATAGGATAGAGGATACGAAATTATAGAGGATAGGATATGATCGGATAGAGCATAGGATAGGGGATTGGATAGTATAGAGGATAGCATAGGATAGCGGATAGGATAGGGTAGAGGATAGGATAGGATAGAGGAGAGGATAGGATAGAGAATAGGATACGATAGAGTATAGGACATAGGATTGGATAGGATAGAGGATAGGATAGGATAGAGGATATTATAGGATAGAGGATTGGAGTTTATAGAGGATGGGATATAGGTTTGGATAGGATAGAGAATAGGATACGATAGTGGATAGGATAGAGGATAGGATAGGATAGAGGATAGGATAGGATAGAGGATAGGATAGGATAGAGGATAGGATAGGATAGAGGATAGGATAGGATAGAGGATAGGATAGGATAGAGGATAGGATTGGATAGAGGATAGGATAGGATAGAGGATAGGATAGGATAGAGGATAGGGTAGGATAGGATAGAGGATAGGATAGGATAGAGGATAGGATAGGATAGAGGATAGGATAGGATAGAGGATAGGATAGGATAGAGGATAGGATAGGATAGAGGATAGGATAGGATAGAGGATAGGATAGGATAGAGGATAGGATAGGATAGAGGATAGGATAGGATAGAGGATAGGATAGGATAGAGGATAGGATAGGATAGAGGATAGGATAGGATAGAGGATAGGATAGGATAGAGGATAGGATAGGATAGAGGATAGGATAGGATAGAGGATAGGATAGGATAGAGGATAGGATAGAGGATAGGATAGGATTGAGGATATTATACGATTGAGGATAGGAGACGATAGAGGATAGGATAGGATAGAGGATAGGATAGAGAATAGAACAGGATAGAGGATAGGATAGGATAGATGATATTATAGGATAGAGGATTGGAGTGTATAGAGGTTAGGATATAGGATTGGATAGGATAGAGAATAGGATAGGATAGTGGATAATATAGGATAGAGGATAGGATAGGGGATTGGATAGGATAGAATATAGGAGACGATAGAGGATAGGATAGGATAGAGGATAGGATAGGATAGGATAGAGGATAGGATAGGATAGAGGATAGGATAGGATAGAGGATATGATAGGATAGAGGATAGGATAGGATAGAGGATAGGATAGGATAGAGGATAGGATAGGATAGCGGATAGGATAGGGTAGAGTATAGAATAGGATAGAGGATAGGATAGGATAGAGGATAGGATAGGAATGACGATAGGATAGGATAGAGGATAGGATAAGATAGAGGATCGGATAGGATCGGATAGAATATAGAATAGGATAGAGGATAGGATAGGATAGAGGTTAGAATAGGATAGAGGATAGGATTGGATAGAGGATAGGATAGGATAGAGGATAGGATAGGATAGAGGATAGGATAGGATAGAGGATAGGATATTATAGAGGATAGGGTAGGATAGAGGATAGGATAGGATAGAGGATATTATAGGATAGAGGATTGGAGTGTATAGAGGATAGGTTATAGGATTGGATAGGATAGAGGATAGGATACGATAGTGGATAGGACAGAGCATAGGATAGGATAGAGGATAGGATAGAGGATTGGATAGGATAGAGGATAGGATAGGATAGGATAGGATAGAGGATAGGATAGAGAATGGGAAAGGATAGAGGAAAGGATAGAGGATAGGGTAGAGGATAGAATAGAGGATAGGATAGGGGAATGGATAGAATAGTTGATACGATAGGTTAGAGAACAGGATAGGATAGTGGATAATATAGGATAGAGGATAGTATAGGGGATTGGATAGGATAGAAGATAGGAGACGATAGAGGATAGGATAGGATAGAGGATAGGATAGAGAATAGAACAGGATAGAGGATAGGATAGGATAGAGGATAGGATAGGAATGAGGATAGGATAGGATAGAGGATAGGACAGGGGATAGGATAGGATAGAGGATAGGATAGAGAATGGGAAAGGATAGAGGATAGGATAGGATAGAGGATAGGATAGAGGATAGAATAGAGGAATGGATAGGGGAATGGATAGGATAGTTGATACGATAGGTTAGAGAACAGGATAGGATAGTGGGAAATATAGGATAGAGGATAGATAGGGGATTGGATAGGATAGAAGATAGGAGACGATAGAGGATAGGATAGGATAGAGAATAGGATAGAGAATAGAACAGGATAGAGGATAGGATAGGATAGATGATATTATAGGAAAGAGGATGGGATAGGACAGAGGATAGGATAGGATGGAGGATATGATAGGGGATTGGATAGGATAGAGGATAGGAGACGATAGAGGATAGGATAGGGGATTGGATAGGATAGAGGATAGGATACGATAGAGGATAGGATAGGGGATTGGATAGGGGATTGGATAGAATAGAGTATAAGATAGGATAGAGAATACGATAGGATAGAGGGTAGGATAGGATAGAGGATGGGATATAATAGAGGATAGGATCGGATAGAGGATAGGATAGGATAGAGGATAGGATAGGATAGGATAGGATAGAGGATAGGATAGGATAGAGGATAGGATAGGATAGAGGATAGGATAGGATAGAGGATAGGATAGGATAGAGGATAGGATAGGATAGAGGATAGGATAGGATAGGGGATAGGATAGGATAGAGGATAGGATAGAGGATAGGATAGGATTGAGGATATTATACGATTGAGGATAGGAGACGATAGAGGATAGGATAGGATAGAGGATAGGATAGAGAATAGAACAGGATAGAGGATAGGATAGGATAGATGATATTATAGGATAGAGGATTGGAGTGTATAGAGGTTAGGATATAGGATTGGATAGGATAGAGAATAGGATAGGATAGTGGATAATATAGGATAGAGGATAGGATAGGGGATTGGATAGGATAGAATATAGGAGACGATAGAGGATAGGATAGGATAGAGGATAGGATAGAGAATAGAACAGGATAGAGGATAGGATAGGATAGATGATATTATAGGATAGAGGATAGGATAGGACAGAGGATAGGATAGGATGGAGGATAGGATAGGGGATTGGATAGGATAGAGGATAGGAGACGATAGAGGATATGATAGGGGATTGTATAGGATAGAGGACAGGAGACGATAGAGGATAGGATAGGATAGAGGATAGGATAGGATAGGATAGAGGATAGGATAGGATAGAGGATAGGATAGGATAGAGGATATGATAGGATAGAGGATAGGATAGGATAGCGGATAGGATAGGGTAGAGGATAGGATAGGATAGAGGATAGGATAGGATAGCGGATAGGATAGGGTAGAGTATAGAATAGGATAGAGGATAGGATAGGATAGAGGATAGGATAGGAATGACGATAGGATAGGATAGAGGATAGGATAAGATAGAGGATCGGATAGGATCGGATAGAATATAGAATAGGATAGAGGATAGGATAGGATAGAGGTTAGAATAGGATAGAGGATAGGATTGGATAGAGGATAGGATAGGATAGAGGATAGGATAGGATAGAGAATAGGATATTATAGAGGATAGGGTAGGATAGAGGATAGGATAGGATAGTGGATAGGATAGGATAGGGGGTAGGATAGGATAGAGGATAGGATTGGATAGAGGATAGGATAGGATAGAGGATAGGATAGGAAAGAGGATAGGATAGGATAGAGGATAGGATAAGATAGAGGATAGGATAGGGGATTGGATAGGATAGAGGATAGGAGACGATAGAGGATATGATAGGATAGAGGATAGGATAGGATGGAGGATAGGATAGGATAGAGGAGAGGAGAGGATAGAGGATAGAGGATAGGATAGAGGATAGGATAGGATAGAGGATAGGATAGGATAGAGGATAGGATATTATAGAGGATAGGATAGGACTGAGGATAGGATAGGATAGAGGATAGGATAGGATAGAGGATAGGATAGGATAGAGGATAGGATAGGGGATTGGATAGGATAGAGGATAGGAGACGATAGAGGATATGATAGGGGATTGTATAGGATAGAGGACTGGAGACGATAGAGGATAGGATAGGATAGAGGATAGGATAGGATAGGATAGGATAGAGGATAGGATAGGATAGAGGATAGGATAGGATGGAGGATAGGATAGGATAGAGGAGAGGAGAGGATAGAGGATAGGATAGGATAGAGGATAGGATAGGATAGAGGATAGGATAGGATAGAGGATAGGATATTATAGAGGATAGGATAGGACAGAGGATAGGATAGGATAGATGATAGGATGGGAAAGAGGGTAGGATAGGATAGATGATAGGATAGGATAGAGGATAGGATATGGGATTGGATAGGATAGAGCAGACGATAGCGGATAGGATAGGGGATTGGATTGGATAGAGGATAGGATATGACAGAGGATAGGATAGGATAGCGGATAGGGTAGGGTAGAGTATAGAATAGGATAGAGGATAGAATAGGGTAGAGTATAGGATAGGAAAGAGGATAGGATAGGATAGAGGATAGGAGACGATAGAGGATAGGATAGGGGATTGGATAGGATAGAGGATAGGAGACGATAGAGGATATGATAGGGGATTGTATAGGATAGAGGATAGGATAGGATAGAGGATAGGATACGATAGAGGATAGGATAGGATAGAGGATATGATAGGATAGAGGATAGGATAGGATAGAGGATAGGATAGGATAGAAGATAGGATAGGATAGAGGATAGGATAGAGGATAGGTTAGAGGATTGGATAGGATAGGGGATATTATAGGATAGAGGATAGGACAGGGTAGCGGATAGGATAGGATATAGGATTGGATAGGATAGAGGATAGGATAGGATTGATGATAGGATAGGATAGAGGATAGGATAGAGGATAGGATAGGATAGAGGATAGGATAGGATAGAGGATAGGATATTATAGAGGAGAGGATAGGACAGAGGATAGGATAGGATAGAGGATAGGATAGGATAGAGGATAGGATAGGTTAGAGGATAGGATAGGATAGTGGATAGGATAGGATAGGGGGTAGGATAGGATAGAGGATAGGATTGGATAGAGGATAGGATAGGATAGAGGATAGGATAGGAATGAGGATAGGATAGGATAGAGGATAGGATAAGATAGAGGATAGGATAGGGGATTGGATAGGATAGAGGATAGGAGACGATAGAGGATATGATAGGATAGAGGATAGGATAGGATGGAGGATAGGATAGGATAGAGGAGAGGAGAGGATAGAGGATAGAGGATAGGATAGAGGATAGGATAGGATAGAGGATAGGATAGGATAGAGGATAGGATATTATAGAGGATAGGATAGGACTGAGGATAGGATAGGATAGAGGATAGGATAGGATAGAGGATAGGATAGGATAGAGGATAGGATAGGGGATTGGATAGGATAGAGGATAGGAGACGATAGAGGATATGATAGGGGATTGTATAGGATAGAGGACTGGAGACGATAGAGGATAGGATAGGATAGAGGATAGGATAGGATAGGATAGGATAGAGGATAGGATAGGATAGAGGATAGGATAGGATGGAGGATAGGATAGGATAGAGGAGAGGAGAGGATAGAGGATAGGATAGGATAGAGGATAGGATAGGATAGAGGATAGGATAGGATAGAGGATAGGATATTATAGAGGATAGGATAGGACAGAGGATAGGATAGGATAGATGATAGGATGGGAAAGAGGGTAGGATAGGATAGATGATAGGATAGGATAGAGGATAGGATATGGGATTGGATAGGATAGAGCAGACGATAGCGGATAGGATAGGGGATTGGATTGGATAGAGGATAGGATATGACAGAGGATAGGATAGGATAGACGATAGGATAGAGAATAGGATAGGATAGAGGATAGGCTAGGATAGAGGATAGGCTAGGATAGAGGATAGGCTAGGATAGAGGATAGGATTGGATAGAGGATAGGATAGGATAGAGGATAGGATAGAGGATAGAGGATAGGATGGAGGATAGGATAGAGGATTGGATAGGATAGGGGATATTATAGGATAGAGGGTAGGATAGGATACCGGATAGGATAGGATATAGGATAGGATAGGAAAGAGGATAGGATAGGATAGAGGGTAGGATGGGATAGCGGATAGGATAGGATATAGGATAGGATAGGAAAGAGGATGGGATAGGATAGAGCAGACGATAGAGGATACGATATGATTCATAATAGGATAGGATAGAGCAGACGATAGCGGATAGGATAGGATAGAGCAGACGATAGAGAATACGATATGATTCAGGATAGGATAGGATAGAGCAGACGATAGCGGATAGGATAGGGGATTGGATAGGATAGAGAATAGGATAGGATAGAGGATAGGATAGGATAGGATAGAGGATATAATAGAGGATTGGTTAGAGGATTGGATAGGGTAGGGGATATTATAGGATAGAGGGTAGGATAGGATAGCGGATAGGATAGGATATAGGATAGGATAGGAAAGAGGATAGGATAGGATAGAGGGTAGAATGGGATAGAGGATAGGATAGGATAGAGGATAGGATACGATAGAGGATATGATAGGATAGAGGATAGGATAGGATAGAGGATAGGATAGAGGATAGGATAGGATAGAGGATAGGATAGGAAAGGATAGGATAGGATAGAGGATAGGATAGGATAGAGTATAGGATATAGGATTGTATAGGATACGACAGAGTATAGGAGAGGATAGGATAGATGATTTTGTAGGATAGAGGGTAGGATAGGATAGCGGATAGTATAAGATATAGGATAGGATAGGAAAGAGGATAGGATAGGATAGAGGGTAGGATGGGATAGAGGATAGGATAGGATAGAGGATAGGATAGGATAGAGGATAGGATAGGGGATTGGATAGGATAGAGGATAGGATAGAGGATTGGATAGGATAGAGGATAGGATAGGGGATTGGATAGGATAGAGGATAGGATAGGATAGAGGATATTATAGGATAGAGGATACGATAGGATAGAGGATAGGATAGGATAGAGGATAGGATAGGACAGAGGATTGGATAGGAAACAGGATAGCATTGCAGATAGGATAGGATAGAGGATAGGATAGAGGATAGGATAGAGGATTGCATAAAGAATAGGTTAGAGGATTGGATAGGATAGAGGATAGGATTGGGGATTGGAGAGGATTGGATAGGATAGAGGATAGGATAGGATAGAGGGTAGGATAGGATAGCGGATAGGATAGGATATAGGATAGGATAGGAAAGAGGATAGGATAGGATGGAGGATAGGATAGAGGATAGAGGATAGGATAGAGGGTTGGATAGAGGATTGGATGGGATAGGGGATATTATAGGATAGAGGGTAGGATAGGATAGCGGATAGGATAGGATATAGGATAGGATAGGAAAGAGGATAGGATAGGATTGAGGGTAGGATGGGATAGAGGATAGGATAGGATAGAGGATAGGATAGGATAGAGGATAGGATAGGGGATTGGATAGGATAGAGCAGAGGATAGAGGATACGATATGATTCTGGATAGGATAGGATAGAGCAGACGATAGCGGATAGGATAGGGGATTGGATTGGATAGAGGATAGGATAGGATAGAGCATAGGATATGATAGAGGATATGATAGGATACAGGATATGATAGGATTGATGATAGGACGGGATAGAGGAGAGGATAGGATAGAGGATAGGATAGGATAGAGGATAGGATATTATAGAGGATAGGATACGATAGAGGATAGGATAGGATTGAGGCTAGGATAGGATAGAGGATCGGATAGGATAGAGGATAGGATAGGGGATTGGATAGGATAGAGGATAGGAGACGATAGAGGATAGGATAGGGGATTGGATAGGATAGAGGATATTATAGAATGGAAGATAGGATAGGATAGCGGATAGGTTAGGATGGAGTATAGGATACGAATGAGGATAGGATAGGGTTGAGGATAGGATAGGATAGGATAGAGGATAGGAGGCGAAAGAGGATAGGATTGGATAGAGAATAGGATAGAGGGTAGGATAGAGGATAGGATAGGATAGAGGATAGGATAGGATAGAGGATAGGATAGGGGATTGGATAGGATAGAGTATAGGATACGATAGAGGATCGGATAGGATAGAGGATAGGATAGAGGATAGGAGACGATAGAGGATAGGATAGGGGATTGGATAGGATAGAGGATAGGATAGGGGATTGTATAGGAAAGAGGATAGGAAAGGATAGAGGATAGGATAGGATAGAGGATAGGATAGGATAGAGGATAGGATATTATAGAGGATAGGATACGATAGAGGATAGGATAGGATTGAGGCTAGGATAGGATAGAGGATCGGATAGGATAGAGGATAGGATAGGGGATTGGATAGGATAGAGGATAGGAGACGATAGAGGATAGGATAGGGGATTGGATAGGATAGAGGATAGGATAGGGGATTGTATAGGAAAGAGGATAGGATAGGATAGAGGAGAGAATATTATAGAGGATAGGATAGGATAGAGGATAGGATAGGATTGAGGCTAGAATAGGATAGTGGATAGGATAGGATAGAGGATAGGATAGGATAGGATAGAGGATAGGATAGAGGATAGGATAGGATAGGATAGAGGATAGGATAGAGGATAGGATAGAGGATAGGATAGAGGATAGGATAGAGGATTGGATAGGATAGAGGATATTATAGGATAGGAGATAGGATAGGATAGCGGATAGGTTAGGATGGAGTATAGGATCCGAATGAGGATAGGATAGAGTTGAGGATAGAATAGGATAGGATAGAGGATAGGATATAGGATTGGATATGATAGAGGATAGGATACGATAGACGATATGATAGGGGATTGGATAGGATAGGATTGAGGATAGGATAGGTTAGAGGCTCGGAAATTATAGAGGATAGGA